>NC_092708.1:223704549-224022055 GCF_047496885.1 Scyliorhinus torazame | reverse complement strand
CTCTGTTGGCTGAAGTCGAAATCGGGGCATGCGATTGGACGGAGAATAGCGCCCGACGGCGAAATTGCAGCAGGCGCCGGTTTGATGCCGATTCGCGATGCTCCGCCTTCTCGAAAACCGGGTCATTGCGACGCACGGCGAGCGTAGTTGAAACACGGTTCGCATCTCAATAGTGGGCCCGCCCACGATGCTCCTCCTACAAGGGGCCGAGTTCCCGACGGCGCTTGTGCTCTCAACAATCGTGAGCCTGGCTGCTGAGAGAGAGAGGGCATACGGACAATGTCCAGCACCGCCATACTTCGCCGACAATGGCGTCACTGGCCAGGGTGGTGGGTGTATAGTTTAAGCATGGCTGCAGCTTGTCAGCCCTGCGAGTGTCCATCACGGACCCAGCGGTTCACCATTTCTGATGTGTTCTGCTGGTGTTCCTCACGGTGGCAGTGCTAGCCCCTCACCAGTAGTGGAATCTGTGGAGGTGTGGCGCCAATTTTTCTGAAGTGGAACACCACAGATTCTCTGTTGGCGTCAGCGCTTAGACCCAGGAATGGAAAAGCTAGCCCAGCATCTTTTCAGGTTCACAGCAAAGGCTGTGTCAGGTATTCACTTGTTTGAGAAAAACAAAGCAGTTCTTCACTTCAGCAGCAACAGAGAGGGAGACTGTTCCTTCTCTTTCCAAGGTCTAATCACTTCTGCCAAGCTCTCTCAGGAAGCATCATGCAGGATCCAATCACTGACTGTTGTCAGGCAGAACACTGTCTCTGGCCAACCCACCGGTTACCAGTTAACCAATCGAACAAACATCCTCCAAAACTGGTTCTTAAGATCTACTCGATGCCAAAGAGCCTGGCATCTGATCTCCAAACATAAAAGCTGGGAACACAATGTCCTGACAAGCAGGCTGCTTCAGCTTGAGTCTTTTGCTTAACGGCATATCCGGTTAAAGGTCCACAGACCAAAAATAATAAAAGGAAATAAATGGGAAAAAAGAAAATAAACAGGATGGACTCTTGCAGTACACATATCTGGGGCGGGATTCTCCGGTCCACCAGCCGCCCCCGCCAACAGCGGGATTCTCTGTTCCCGCAGCTGGCTAATGGGGTTTCCCATTGTGGCCATCTCACATTGCCCGGGAAACCCACGGGCGTGGGTGCGCTTCCGGTGAACTGAAGGATCCTGCCAAAGCAGAATTCCACTGCTCAATTTTACCATCTGCTGCTGGAGACTGAATACAAGTCATGGGACCAAACAAATCCCATCTTGCCGAGGTGGTAGTGATTGACAGCAGATTGAGATATGGGGCGAAATTCTCCGTTATCAGCGCAAAGTCCGCCAACCGGCGGCAAAAACGGCGCAAATCCACCTGCATCACGCCGCCAAAAACGTCACAAAGTCTCCAGCCCGGAATGGGCTAGCAGCGACGTGACGCTATCCGCGCTGGCTCAAGTGGTTCACGCCGTGCGGCGTCATACATGCCGCACGGCGTGACGGCTCATTAAGGACGCGCTGCTCCCCCCCACCCGACCAGAACACCCGACCGGGATGGCCGCCCGCCGCTCAGCCCCGAGGTTCCCAGTCTCGTGACATTGAGGCGCTCCTGAACGCAGTGGAGCAGAGGAGGGAGGCCCTGTATCCCGGGCACTACCGCAGAGTTGCCCCACGCCACAGCCGGCATCTGTGGAGGGAGGTGGCAGAGGTCATCACCGCTGTGGCCCTGACACCATGGACAGGCACCCAGTGCCACAAGAAGGTGAACAACCTTGTCAGAGCAGCCAGGGTGAGCCTCCCCCCCCCTGCCCGATATCCATATCCCCCATATCCCCCCTCCCCCATATCCCCCCTCCCCCATATGCCCCATATCCCCCCTCCCCCATATCCCCCTCCCCCATATCCTCCCTCCCCCATATCCCCCATATCCCCCCTCCCCCATATCCCCCATATCCCCCCTCCCCCATATCCCCCATATCCCCCTCCCCTCCCCATATCCCATATCCCCCTCCCCCATATCCCCCTCCCCATATCCCCCCATATTCCCCCTCCCCCATATCCCCCCTCCCCCATATCCCCCCTCCCCATATCCCCCCATAGCCCCCCTCCCCCATATCCCCCATATCCCCCTCCCCCATATCCCCCCTCCCCCATATCCCCCATATCCCCCTTCCCCCATATCCCCCGTATCCCCCCCATTTCCCCCATATCCCCCCTCCCCCATATCCCCATATCCCCCTCCCCCATATCCCCCCTCCCCCTTATCCCCCATATCATCCCTCCCCATATCCCCCATATCCCCCCTCCCCCATATCCCCCATATCCCCCCTCCCCCATATCCCCCATATCCCCCCTCCCCCATATCCCCCCTCCCCCATATCCCCATATCCCCACTCCCCCATATCCTCCATATCCCCCCTCCCCCATATCCGCCTTCCCCCCATTTCCCCAAGTGAATCCAGCCCTAACCTTAACCTCTGCAATACACGCGAAACCGATGGCGTGCATTCATATACCTGCCTAACAGTGTTTCCTTTTACCCCTGCGACCACCCCCCACAGGAGAAGCGCGCACACAACACCAGGGAGCATGTGAGGACTGGAGGATGCCCAGCTGATGAGAGGCCACTGACCGAACATGAGGGAAGGGCCCTGGAACTGGCTGGCGGACCTGAGGACCGGGAGGTTGCTGATGCAGAGGTCGGGGGCCCACCAGCAAGTGAGCCACCGACAGCCCGTCCCCATATCCCCCCCATCCCCATATCCCCCCCATCCCCATATCCACCCTCCCCCATATCACAGCCCATGATAAAAAATCTTTTAAAAAGTTAAGTGTGGGCAATAGTGGGCCTCCCCTGAATCAAGGCTAGCAGAGCTGAGGTCCCATCTACCAAGAGCTGCATGTGTTTGCAAGTCTATCCATTAATGGGTTAACACCAGTGGCAGCCATGAGGCTCGTAAGTGGTACTTGATCAACGTGGAGGTGGGGAAGGTAGCAGGGTCCCAACCCACCACCCTTTTGTCTGACTTCATGCCCCCCACCACCAAACTTGTCGTGGGGAAGGGAAGTATATTCATTCATAATGTTTGCTGTAGGAGAACATTAATTTTCTTGGACAGAAGCTGCTTTATAATAAAACAGTATTTTTCAAGAAAGCCAGTTTACATAAAAGCTGGAGTGTATCATTTCAACACTTCTCTGAGGCTTAAAACACAACACCAAACACGTCTTTGACAGGGGCAACATGGTGGTGCAGTGGTTAGCACTGGGACTAGGGCACTGAGGACCCAGGTTCGAATCCTGGCCCTGGATCACTGTCCGTGTGGAGAACAAAGAACAAAGAACAAAGAAAAGTACAAGCACAGGAACAGGCCCTTCGGCCTTCCAAGCCTGTGCCGACCATGCTGCCCGTCTAAACTAAATTCTTCTGCACTTCCGGGGTCCATATCCCTCTATTCCCATCCTGTTCATGCATGTGTCAAGATGCCCCTTAAATGTCACTATCGTCCCTGCTTCCATCACCTCCTTCGGCAGCGAGTTCCAGGCACCTACTACCCTCTGTGTAAAAAACTTGCCTCGTACATATCCTCTAAACCTTGCCCCTTGCACCTTAAACCTATGCCCCCTAGTAATTGAAACCTCTACCCTGGGAAAAAGCCTCTGACTATCCACTCTGTCTATGCCCCTCATAATTTTGTAGACCTCTATCAGGTCGCTCCTCAACCTCCGTTGTTCCAGTGAGAACAAACCAAGTTTATTCAACCTCTCCTCATAGCTAATGCCCTCCATACCAGGCAACATCCTGGTAAATCTCTTCTGCACCCTCGCTAAAGCCTCCACATCCTTCTGGTAGTGTGGCGACCAGAAGTGAACACTATACTCCAAGTGTGGCCTAACTAAGGTTCTATACAGCTGCAACATGACTTGCCAATTCTTATACTCAATGCCCCCGGCCAATGAAGGCAAGCATGCCATATGCCTTCTTGACTATCTTCTCCACCTGTGTTGCCCCTTTCAGTGACCTGTGGACCTGTACTCCTAGATCTCTCTGACTGTCAATACTCTTGAGGGTTCTACCATTCACTGTACATTCCTTACCTGCATTAGACCTTCCAAAATGCATTACCTCATATTTGTCCGGATTAAACTCCATCTGCCATCTCTCCGCCCAAGTCTCCAAACGATCGAAATCCTACTGTATCCTCTGACAGTCCTCATCGCTATCCGCAATTCCACCAACATTTGTGTCGTCTACAAACTTACTAATCAGACCAGTTACATTTTCCTCCAAATCATTTATATATACTACGAACAGCAAAGGTCCCAGCACTGATCCCTGTGGAACACCACTAGTCAGAGCCCTCCAATCTGAAAAGCATCCTTCCATTGCTACTCTCTGCTTCTATGACCTAGCCAGTTCTGTATCCATCTTGCCAGCTCACCTCTGATCCCGTGTGAATTCACCTTTTGTACCAGTCTGCCATGAGGGACCTTGTCAAAGGCCTTATTGAAGTCCATATCGACAACATCCACTGCCCTACCTGCATCAATCATCTTTGTGACCTCCTCGAAAAACTCTATCAATGTGGAGTTTGCACATTCTCCCTGTGTCTGCATGGGTTTCACCCCCACAACCCAAAGATGTGCAGATTAGGTGGATTGGCCATGCTAATTGCCCCTTAGTTGAAAAAAAAAGAACTGGTTACTCTAAATTAAAAAAATAAAAGAACACAGCTTTGAAACGAGTCATCTAGACTCGAAATGTCAAGCTCCCTTCTCTCGCCACAGATGCTGTCAGACTACTGAGATTGTCCAGTATTTTCTGTTTTTGTTTCGAATTCCAACATTCACAGTAATTTGCATTTATTTAATACTGAAGTTTATTTCTAGAGGGACAGAACTAAGGAGAATGGGAGAATTGAAGGGAGGATAACGTGGAACTCACTGTCAAAGGGAGAAAGGGAATAGAGGCATGTGTAATGGAGTTAAATGAGGAAGGATAAGAGGAGGTTTGATTGGTGCAAAAATGCTGATATGAGCTTGTTGGACCAAATGGCTTGTTTTGTGCCGTGTACCCAATGTATAGTTACTGGCACAGAGCCCATCCCTCTGCATGTAAACACGGCATATCGGTGTGCTTTATTGTTCTTTAGCATTCATCCATTCAGCTTCCAAGGTCAATGGCATTGTGTTGTTATAACCAGCACATGGTGCATGATTGGGAAAGCCTGCTGACACCATAGGGGCTATTTGCCCCCTATACATTAGGTGCCAAGAGCGTGGATTCAATTCCTGTACCGACTGAGGTTATTCATGAGTGCTCTGCCTCTCCTTTTTTTTAAATTTAGAGTACACAATTAATTTTTTCCAATAAGGGGGCAATTTAACGTGTCCAATCCACCTACCCAGCACATCTTTGGCTGTGGGGGCGTAACCCACGCAAGCAGGGGGAGAATGTGCAAACTCCACACAGACAGTGACCCAAAGCTGGGATCGAACCTGGGACCTCACCGCCATGAGGCAGCAATGATAACCATTGCACCACATGCTGCCCATGCTCCGCCTTCTCAACCGTGCCCCTCGCCTGAGGTGTGCTGATCCTCAGGTTAAATTACCACCAGCCCCTCAAAGGGGAAAGCAGCCTGTGTTCAACTGGAATTATTGCAACTTTATTTACTTACTTATACCTTGGGGTGCCAAAGGGAGTGTGAGCTGGCCAAGGTGGAGACTTGAGTTTCAAAACTTGGTTTTAATGCAAGATGGTCAAGGAATTTAATTTACTGTGACCAAGGATTATTAATTTTCTGTACACCAGTGCTCATTCAAAACATTGCACGCCATTTTAGCAGGCTGGTGTTGCAATCACTGACCTCTCCTCACAGTTGTAAAGAAGCAATTGGTATGATTTGTGAATCACACTCAGCTTTCACTATCCACTGACTGATTGAGGTCAACTGACTGCATTTAAAAAGGAGAAGACTTTTAATACACCTCCTCTGTTGGTGGCATTTTGTCGAAACTTCAGCAATGCTCTACCAACATTCAATCTGAAAATTCAAATGTTTAAACAGCCGTGTTTTAGTAGCACAGCATCCGCCTAGTGCCTATTCAAACTCTTTGCATCTTTAAACCTGCAGATCTCTGACAGACTGGAAAAAATTACAGTCAGCTAACATTGCAGGCAGCATGTGTCATTTTCATCTTCACCTCTTGTGTAGTAAACTTGCAGAGTGGATTCCCCAATTATACTGAACCCGAATGATATTCATTTCCATTAAAAACAAAATAAGGATGAACATCGGGCGATTCTAGAATGAACAGACCATCCTGAAAGTGTATTGGCTGCTCTCATTACATCTCCATCTATGGATTCTTTGTTCCCGTGTTTCCAGGAGAATTGATAATGAGGATGTGGAAGAAAAGTGGAAGGAAGCAGGAGGAGTTATAAGGTATCAACACGGGAAAGCCTTTCAAATTCATAAATGAAAAGGCTCATCGTTCTCTAAATATACAAATGTCTTTCTGCCATGGAAGCTGCCAAGGTTATTTTGTAACTAAACAAATCCATGCTGAGCTCATTGATCAGCTATATATTCAGATAGTTGCTTAGAGACAATTGTTACTCAAATTGAAGACTTCTCAGCTCAAGAGCAGAAAATAAGTAAAATGAAGCACTTGAAAGTCCTACTTTAGCTGTCGCGATGTTTGAGAGGACCCTTGGAGTATAGCCCAGTATTGAGAAAAAAGTGCCATATCAAAGGCTACAAACTAAAATAAGAGTTCATGGTGTAGGGACCAACACATTAGCATGATAAAGAATGAATTGGTGTTCCAACAGGAAGCAGAGAGTGGGATAAAATGATCTTTTTCAGGTTGGCAAGCTATAACAACTGGAGTACCACAGGGATCAATGCGAGGGCCTCAACATTTTACAATCTATTTCAGTAACTTGGATGAAGGGACTGAAACCATGGCAGCTAAATTTGCTGATGACACCAAAAATAGTACAAGTAAGTTATCAAGAAAAGGTAAAGAGTCTATAAAGGGTCATAGATAGGTTAAGTGACTGGACAAAAATCTGTCAGATGAAGAATAATGTGGGAAAAAATTAACTTCTCCACTTAGGCTGGAAGAATAGAAAAAACAGCAAATTATCTAAATGGAGAGAGATTGCAGAACACAGTGATACAGAGGGATCTGGGAGTCCTGGTACATGAATCAGGAAAGGTTAGTATGCAGCTACTGCGAGTGGTGGGGAAGGCAAAAGGAATTTTGGCTTTTATTACAAAGGCAATGGAATATAAAAATGGGGAAGTTTTACTACAGCTGTACAGGGCTTTGGTGAGATCACATCTGGAATACTGTGTACAGTTCTGATCTCCTCATTTGAAAAGACATTTGGCGCGATCTTCCGGCCACACTGCACTGGAAAAGCATCTTGCCATGGCGCAGCATGGCCAGTGAAAGTCGGGACACCCCGCTCCCGGGATCTACTCAGCTTGCAACGCCTTACAAGATTCAGCACAATCTCGCGATATGTTGCAAGGGGAATCCCGCCCACAATGGCCGGGATCAGTTTTTGGCAAATCTGCATATTAGAGTGAGGCAGTAAGCCTTACTCTATTATGCAGATTCGCAAGGTACCTGAGGCTATTGAGGAATCAAAGGCCCCCAGCTGCATGCCTTTTAGGAAGGGTGGTGCCCTGGCACTGCTGGTGCCACCTAGGTACCCTGGCACTGTCAGTCTGGCACCCTGGCAGTGCCACCTGGATGCCAGGATGACCTAGCCTGTTGCGTTCGGGCGAGGTCAGTGATTTTTTTTCTGGGCCTCGAGATCGCGCCGCCATTAAAAATGGTGTCCTGATCTCTCGCTACAATGGGGTGTTCGTGAGGGCAGAGCTCGCCATTGTAAAAAAAGGGGCTATGTGCAGCTTCAGTCACGCATTCCCGTTTAAGCCCCTTAATCAAAGCAAGTCACGTTGAATAGCCATGTGATTCTCGGCACTGCGAGTGCCTGGAAACACGCGGCTAAACGCACTCGCTCGGGAACTTTGTTCCCTTTTAGGAAGATCGCGCCCATTATAATTATGGCAGTAGCAGCTGAGAGAAGGTTCACTTAACTCATTCCTTGTGTAAGGGCTTACCTTCTGAAAAAAGATTGAACAGGCTGGGCCTGTATCCATTGGAATTTAGAAGAATGAGAGGTGATCTTATTAAAACATATAAGATCCTGAGGGGACTTGACAGTGTTACGATCATAGCTGATGTAATAACGCGACAGGAAGATTCCAGAATCGAACCCTGGCTCAAAAGATAGTAAATATTACTTTTTTTAATCAATCATGGAGGAACAGGACTTCCGGTTGCGGCAGGGGTGAGCTAGCCGCACGTTTCGGCGGCTCCAGCTCCGACGGAACTTCGGGCTCTTTTAAGAGCCCCAACGGGGACTTGGACGGCCGTAAAACCTGGTGCGAGGCGCGAGGGAAGGGAGCCCCCCCCCGAAAGACGGAGGGTAAAACCGGCGCCGGCGGCTGCAGCCCGAAGAATCTGCAGCCAGAAGATCAGAGAGAGAGAGAGAGGGAGTGAAACAAAATGGCGGCGGAGAAACCACATGTGACATGGGGGCCTGAGCAGGACGAGGTGGTGAGACGGTGCGTGGACCTGCTGAAGAAGGAGGTAATGACCCCGTTGTTACAGGCAATTGAGGGGCTTAAGGAGACTTTAAAGACCCAGGAGACGGAACTTCGCGTGGTGGAGCAGAAGGTGTCAGGTATTGAGGACGAGGTCCTGGGCCTGGCGGTCAAGACTCAGACGCACGAGGCACTTCATAAAAAGTGTGCTGACAGGATTGAGGCCCTTGAAAATGGAGTGCGAAGGAAGAACCTTAGGGTACTAGGTCTCCCGGAGGGTGTGGAAGGAGTGGACTGTGGAGCGTACGCAAGTAAGATGCTGAGCTCACTGATGGGTGCTGAGGCCCCTGCGGGCCCCATGGAGGTGGAGTGGGCAAATCGGATCCCGGCGAGAAGACCAGGAGCGGGAGAACCACCGAGGGCGATAATCGTGCGATTCTACCGCCTTAAGGACAGAGAAGAGGTCCTGAGATGGGCCAAGAAGGTGCGGAGTAGCAGAATGGGAGAATGCGGTGGTAAGGATCTACCAGGATTGGAGTGCGGAGGTGGCGAGCAGGAGGGCGAGCTTCAACCGAGCCAAAGAGGTTTTGCACAAAAGGAAGGTGAAGTTTGGGATGCTGCAGCCGGCAAGACTATGGGTCACGCATCAGGAGAGACATTATTATTTTGAGACGGCGGAGGAAGCATGGTCCTTCATCAATGAAGAGAAACTGGACCGGAACTGAGGGACTGATGCTGCAGGGAACTGTTATTGTTGTTATTATTGTTTTTGTTAATGGGATGGTGAAAGTTAAGCGAGAAGTAAACAGGGAAGGGGGGGGACACTGGGGAAATGTGGGCGCCGGTGAGGGGGGAGAGGCGGGACATAGTCAGAGAATGGGGAAGGAGAGGGGGAGGGGAAAGGGAGCTGCGCCATAAGAGGCGGGACAGGTAAAGGGATGTTCCCGCGCCAGAAAGAATAAGGCGGGAAAACAGGCGCAAGGCGGATGGGAGTTCCCTCACACCGGGGGGGGCCGAGGAGCGAGCAGGAGTAGCCGGGGACAGTTGAAGTCAGCTGACTTACGGAAGTGATATGGGGGGAGCAATCAAGCTAGATAGGGATCTAGCGGGGGGGGGGGGGGGGGGGAGGGGACAACTGGGTTGCTGCTGCGGAAATCCAAAAGGAAATGGCTAAAGAGAAGGTGGTCGGGGGCGGAATGCGACGCTGGGGGAGCGAGCGGGAGCGCGGAGGCGGGATATGGGACTGGCCTAGAGAAGTAATGGCTAGTCGACACGGGAGGGGGGCAGGTAGCCCCCCAGTGAGGCTGATCACGTGGAACGTGAGAGGCCTGAATGGGCCGATAAAAAGGGCCCGAGCGCTCGCGCATTTGAAAGGACTAAGGGCAGACGTGGTTATGCTCCAAGAGACGCACCTAAAGGTGGCGGACCAAGTTCGGCTAAGGAAAGGATGGGTGGGACAGTTGTTCCACTCAGGACTAGACGCAAAGAACAGAGGGGTGGCCATTTTGGTGGGGAAACGGGTAGCATTTGAAGCAAAGAACATCGTAGCAGATAGTGGAGGTAGATATGTAATGGTGAGTGGTAGGCTGGAGGGAATGGAGGTCGTGTTGGTGAATGTATATGCCCCAAATTGGGACTATGCGGGGTTCATGAGACGGATGCTGGGGCGTATTCCGGACCTGGAGGCAGGAAATTTGATTTTAGGAGGGGACTTCAATACGGTGCTGGACCCGGGGCTAGATAGATCCAGCTCAAGGCCGGCAGCGGCCAAGGTACTTAAGGGGTTTATGGACCAAATGAGGGGAGTGGATCCATGGCGATTTCTTAGACCCAGGGCTAGGGAGTATTCCTTCTTCTCCCACGTCCATAAAGTGTACTCCCGGATAGATTTTTTTGTTCTAGGAAGGTCGTTGATCTCTAGGGTGGAAGAAGCTGAATACTCAGCCATAGCGGTTTCGGATCATGCCCCACATTGGGTGGACCTGGAAGTAGGAGAGGACAGGGAGCAGAGAACACTCTGGCGATTAGATGTGGGACTGATGGCGGATGAGGGAGTGTGTGCAAGAGTGAGGGGGTGTATCGAGAGATACCTGGAGGTCAATGACGACGGCGAGGTCCCTGTGGGAGTGGTCTGGGAAGCACTAAAAGCGGTGGTCAGAGGAGAGCTGATTTCTATTGGGGCCCACAAAAGGAAAACAGAGGCCAAGGAAAGGGAAAGATTACGGGGGGAGATTTTAAGGGTGGACAGGGAATTTGCAGAGACCCCTGAGGAGGAGCTGTACAGGGAGAGGAGACGACTCCAGACCGAGTTTGACCTTCTGACCACCAGAAAGGCGGAGGTACTGTGGAGGAAGGCACAGGGGAGGAGGTATGTGTCATGATATTCAAACACACACATCATGATAGACACACCAACAGACAAATCAGAACACACAACACCACAACCAATGACAGAAAGATATAAAAGCACAGACACAACCCCTGGTGGTCAGAAAGAGCGGCAGGGGAGAACCAGGACACAGCCATAGCCGGGGACACTCAGGGAGACAGCACGTGCAGAGTATCCAGAACGAACTGTATTATAAGAGTTATAATAAAATAGAGTTGTACCACATACAACTGTGTTGGCTCATCTGTGCACCAGAGCACCCAACACCACATGGTACAGGAGTGGATCGATACCTGCCGGCGTACATCCAGTGTACAGAGACAACCAGCAGTGCCCAGACATGATGTACGAGCTCCCGGTTCCGCAGGCGCTCCAGTGCGACGGCGACCTCCACGAAAACTGGCAGCGATTCCGGCAAAATTTCGAATTGTTCCTGGCGGCAGCTCAACTCCAAGACCTGGATGACAAGGAAAAAATTGAATTTCTCCTCATCGTCGCCGGTGCAAGGGCAAGAGCAATGTTCAGAAGGTTCAGGTTCTTCAGGAGGCACCAAAGGCACGATTACCAGGCAGTCATGGGCAAATTCGCCAAGTACTGTGAAGAATACGCAATCCAATGGGGACTTAAAGGTAAGAAAAGCGGCAGTACTCACCTCGTGGCTGGGATCCCGGAGCCCGAAATCCCGGGCCTAAGAAAAGGCTGGGTCGAGGTCGACGGCCATCTTGCTAAAGGTATAACGCTAGCACAGTTGCGCGAGAAGTGCGCAGAACCGGAAGTTTCGAATGCGCATGCGCAATATGGTGCGCATCCGCAGTTAAGAAAATGGCCATCGGTAAAGGAACAGCGATCTGAGCATGCGCAGTCGCTTCCTACGTGCTACATACCGAGCGTCAGGATGTCAGAGGCCCCAGACTGCACCAATTTAAAATGGAAATGTCCCAAATCCAATTTAAAAGGGAAACGTCCCAAATCAAAAAAACAAATATCTGTTAAAGCTGTAAAACAACCTTCCCTCACCTGGAATGACAGCGCAGTGCCGCAAATTGACCCAGGAGATGAATTTTACCTCCGAAGAATCCTCCGACAAGCAGTTACCTACGCACAAGCCGATGATTCCGACCTTGAATACTTCGATGACGATTTTTACAGTGTTTCCGGACCTCGCGAGCCCAATGATAGCTCCGTGGTCCTATATGACTATGACTCGGACGAACCTTTCGTGTTGCACATTGGCGGCCCCCATACTGAATCCGACGCAGATGCGGATTCATTTTTCGGATTTGAGGATCTTCAACCCAGCAGATATGACGTTCCAACTTATCAGTACCGGATGATGCTGCGGCCTGACATTACCAGACGGGGAGCGGTGCAAGCACACGGAGGGTGCCCTGCTGCCACACAGAGCGTGGTCCACGTCCCGCTCAACGTTCCCGACTCTATGAAAGAAGACATGCAAGACTCCAGAGTGCAGTCCTCGCATGAACCAGAAGTGACTCCAGTGTCACAAGCTTCCACGGCAAGCTCGTGGACAGCCTCCACGGTGGAGGCGGCGCAAGACTCCAGAGCGCAGTCCTTGCACGAACAAGAAGTGACTCCAGTGTCACAAGCCTCCACAGAGAGCTCGTGGACAGCCTCCACGATAGAAGCAACGCAAGACTCCAGAGCGCAGTCCTTGCACGAACAAGAAGTGACTCCAGTGTCACAAGCCTCCACAGAGAGCTCGTGGACGGACTCCACGATGGAAGGAACGCAGGACTCCAGAGCGCAGTCCTTGCAGGAACAAGACCATGAGGGTCTAGCAACCTCTCCTGACCAACCAGCGGCAGACGATGCAGGTCTGCCATGCTCCCGTGAACAGCAGGAAGGCTATGACAGCCTACCATGCTCCACTACACAGCAGCATGACCATGACGGTCTCTCATGCTACAATAAAGGGCACAGCGCTGAAGACTGTTCAAGCCCAACTGAAGACAAGCCAAAGGAATCGCCTCGTCCAAGCCCGAAGAAAAAAGGTTTATGCGCTGACCTTCAGGATCATTGTAGCCGAACAGAGATTAATAATGCAGCACGGCCACAGAAGGATGCTGAGGATTTCCTAACGAAATTAATTGTATGTTTAACTTGCAAGGAGCAGACTGAGAATTGCCAGTGTTTTAGTACGGATCGAAAAAATGGACAAGACATTGATCCTCAGGTGATGGAAATAACACAACCTGACTCATATCCACGGCAGGGACAAATGTCTCCCTTCAACACAATGCCGCAAAATCCCAACTTCGGAGACCAGCAGTTAGTCAGTAATGACTCTTCAAACCTGGAAGGGAACATTAATTGCATTGAACCTATACACACTCCACTGATTATTGAGCAGAACATTGGAGCAAGAATCCTGAGGACACCGACATCGAGTAGCCAGATAACGAATTTAACACCCACAGCAGTTTCAAGTGAACCAAGTGTGCTTTCCACTAATGATGAAGATGCAGATAAGGTCGAACCGATTATCCATTGTACCACACTAACCCCAGTGCTCAAGCAGTTATGTATGGGGAGTATGATGTGGGCAATTGAGAACAGTAAAAAAGAGACTGTGACCATGCCAGTCCCAGCAAAATCAGACCCAGAGACCATGAAGGCATGTACATCAAACAAAGTTACATATGAGGTACCTGAGAAGAAAAGTGAAACGGAATGTTCTTTGGAAAATGGTACAATGTCGATAGAAACAGTGGATACTATATTCGAGACCATACATATGGGAGAATTTGGGGGTAATAAACAAGGTTCTGCAATGTCTGGGGGAAGATTTAAAGTTCCAAAGAAGAAAAGCCCAAATGAAGGACAATGGCAAGACAATGACAGTCCACCGACATGGTGTGCACCACCAGATGAAAACTCTGACAATTTACCCAACCCTAGTGAACAGCAAGCTGCTAATGACGATCTATCCACGGGATGTGAGACGAGTGACGACAGCATCCCACTTCCCATGCAAAAGGTGCAAGGTGACAGACCTCGCCTAGTGCGTACCAAGGCACTCAACGATCACGGTGGGACCACTGACGACTGCGGTGGCGGCGCACCGCTTCCACCCTGGATGGCTCGAGCCTCTCCACTGGTTGGTGCATTCCTGCATGTTCCGATTCCAGAAGTGCAGCTTCAGGGAATCTCGGCTGCCTCCAGTGAACCTGTTGGGACTCCGGATGGGGGGCATCGACGGAAGGCAGACCGGACTCCAGATGGGGAGCAGCCAAGCGCCGACTCTGATCTGCGCACGCCAGACCTTGCTCCGGACGGGCGGTGTCGCGGCCTCGGTGATGGCACGCTCAGGGTGACGGCAGATGCCACGGCGACAGGGAATGGATCGCGTGGCAGTCCCACTGGGTCGGCAGTGGCAACCAGCACCGGCGGTCCAAGATGGACACACCAACTCGCGCCATCGCCAGACGTTGATGCGAGCAACAATTCTCTATCCAAGGCGACATGCTTCGACGTTTCTCTGCGGAGTCGCCCTTCCGGCACAGCAGGTGGCCGGAACCAGCGTACACGGTCTTGGCCAACTTCCACATCTGGCACAGTCATCGCCTTGCATGATATTAGTGATGGTGCTACTTCAATGGCAACGACCCATCGGCTACAAGATGCCGTCCACCACAAACATAAAAAGAAAACAGACTCCACCTTGTTCCTGGCATGCAGGGCGGATGGATTGGTGCGTAGGCGCAATCAGCGGGCTCTGTGCCGCCTTCCACGCTCGCAACTGCACCGTACGCACACGCCGGATCCTCCACTGGTTCCCAAGGATGACTTCGTGGAGATGCCACGGATCATGCCCCTTCCATCGCCACCAGAACCAAACCACAGCCAGGGCACCACAAACAAAGATGTTGAATGTCATATTTGCAAGAATGAAAAAGACCAAGCACTGCAGGAAGTACAACAAATGGTAAAGTAGAGACTTCGGCAACAGCATCACCTCCAACAGTCCAAGGTGAACCAGTGTGACCACAAATCTCCACAGCTGAACCGGCTTGAGGACCAGCCCATTCTTGAGGCGGTCACCCACTAGACTGGACTTATAACGCTGTTAATACGTTCAAAAAGTCAAACACTTCTGTATTATAACCTGTTGTTGTTTATTGTTCCAGATATCGTCTGACCGGACCAATGTTCAAGTTTTTTTTTTCTCTCGCATCCAAGTTTTGTTATGGTACAACCTTGTTAGTGTGACGCACCCGACATCGCCCCATGTAAATAGTTACGTCATAAACACACGCTGTACACAACACAAACGCACACTCTTAGATGCACTCACGACACAATTGTATTTATAACCACGTAGGCACTTGTCTTTGTAAAAAAGGGGGATGTCATGATATTCAAACACACACATCATGATAGACACACCAACAGACAAATCAGAACACACAACACCACAACCAATGACAGAAAGATATAAAAGCACAGACACAACCCCTGGTGGTCAGAAAGAGCGGCAGGGGAGAACCAGGACACAGCCATAGCCGGGGACACTCAGGGAGACAGCACGTGCAGAGTATCCAGAACGAACTGTATTATAAGAGTTATAATAAAATAGAGTTGTACCACATACAACTGTGTTGGCTCATCTGTGCACCAGAGCACCCAACACCACAGTATGAATATGGGGAAAAGGCTAGTCGCCTGTTGGCGCACCAACTGCGAAAGAGGGCAGCAGCGAGGGAGATAGGAGGAATTAGGGATGAAAGGGGAGACACCGTGCGAAGGGCAGGAAAGATAAATGAGGTGTTTAAGACCTTTTATGAAGAACTGTATAGGTCTCAGCCCCCAGAGGGAGAGGAGGGGATGCGGCAGTTTCTGGACCAGTTGAGGTTCCCGAAAGTGGAGGAGCAGGCGGTGGCAGGCCTGGGGGCGCCGATTGAGGTGGACGAGGTTATTAAGGGACTGGGAAGCATGCAAGCTGGGAAGGCCCCGGGGCCAGACGGGTTCCCGGTGGAATTCTACAGAAAATATGTGGACTTGTTGGCCCCGTTGTTGGCGAGGACGTTCAATGAGGCCAGGGAAGGGGGGACACTACCCCCGACAATGTCGGAGGCGACGATATCGCTAATTTTGAAGAGGGACAAAGATCCGATGCAGTGTGGGTCCTATAGACCTATTTCACTATTGAACGTGGACGCCAAACTGCTAGCAAAGGTGCTGGCATCGAGGATAGAGGACTGTGTCCCAGGGGTGGTGCACGAAGACCAGACAGGGTTCGTAAAAGGGAGACAAATGAATGTTAACGTGCGACAGCTATTAGGGGTGATAATGATGCCCTCAGTGGAGGGGGAGGCAGAGATAGTGGCGGCAATGGACGCAGAGAAGCCATTTGATAGGGTGGAGTGGGAGTATTTATGGGAAGTGTTAAGGAGGTTTGGGTTTGGGAACGGATTTATTCGCTGGGTTAGACTACTTTATGGGGCACCAACGGCAAGCGTAGTTACAGGTCGACATAGATCGGAGTATTTCCGATTATATAGGGGAACAAGACAGGGATGCCCGCTGTCTCCATTGTTGTTTGCGCTGGCAATTGAACCTCTGGCCATGGCGCTGAGAGACTCCAGGAAATGGAGAGGGGTGACTAGAGGGGGAGAAGAACACCGAGTCTCGTTATACGCGGATGACCTATTGCTATACGTGTCGGACCCAGCGGGGGGGATGATAGAGGTTATGCGAATCTTGAGGAGGTTCGGGGAATTTTCGGGGTATAGGTTAAACATGGGGAAGAGTGAATTATATGTGATACATCCAGGGGACCAGAGTAGAGAGATAGAAGGCTTACCGCTAAGGAAAGTGGAAAGAAACTTCCGATACTTGGGGATTCAGATCGCTAGGAGCTGGGGAACCTTGCACAGACTTAATCTGACACGGCTGGTAGAACAAATGGAGGAGGACTTTAGGAGGTAGGACATGCAGCCTTTATCGCTGGCGGGCAGGGTGCAGGCAATTAAGATGATGGTCCTCCCGAAGTTCTTATTTGTATTTCAATGTCTCCCTATTTTAATCACCAGGACCTTTTTTAATAAAATAGATAGGAGCATTACGAGCTTTGTGTGGGCAGGGAAAGTTCCGAGAGTAAGGAGGGCGTTCCTGCAGCGCAGTAGGGACAGAGGAGGACTGGCACTACCGAACTTGGGAGATTATTATTGGGCCGCCAATGTGGCAATGATACGTAGATGGATGATGGAGGGTGAGGGAACGGCGTGGAAAAGGCTGGAGAGAAGGTCCTGTAAAGGGACGAGTCTAGAGGCGTGGTGACGGCGCCGCTACCGTTCTCACCGAAAAAGTACACCACGAACCCGGTGGTGGCAGCAACACTGAACATATGGGGACAGTGGAGGCGACAGAGAGGGGTGCGGGGAGCCCTGGTGGGGTCCCCTATCAGGAACAACCATAGGTTCGCCCCAGGAAGAATGGATGGAGGATTTCAGAGCTGGTACCAGTTGGGAATTAGGAAGGTGGGAGATTTATTCATAGATGGGACTTTTGCGAGCTTGGGAGCACTGGAGGAAAAGTATAAGTTACCCTGGGGGAATTTCTTGAGATATATGCAGGTGAGGGCGTTTACTAGACAACAGGTGAGGGAATTTCCGCGGCTCCCGACACAGGGGATACAGGACAGGGTGCTTTCAGGGGTGTGGGTCGGAGAGGGCAAGGTGTCAGAGATTTATAGAGAGATGAGGGAAGAGGGGGAGGAGTCGGTGAGCGAACTAAAAAGAAAGTGGGAAGAAGAATTAGGGGAGGAGATAGAGGAGGGTATGTGGGCTGATGCCCTAAGCAGGGTAAATTCCTCTTCCTCATGCGCCAGGCTTAGCCTGATTCAATTTAAGGTGCTACATAGAGCACACATAACGGGGGCAAGATTGAGCAGGTTCTTTGGAGTGGAGGACAAATGTGGGAGGTGTGGCGGGAGCCCGGCAAACCATGCACATATGTTTTGGGCGTGCCCGGCACTGGAAGGGTATTGGAAGGGAGTGACGGGAGTGATTTCGCAGGTGGTGAAGGCCCGGGTCAAACCAGGCTGGGGGTTAGCTCTATTTGGAGTTGCGGAAGAGCTGGGAGTGCAGGAGGCGAAAGAGGCCGATGTTGTGGCCTTTGCGTCCCTCGTAGCCCGGCGCAGGATCCTACTCATGTAGAAGGAGGCGAAACCCCCCCGGACTGGAGGCCTGGGTAAACGATATGGCGGGGTTTATTAAACTGGAGCAGATAAAGTTTGCCCTGAGAGGATCGGCTCAAGGGTTCACCAGGCGGTGGCAGCCATTTCTCAACTACCTAGGGGAACGTTAGAGGGAAGACGGATGACCAGCAGCTGCAACCCAGGGGGGAGGGGGAGGGGGAGGCAGTTGAGTATAGGGCAATAGAGTATGAGGTTTTGTTACTTGTATATTATTACTACTATTATTACTATTGTTAAAAAGTTTAAAAATTTCTGTTTTGTTACTGTTATCGTTTCGCTTGTTTTGTAAGCGGGAAAAATGTTGCTCAGGGAAAAAAATTTCAATAAAATATATATTTTTAAAAAATCATGGAGGAACAGAATCACAGGACCGCTATTAATTTTGACAACAAGAAAAAAAAATCAATCATGAAAAGACAGGGGGCGAAATTCTCCCAAAACGGCGCGATGTCCGCCGACTGGCGCCCAAAACGGCGCCAATCAGACGGGCATCGCGCCGCCCCAAAGGTGCGGAATGCTCCGCATCTTTGGGGGCCGAGCCCCAACATTGAGGGGCTAGGCCTACGCCGGAGGAGTTTCCGCCCCGCCAGCTGGCGGAAACTGCCTTTGTTGCCCCGCCAGCTGGCGCGGAAATGACATGTCAGGGCGGCGCATGTGCGGGAGCGTCAGTGGCCGCTGAAAGTTTCCCGCGCATGCGCAGTGGAGGGAGAGAGTGCCCCCACAGTACAGGCCCGCCCGCGGATCGGTGGGCCCCGATCGCGGGCCAGGCCACCGTGGGGGCACCCCCCGGGGTCAGATCGCCCCGCGCCCCCCCCCCCCAGGACCCCGGAGCCCGCCCACGCCGCCTTGTCCCGCCGTTCAAAAGGTGGTTTAATCCACGCCGGCGGGACAGGCAATTTATCGGCGGGACTTCGGCCCATCCGGGCCGGCCCGCCAACCGACGCGGTCCAATTCCCGCCCCCGCCGAATATCCGGTACCGGAGACTTCGGCAACCGGCGGGGGCGGGATTCACGGCAGCCCCCGGCGATTCTCCAACCCAGCGGGGGGTCGGATAATGACGCCCAGGATTATGATATCATGGGCGGGATTCTCCGACCCCCCGCCGGGTCGGAAAATCTCCGGGGGTCGGTGTGAATCCCACCCCCGCTGGCCGCCGAATTTTCCGGCACCCCCAAAATCCCCCCGACGTGATTCGCGCCGCCCGCCTCGGAGAATGGCAAGGACCAGCGCGACGCAATGGGCCCCGGGGCCGCGCAAATTCTCCTGCCCGCGATGGGCCGAGCGGCCGCCCGTTTTAGGCCCGCCCCGTTGGCGTAAATTAAGGAGGTACTTACCGGCGGGACCCGGCTCCAAGGGCGGCCTCTGGGGTCCTCGGGGGGGTGCGCGGGGGATCTGGCCCCAAGGGGTGCTCCCACGGTGGCCTGGCCCGCAATTGGAGCCCACCGATCTGCAGGCGGGCCTGTGTTTGGGGCACTCTATTCCTCCGCGTCGGCTGCTGTGGACCTCCGCGATGGCCGACGCGGAGATGAACCCCCCTGCGCATGTGCTGGGAGGACGCCGGCCCACGCTGGCACACCCGCACATGAGCCAACTCGCGGCGACCAGCGGAGGCCCTTTGGCACCGGCCGGCGCGGCGCAAACCACTCCGCGGTATGGGGCGGCATAATGCCGGAGTGGTTCACCCCACTCCTTCGCACCAGAGTTGCCTGCCCCGCTGATTCCCGCAGAATCCTGCCCCATATTCCTTTACTCCCCCATAGCTTAACAAATACCCACAGAAAGATTAACATGGATTACAAAGTAAATCCTAAGCTACAATGGTCTCAGTAGCACATCTCTAAATACGACAAACCTTTTTCTCTTAGGGGGTTGTTAGCCTGTGAATTCTGTGGTGCAGGTAAGGCTGGGTTATTGACTATATTCAAGACTGAGTTAAATAGATAGACAAGGAACTCAAGAGTTATGGGGACTAGACAAAAAAGTGGAGAACACAATCAGACCAACCAGGATCGTATTAGATGGCAGAGCAAGTGATCTCTGAGGGATGGAGCCTCCAACTCTGATGGTTCCCGGAACCTCTGCAGGGATTCCTCCTCAATTAAGTTGGGAGCCTCTTACAGTGGCAGGGAGGCCACTCCACTGCTGGCAAAATGCCAGCGGTCTCTTGAAATGACCCCTAATTGAGGCCTTAATTATTTAAACTAGTTTCATTCAGTGACCAGCCTATCTGCATCCTGGCTGGCCACTGGGAAATTTCCCACATGGTGGGAATGTATTAGAGAGCCATCCCAACGTGGATACCACTATTTCCAATCCTCCCCGCCCCCCGCTCCTGGCCCACCTTGCCCCAGGCTTGGAAAATTCTAGTCCAAGTCCCTTTCCACTTAAGAAATGCCAAATTCTTCCATTGCCACAATCCTTCATATCCCTGTAAGCCGTTCGGGATACCTGCTCCCTCTAATTCTGGTCTCTTGAGCATCCCAAATTGCAATCGCTCGACCATTGGCAGTCCTGTTCCACCATTAGTTGCTGAGTCCCTAAGCTCTGGAATTCCTTCCCCAACCTCTCTGCCTCTCTTTCCGTCTTTGAAACCTACCTCCTTAACCAAGCTTTTAGCATTTGCCTTATTATCTGCTTAGGACTTGGTGTCATATTTTGTTTTACAATGTTCCGGTGAAGCTCCTTTCAATGCTTTATTCATGTTAAAGGCATTATATAAATATACTTTTTTGTTTGTTGTCTATTTGAATTCATTGCTGTGAGTCACTAGTTTCTTGTGCAGACAATTCTCCTGATATAGGTTGTCTTCAACTTCATGATGTGATTACATGTTGCCATTGATCTACTCTACAGCAAGCTCCTTTTACAAGGTGAGGTAAGGAGTAGCAGGCAGCAACAATTCTAGAACACTTGGCACTCCTTCTGATCACTATGGGGGATCTGAATCTTCGTTTAAGAACGTCCATTGTTTCCTTTGCCCAGACCTTTCGAGCAGCAATCACCATTGGCTATTCCTTATCAGAAATTGTCCTTGGGTTCCTCAATGGGTCAGCAGATTGGTAGCTTTGCTCCTCCAAAAACCCCTCCATTCCTGTTCCCTGGGCCTTTAGATAATTCGAGCTCTATCCTTATCCTTCAGCTACTATGCTCTAAGAGGGTTTTGGCAACCATGGACTTCCATTGGATTGGTCCATGCTTATCCTGGCAAAGTACAGCAGTGGTTTGTTGTTGCCTTCTGTAGTCTGGCTGAGATTCCCACTTTTACCGCCTGCCATCAGACACATTGGAACTTCAATGATAAGGGCCGGAATTCTCCAGCCGTCTGAATCCATTCTTCCTGCTGGCAGCACACCTCCGCCTGTGAGTTTTCCGGTGGCATGGGGTGCCGTCAATGGGAAATCCCATTGGCAAGCGGCAGTCATAGAGAATCCCTCCATCGGTGAAAGGCACATCACCAAGAAACACGTGGCTGGGGACCGGCGAATCCAGCCTCAGGCCAATGCCACTGAGCCATAACCCATCCTGCAAGCTCTATTCATTGACGTAAATAAATCAGGGCAATTGCAAAGGCAATTTTGTGTCTGTTATCGCAGATCAGATGCAGATCAACAGATGAGATCCCTATTGTATTCATGTCCCACTTTGGGAGCAAGCCCTTGATAGTCACAAATGCCATCCACAATGTACTGCAGTTTGGTGAATGCAGCAGAGAGTACTGGCTCTGTCTTATTATTTCATGTTTTCCAAGGGGAATAGATGAGAAGAGCAGACCAGGCAAACAAACCATCTGTGCGCTGCAGGTTGGGTTGTTTGGCAGATACATATTGCCTTGAATTGCACAGTGGTGTAAACACTCAAGCAGCCGTGCTTTGACAGCCACTGACAGAGCTGTCAAGGCCCTGCAACTGCTATCTAAATTTAGCTCTATGAATATACAGTTTGGTTTGGTCTTTGAGAATTATAATTTTTACATGCAAGTACCTTGAGGCAAAGTCTGAGGGGAAAGATTTGTCAAGGCCATAAAGAGGTGTTGAGCCCACATTTACTGCACATGCAGTAACAACTTTCAGAGCGGCTGCCTCCTAATTGGCCATCTTTGCATTTGCACCCAATTAAAACAGCAGGTGGACCAGAGAAGTTGGAAGCCCCCTAGGAGAGCTCGCATGCTGACCATATCAAGAGAAGTGACCACCGCTGGAACAAAGGAAGGCCGAACAAAAATTAGCGACTCACACTGGCCTCCTTCTTCAGCTGAAATAAAAGAAGGCACAGAATTGGTAGGGGTCTCAAAGTGGAGGGATAACCCCTCTTGAAGTATGTTTGCAGCCACTCCTATGATCCTGTCAGCCTTGCGACCCCATGATGTAGCCATTCAATGCACTCTGGTTTGAGGACCGACCTCCTGGCAAGAGGCTGCCTCCAAGTAGCTGGGCGACTCCACATTCAGCAGAGCGGTGGGAAGCATTGCTTCAGTGGTGTGAAACTGCCCTCGCCCTTGAAAAAGATAAATTGACTGCCTGCCTCTATGAAGGGGGCTGCTGACCCTGTTCTCAGCCCTCCCATGGAAAATTCGGCCTGAGGCTGGAAGGTGCTGAGCCATCCCAATACAACCTCTCCCATTTTCCGAGCTTCCCACTTCCAAACCTGTCTCTATGGAGTTTGGAAAACTCCTCCAATGTCTCCATGCTGCATTGGAGTATCAGTGTGAGGTCTAGAATAAAACTATAAAATTCCAGGTGATGGTTTTCGCACCTGAATTTCTGGGCTGCAAGGTGGCACAGTGGTTAGCACTACTGCCTCACAGCACCAGGGACCTGGGTTCAATTCCGGCCTCGGGTGACCATCTGTGTGGAGTTTGTACATTCTCCCCGTGCCTGCGTGGGTTTCTCCCAGGTGCTACGGTTTCCTCCCCCAGTCCAAAGATGTGCAGGTTAGGTGGATTGGCCATGCTAAATTGACCCTTAGTGTCCAAAAGTTTAGGTGGGGTTACTGGGTGATGGTGTGTGCCTAGATGGGGTGCTCTTTTGAAGGCTCGGTGCAGACTCGATGAGCTGAATGGCCGCCTTCTGCACTGTACTGATTCTATCTGTCCTATTATCGTAAAGAAATGTACCAATCTACATTTAGAAATAATTTTTAAAAAAGAATGAAATCTATTATTTTAGCAAATAGCTCTACTCACAAGGGACAAAGAACAAATTTTCTCATAAGGTCTTAATTTGCATTTATCTGTTATTTGTTAAAAATTATCTTGCCTTGGGTGGCTCCATTCTTCACTGAAAGCAATATGTTTCAAGTCAGCCTTCAGCAGCAATGCTTCATTTCCCTAATGTTCCTTTGTCTTCAAAGCACTTGTTATTTATTTTTTAACCAAATACCTCCAGCAAGTTGCAGCTGTGTATTTATCACATTGCAAAATCAATGCTACTCTTGGATTCAAAGCTAAATACTGACTTCTAAATTAGTTTGAGGCAAAGGTATGTGTGTACCAAATGGACATGAAACTCGTGTGGGTCTGTGTGCAGCTCTAGCTCTGGCAGAGCAACTTATTACAACAAGCTAAGTTATTAAGTTAGCTCAGATTTAATTTACCTTCTTCAAGATATAACTCCTATTCTATTGGTGAAGTAATTTATTCTCTCCTCGGTAGAGCGCTTGGATTTCATTTGTTAGCATGCTGTTCTTCTCAGCCACTGGGCTGCCATTCATCTGCAGTCACTG
This sequence comes from Scyliorhinus torazame, assembly GCF_047496885.1. Lineage (NCBI taxonomy): Eukaryota > Metazoa > Chordata > Chondrichthyes > Carcharhiniformes > Scyliorhinidae > Scyliorhinus > Scyliorhinus torazame. The sequence continues at coordinate 223,998,110 of NC_092708.1, read as the reverse complement.
AGGAATATTGAACTGGCACAGAATTTCAATCAGAATTGATTTAACTAAATCCAGGGTATAGCATCAAAATTGGTACAGTGACCTTGTGGGAATTACTTGTTCTGGTTTTTTTTTTTGAAGCATCTATCAAACCAGGTTCATCGTAATTCTGATATATTTATGATTATTGAAGAGGTAAAGAACATCTGTTCAGGAAACAAAACATGTCTTTTTTGGAGACCACTTTTAAGCCTTCCAGCCTTTTTTGAATTATGTAGCACCTTAGTGTGAAAATTACCACACAGACATTGGTCTTCAGTCTGAACAACTGTAGTGTTCATTCTTTTTATATAAAAAGACACAATATTTTCCATAGGTGCTGAACTACCTCCAGCTTTGCAAGCACAATAATAATGAAGTTTAATAAATCACAAACAATGCTCAATTATTTTGGAGGGATGCAAATCGGAAATTCTATCCAAAATGCACTTGACGTTGCACAGTTAGGTTAAAGCTTAAGATTCCAATAAATTCATTTGCTCACTCTCAAATGTTAAAGCCTTCAATGAATCAGCACAATTAACAGATAACAAAGCAAAGTAGCTTTCTTCCATTTATTAGTACTCTGATAGATTTAAAAGTGATAACCTGATGGAATTTTATTGATAAGGGTGAAAATGGGTTCCTCAGCAAAAAATAAGCATTGTTAATAAGGTTGTCCAGTCCTCCAACTGTGAGGAACCCTGATTGAAAATCACTGGACATAATTCAAAACTAACGACAATGATTCTTTTCATAGTTTCATTGGTGTGCACAAATCAGTTTCTCAGTACATTAAATATTTTCGTTATGATGAAACTTTAAAAGGTGCCTATCAGTGACTGTGCAACCAAAAAAATGAATGGATCGGAGTCTCCCCAAAACACAATAAACAGAATTGTGCAACTCTGACCTGGCACAATGTTATGTGGGTGGAGCCAGATCCTGGCCCATTTACTTGAGAACCAGTGTAAAAGTTTGTGGAACAAACAAAGGTAAGTGGTTTTGATTGTAACTCAACTACATTTAAAATTCCCCAATCTTTTGAGTTGGTTCAGCTGACTTTCTCCATGGGAACATAGGATCATAGGAGCAGGAGTAGGCCATTCAGCCCCTCGGGCCTGCTCCGCCATTCACCTAGATCATGGCTAATGGTCGACATTAACGCCTTTTCCCTCGCAACCTCATATTCCGCATGGTAGCACTGGCGCCTCACAGAGCCAGGGACCCGGGTTCGATTCCCGGCTTGGGTCACTGTCTGTGCGGATTCTACATGCTCTCTCCATGTCTGCATAGGTTTCCTCTGGTTTCCTCCCGCAAATCCCGAAAGACGTGCTTGTCCAATGAATTGGACATTTTGATTCTCCCGCTGATACCCGAATCGGTGCCAGAGTGTGGCGGCTAGGGGATTATCACAGTAACTTCATTGCAATGTTAATGTAAGCCTATTTGTGACACGAATAAAGAATATTGTTATCCAGAAACCTATTGATTTCTGTCTTAAACGTACTCAATGATTGAGCTTCCACAGCTCTCTGGGATAGAGAAGTCTGAAGGTTCACCACCCTCTGAGTGAAGAAGTTCCCCTATATGTCACGTTTCATTGGCTTGTCCCATATTCTGAGACTGTGCCTGCTGGTTCTAGGTATGGGGATTGAACCCATGCTGTTGGTATTCTTCTGCATCAGTCTATAGCCGTCTAACCTAACCATGCTCCTTAATAATATAGAACAATATATGAAATAGAAGCATGACGAGGCCGTTCACCCTCTCACACCTGCTTCAGCCTTCAAGGTCACAGGGAATCTTCTATCTTGACTCGACATTCTTGCACTTTCCCATGTTCCTTAATTTTTTTAGTGCAAAACATCTATTGACCTATGCCTTGAATATACTTAATGATTGAATATCCAAAACTTTCAGGGGTAGAAAATTTCAAAGAGTCACAACTTTTTGAGTGAAGAATTTTCTCCCCATCTCAGTCCTAAGTGGCCAACCCCTTATTTGATATTGTGATCTCCGTGGGGACTCTCCAGCCAAAGAGAACACCTTCCCAGAATCTACCCTGTCAACCACTTTCGGAATTTTGGGCTGGATTCTCTGGTCGCCGATGCCGAAATCATTATTTAGGGCCGGGGTGGTCCAAGGCGCGCGAGTCAGCCAAAGGGGGGAATTATTTTGCGGGCCAGGTCTGTGAGTGGCCACCGCCATATAGCAAGGTACGGCTGCTGTAGGCCGCCGCTGTGCGCATGCACGGCCACGGACCTGGCAATTCTCCGGGGTGTATCGCCAGCTAGCTGCCATCCTGCTAGCCCCCAGCAAAACGGGGAATTGGTGGCCATTTTGCGCCATTTTTTCTGGAGTAAAATGCCACTGTTCCCATGCCGGCATAGCCCCAAAATCGGAGAATCCAGCCCTTTATGTCTCAATTGGATCCCCTCTCTACTTTCCATACTCCAGGGATCATAGGTCTATTCTACATTCCTCTTTTGACAATCCCCTCATGACAGGAACCAGCCTGGTGAACATTCATTGTTCTCCTGCTAGGCGGAGGTCCCGTTCCTTACCAAAGGAGACAGCAATTACACACACTACTCCAGATGTGGCCTCAGTAGGAGTACTGCACACTGACCTCTGTTCTCCTATTAACGGCAAGATGGCACAGTGGTTAGCCCTGCTGCCTCACAGAGCCAGGGACCCAGGTTCAATTCCAGCCTTGGGTGACTATCCGTGTGGAGTTTGCATCTTCTCCACGTGTCTGAGTGGGTTTCCTTCGGGTCCTCCAGTTTCTTCCCTGTGGTAAATCACTGTGTTCCTATATTAAGGGTTGTACGGTAGAACCTGCACTACAGGTTCACCTGGGCCCCTGCATGCTTGCTCCGCCCAGGATCCGGGTTATAAATATGCGTGGCCTTCAGCTCGCAGCCATTTCGTCAGCTGCTGTAGGAGGCCACACTTCAGATACTAATAAAGCCTCAGTTTGAATTCAACTTCGTCTCCAGCCAAATTGATCGTGCCTCATTCCCACAGTTCAAAGTGGTGCAGGTTCGGCGGATTGGCCATGATAAAATTGTCCCTTTGTGTCCAAAGTTGTGCAGGTTGGGTGGGGTTACTGGAATGAGGCAGGGGTAGGCCTAGGCAAGGTACTTTTTCAGCGGATTGGTGCAAGCTCAATGAGCCGAATGGCCTCCTTCTGCACTATATAGATTCTACGACTCCATAACACATTCTGCTATCCTACCTTTTCCACCATTAATGCTCTTCAATCCCTAATGGCACCATTAAAAGTCCCTTTGTCTCATGTCCATGACATCTTTGTCAATCTCTCCTTAGCTCCGACCTATCACTGACTTTCCTTTCTGTCTCAACCCCCTCTCAAAGTATATCATTCATTACATTTCTACCCCTTTTCAGTTCTGGAGAAGAGCCAGATGGACTCGAAATGTTAACTCTGTTTATCTGTCCCTAGATTCTGCCAAACCTGCTGAGCTTATCCAGCGTTTTCTGTTTTTATTTCAGATTCCCAGCACCTAACCTGTCTGTATTCTTCTACTTTTTGTTTAGTCACCTCACCACTTATTTTCAACCTGACTTTGTATCGTCAGAAAATTTGAATACATTACATCAGTCCATTCATCTAATTTATGAACATAGATCGTAACTAGCTGAGATCCAGGTATTGATCGTGGTGGCACCTCACTGGATACAGTCTGCCCACCCTCAAATGTTCCGTGTGTTCCTACAGTTTTCTGTCCATTAACCAATCCACAATCCATGCTAATATATTACCTACAATCCCATGAATCCTAATTTTGTGTAATAATGTCTTGTGTGGCACCTTGAAAACCCAGAAAGGTCCTCTGGTTCCCCCTGCTGGTTGCTTTCACAAAAAGCTTGAATAGATTGAGCAAACACTCTTTCCCTTTCATAAACTCATTTTTTTTTTACAATTTTATCCCTTTCTCAGAGTTACAAAGCCAGTGTGCAGAGTGGACTGGTAAAGTCCTTAATCCATCTCCTTGCTGGCTCCAAATAGCAATTTAAATTCAAATTGAATCCAATTCATGTCCCCCACAAAAGGGACGCACCAGATCCAAATTGACAAGAACTGGTATTAGACATGATCCAATACTTGATCTTTGCCAAAGGGCTGAGATAAACCCATATTTACTCTGCGTAATAATATTATGATTTTCTAAATGCCCTGTTACCATGTCATTAATAATAAATTTGCGCTTTCTGCCTACTATCGATGTTAGTCTAGCTGGCCTATAATTCTCCCTTTGCTCCCCTCTTCCTTTATTAAATAACGGGATTATGTTTGCTACCTTTCAATCCTTGGGAATTGTTCTAAAATCTAAAGAATTTTGTAAGGTCAAAGCCAATGCATTCACTATCTCTGCAGCTATCTATTTTAAATCTCGAGGATAAGGATTGTCAGGTCCAGGGGACTTGTCACCAGTTAATTCCATTAATTTCTCCAGTGCTATTTCCTTATTTATATTGATTTTTTTAAGTTCCTTGTTCCCTCTAGACCCTTGGTTTCTCATTATTTGCAGAATGCATTTTGAATCATCTAGTGCAAAGGCAGATATGAAAGAATTGAAGAAAGTAATTGTTTAATATTGCTATAACCCACGCGAGACCTATGGAGTTGGCGCAATCGGTCTCCCCGTGAGTTTCGTTGAGTACGAGCTTCTCCGCTAAGGTGGCGGGGGGCCTGAGGACATTCATGATTGAGTTCTATATAAAGTCAGTCGGTATGGACACGACAAAGCAGGCCCGGCTGGGATCTGATGTATATTGTAAATAGAACTGCTTTGCAAGAACATAGGCTGCGATCCACTGGCCGCGTTGTGCTCTCTTTCAAGCGTGCTGCGACTGGTAAATGCCGGGAGAGCCCTCTCGCGTGCTTCCTGATAGTCTTCATGCCTTGCAGGATTCAAGTCCCATGAGGCCTCAGAATCCAAAACCCGCCCACAAAGAGTGGGAACAAACGGCACACGCGATGCTGGTTTTAAACTGGCTTCGGTGAACTTACCCGGCATCCACCGGCCTCCTTCGGTTCTCCAGCCTCCACAGTGAGGCGCAGCTGGGCGCCGTTCAGCATTGGTCCATACAAACATGGACCAGGTGGAATGGCAACCGGGGGGTATCCGGGGCCAGCGGAGACCCCAGGATGGTCAGGGTAAGTACAGGGTTGCTCCCTCGCCCTCCCCTTGGAAGGCAGACACCTTAGCACTGCCCAACTGGCAACTTGGCACTGTCACCTTGGCACTGCCATGCGCTCGGATGACACTGCCAAGCCGGCAAGAGCACTGCCTGGGTGACAGGGTGGCAGTGCCAGGGTGGCATTGCCAAGAGTGTTGGGTTGAGGGGGGTGTGTGTTGCAAATCTAGGCTCGCCAGCTGATTCACCAGACCCACGCTCGCCAGCCCCCCACTAACAAGATCGAGCAGCTCTTAAGCTGCACTTGCTCAGACAACCCCAGCCAGCTCACAACAATGGCGCTGAGGCAGCATGGTGGTGCAGTGGGTTAGCCCTGCTGCCTCACGGCGCTGAGATCCCAGGTTCGATCCCGGCCCCGGGTCACTGTGTGAAGTTTGCACATTCTCCCCGTGTTTGTGTGGGTTTCGCCCCCACAACCCCAAAGATGTGCATGGTGAGTGTTTTGGTCTCGCTAAATTGCCCCTTAATTGGAAAAAATGAATTGGGTACTCTAAAATTTATATAAACAATGGCGCTGAGGCGACGAGCCCCAAGATTCAGGGACGCAGACCTGGGGATGCTGCTAGACGCAGGGCATGATCTTCTGAAAAGGAAACAAAGTTCCCGAGCGAGCACGTTTTGCCACATGTTTCCCAGCACTCACAGTGCCAAGAAACATGCCGCTATTCGACTCGCTTTGAATAAGGGGCTTAAATGGGGAACGCACAGCCAAGGCCCCGTTTTTTACAACGCAGAGCACTGTTCACCGTGGGCAGCATGGTAGCATAGTGGTTAGCACAATTGCTTCAGAGCTCCAGGGCCCCAGGTTCGATTCCCGGCTGGGTCACTGTCCATGCGGAGTCTGCACGTTCTCCCCATGTGCGCGTGGGTTTCCTCTGGGTTCTCCGGTTTCCTCCCACAGTCCAAAGATGTGCAGGGTAGGTGGATTGGCCATGCTAAATTGCCCTTAGTGTCCAAAATTGCCCTTAGTGTTGGTTGAGTGGGGTTACTGGGTTATGGGGATAGGGTGGTGTGGGCTTGGGTAGGGTGCTCTTTCCAAGAGCTGGTGCAGACTCGATGGGCCGAATGGCCTCCTCCTGCACTGTAAATTCTATGATTCTATGAACTCCAAGGCCCACAAAAAAAAATTCCCAACCTTCCCCCAGCCCGAACACAACATAGAAGACCCCCACCTCCACAACACCCACAACAGTCAATCCCAGCCCAATCACTTGTGTGTCAACCTGTTACTCTGGCAGCGCCACCTGGGCACCTTGGCAGCACCAGGTTGGCACTGCCAGGGTGCCCAGGTGGCACTAGCAGTGCTAGGCACCACCCTGTCCAAAGGACATGCAGCTGGGGGCCTCCGATCCCCTTGGAGACCCCTGCGAGTGCCGTTATGTCTCGTCCCCGTTTGTGGGGACCAGTACCAACCGGCGCTCGCCCAAGGTCCCCGAGGTGAAGGGATTGAATCCCAAAGCCTTAGGTACCTTTGAAATCTGCAAATTAGAGTGAGGCTTAGTGCTCAATGTGGGCGAGATTCCCCTTGCAAAGTCTCGCAAGATTGCATTGAATCTCGGAAGCGATACGAACCGGGTAGATCCCAGAGTGGGGTGTCCAGACTTTCATCAGCCCCGCTGCACTGCAGCGAGCTGCCTTTTCCGTGCAGCGGAGCCAGAAGATTGCACCTGCAGCGGAGGGCAGGAGGAATGTCATGTTCCCCCGGGGGGGGTTAGTCATAGGGCAGCCAGTGCTGCCTGCGAAGAGGTGGCAGCAGCAGTGAACTCAGAGAGTGTGACCAGGAGGACTGGCCTCCGGTGGAGAAAGAAGGTCAAAGGCCTACACCGGGCAGCACGAGTGAGTAGACACCAATGCCCCACACCCCATCCTCAGACCTTTCCGCCCCCAAGGAAGCAACAACCCCCCCATCCTCCTTCAACCCCCCTCCTCCTCCTTCAACCTCGCCAACCCTTCCTTCACTCTCTCCCCCCCCTCAACCCCTCCGAGCCCATCCTTCACATCCCCGCCGTCCTACCATTGTGGTGTTGGGTGCTCTGGTGCACAGATGAGCCAACACAGTTGTATGTGGTACAACTCTATTTTATTTTAACTCTTATAATACAGTTCGTTCTGGATACTCTGCACGTGCTGTCTCCCTAAGTGTGTTTGGCAACAGATGTGTCCTGGTTCTCCTCTGCAGCTAATACTGACCACCGGGGGTCGTGTCTGTGCTTTTATATCTTTCTGTCATTGGTTGTGGTGTTGTGTGTTCTGATTTGTCTGTTGGTGTGTCTATCATGATGTGTGTGTTTGAATATCATGACATCCCCCCTTTTTACAAAGATATGTGCCTACGTGGTTATAAATATAATTGTGTCGTGAGTGCATCTAAGAGTGTGTGCGTGTGTTGTGTACAGCGTGTGTATATGACGTAACTATTTACATGGGGCGATGTCGGGTGCGTCACACTAACAAGGTTGTACCATAACAAAACTTGGATGCGAGAGAAAAAAAAACTTGAACATTGGTCCGGTCAGACGATATCTGGAACAATAAACAACAACAGGTTATAATACAGAAGTGTTTGACTTTTTGAATGTATGAACAGCGTTATAAGTCCAGTCTAATGGGTGACCGCCTCAAGAATGGGCTGGTCCTCAAGCCGGTTCAGCTGTGGAGATTTGGGGTCACACTGGTTCACCTTGGACTGTTGGAGGTGATGCTGTTGCCGAAGTCTCTACTTTACCATTTGTTGTACTTCATGCAGTGCTTGGTTTTTTCATTCGTGCAAATCTAACATTCAACATCTTTGTTAGTGGTGCCTTGGCTGTGGTTTGGTTCTGGTGGCGATGGAAGGGGCATGATCCGTGGCATCTCCACGAAGTCATCCTTGGGAACCAGTGGAGGATCCGGCGTGTGCGTACGGTTCAGTTGCGAGCGTGGAAGGCGGCGCAAAGCTCGCTGATTGCGCCTACGCACCAATCCATCCGCCCTGCATGCCAGGAACAAGGTGGAGTCTTTTTTCTTTTTATGTTTGTGGTGGACGGCATCTTGTAGCCGATGGGTCGTTGCCATCGAAGTAGCACCATCACTAATATCATGCAAGGCAATGACAGTGCCAGATGTGGAAGTTGGCCGAGACCGTGCACGCTGGTTCCGGCCACCTGCTGTGCCGGAAGGGCGACTCCGCAGAGAAACGTCGAAGCATGTCGCCTTGGAGAGAGAATTGTTGCTCGCATCAACGTCTGGCGATGGCGCGAATTGGTGTGTCCATCTTGGACCGCCGGTGCTGGTTGCCACTGCCGACCCAGTGGGACTGCCACGCGATCCATTCCCTGTCGCCGTGGCATCCGCCGTCACCCTGAGCGTGCCATCACCGAGGCCGCGACACCGCCCGTCCGGAGCAAGGTCTGGCGTGCGCAAATCAGAGTCGGCGCTTGGCTGCTCCCCATCTGGAGTCCGGTCTGCCTTCCGTCGATGCCCCCCGTCCGGAGTCCCAACAGGTTCACTGGAGGCAGCCGAGATTCCCTAAAGCTGCACTTCTGGAGTCGGAACATGCAGGAATGCACCAACCAGTGGAGAGGCTCGAGCCATCCAGGGTGGAAGCGGTGCGCCGTCACCGCAGTCGTCAGTGGTCCCACCGTGATCGTCGAGTGCCTCGGTACGCACTAGACGAGGTCTGTCACCTTGCACCTTTTGCATGGGAAGTGGGATGCTGTCGTCACTCGTCTCACATCCCGTGGATATATCCTCATTAGCAGCTTGCTGTTCACTAGGGTTGGGTAAATTGTCAGAGTTTTCATCTGGTGGTGCACACCATGTCGGTGGACTGTCATTGTCTTGCCGTTGTCCTTCATTTGGGCTTTTCTTCTTTGGAATTTTAAATCTTCCCCCAGACATTGCAGAACCTTGTTTATTACCCCCAAATTCTCCCATATGTATGGTCTCAAATATAGGATCCAATGTTTCTATCGACATTGTACTATTTTCCAAAGAACATTCCGTTTCACTTTTCTTCTCAGGTACCTCATATGTATCTTTGTCTAATGTACATGCCTTCATGGTCTCTGGGTCTGATTTTGCTGGGACTGGCATGGTCACAGTCTCTCTTTTACTGTTCTCAATTGCCCACATTATACTCCCCATACATAACTGCTTAATCACTGGGGTTAGTGTGGTACAATGGATAATCAGGTCGACCTTATCTGCATCTTCACCATTAGTGGAAAGCACACTTGGTTCACTTGAAACTGCTGTGGGTTTTAAATTCGTTATCTGGCTACTCGATGTCGGTGTCCTCAGGATTCTTGCTCCAATGTTCTGCTCATTTATCAGTGGAGTGTGTATAGGTTCAATGCAATTAATGTTCCCCTCAAGGTTTGAAGAGTCATTACTGACTAACTGCTGGTCTCCGAAGTTGGGATTTTGCGGCGTTGTGTTGAAGGGAGACATTTGTCCCTGCTGTAGATATGATTCAGGTTGTGTTATTTCCATTACCTGAGGATCAATGTCTTGTCCATTTTTTCGATCCGTACTAAAACACTGGCAATTCTCAGTCTGCTCCTTGCAAGTTAAACATTCAATTAATTTCGTTAGCAAATCCTCAGCATTCTTCTGTGGCCGTGCAGCATTATTAATCTCTGTTCGGCTATAATGATCCTGAAGGTCAGCGCATAAACCTTTTCTCTTCGGGCTTGGACGAGGCGATTCCTTTGGCTTGTCTTCAGTTGGGCTTGAACAGTCTTCAGCACTGTGCCCTTCATTGTAGCATGGGAGACCGTCATGGTCATGCTGCTGTGTAGTGGAGCATGGTAGGCTGTTATAGCCTTCTTGCTCTTCACGTGAGCATGGCAGACTTGCATCGTCTGCCGCTGGTTGGTCAGGAGAGGTTGCTAGACCCTCATGGTCTTGTTCCTGCAAGGACTGCACATTGGAGTCTTGCATTGCTTCTATCGTGGAGGCTGTCCACGAGCTCTCTGTGGAGGCTTGTGACACTGGAGTCACTTCTTGTTCGTGCAAGGACTGCGCTCTGGAGTCTTGCGTTGCTTCTATCGTGGAGGCTGTCCACGAGCTCTCTGTGGAGGCTTGTGACACTGGAGTCACTTCTTGTTCGTGCAAGGACTGCGCTCTGGAGTCTTGCGTTGCTTCTATCGTGGAGGCTGTCCACGAGCTCTCTGTACACTGAGGTATGCCGGCAGGTATCGATCCACTCCTGTACCATGTGGTGTTGGGTGCTCTGGTGCACAGATGAGCCAACACAGTTGTATGTGGTACAACTCTATTTTATTTTAACTCTTATAATACAGTTCGTTCTGGATACTCTGCACGTGCTGTCTCCCTGAGTGTGTTTGGTAGCAGATCTGTCCTGGTCCTCCTCTGCAGCTAATACTGACCACCGGGGGTCGTGTCTGTGCTTTTATATCTTTCTGTCATTGGTTGTGGTGTTGTGTGTTCTGATTTGTCTGTTGGTGTGTCTATCATGATGTGTGTGTTTGAATATCATGACAACCATTGTGAATCACTCGTGTGGCAAATGATGCCTGTCATGATATCCAGATCAGCATGTCATGGTGCACTCACACACACACTGATGGACAGGCATTTGGACCAACCAGCACACACACAACATCGCAGCCAATCACTAGTAAGAGCACACGCACTATAAAAGGGGGAACACGAGAGTTCCCGCTCATTCTGGTAGGAGACAGCTCGGGACACAGAGCTTGCAGCGTGACACTCAGACATCTTAGACCATGTGCTGAGTGCCTCACCAGCATCAGTGATAGGGCTAGGTCCATAGGTTAGCTGGTAGCGAACACACCCAAGTCTATAGTTAGTTGCATCTGTTAGTTAACATAATAAAATCAAGTTGTACCATCTACAGCCGTGTTGGCTCATTTGTGTATCAGGACACCCAACATGTCAATGCCCTCTCTGTGTCTCCTCAGAAAAAGCACTCCCACAATCGCTGGAGAGGGCCCAGACTAGCAGTGGTGTGCCGGACATCACAATCCTCATCACCTTCAAGGAGCGTGCCCTGGAGGTGACTGGGGTGGTCGAGGACAGGGCGGTCACCAATGCGGAGGGTGACTGCAGAGGTGAGGAACCACCGGGATTCACTCAGGGGACCTGTCAAATGTGAGTTATTATTGCCTTACTGATTGACCCATCACACCCATTGACCACATGGCCATTCTCCCACAGATCTTCCAGCCAAGGGCGCCTGCCCTTCCTGGGTGGTCCCGTCTCCAGCCTCCCAGGAGACCACCTTGGAGGAGAGCTACAAGGATGCCACTGTAATAGCAGTGCTGTCATCACCACCCTCCACCAGCGCAGATACACACTACTCGGTGGGACATGTTAGTGTTCAGGCATCTGGGGCACAATCTGGTGAGCACCACACTGCTGCTGATGTACATCAGTTGGAGGCAGGAACCCCCAGGCGAGGCAGCTGTCGGAGGGCTGCTGGATTTCAGGACCCAGCTGGGTCCCAGCCTGATGCTGAGCCTTTGGGTTATCTGGAGCTGAAGGAGACGAGAGGGAGCAGCCGGGACATTCAGAGGGGGATGTCAACATCACTCCAGCAGATCCATAGCCACTTGGAGGAGTCCCAGAGGCTAGGGGAGCTGGAGCTGTCGCTGGCAATATGTGGCACCGAGGCCAATACTGTGGAGAGCCTGATAAACGATGTCCGCACCATTCATGGCGGTGTCCAAGGCGTCGCGCAGTCAGTGATGGCCATGGCTGAGGGTCTCGACAGAATGTCTGCCTCACTAGGGAATGTGATCCAGAATTTGCAAAGGGCTGGCAGAAGGGAGGGAATGGAAAACCTGCGTGCCACAAATCAACGGCCCTTTAACCACTTTAAGCAGCATGTTAATGAGCCTGCCCTTTAAAATTGGAATTTTCAACGTTTTTCCCAGTGAGCCCAAACATGTTAATGACAGTTGGCAAGTCTGCTGAGGGACTGAAGTAAGTTTGCTTATATTTATTGCAAAATAAAATGTTGATGTGCCAACGAGTGCAAGGACGAGTGATGCACTGTAACTTTGGGTCCATGGCTGCGTTCCACTATGTTTGACCTCCTGATCTGCTGGCAAGCTGCATTCAGCAAGGCAGCAGCTACTGTCAACATGGATGTCATCTGCCTTTACCACTGCTTACAGCCAGACAATTCCCAACTACTGGAGGTATTTGCCACCTGTTAGGATATCGGATTAGACCCCAGCATTTGTGAAGATACAGGACACTTTTTAAAATTTGTAAAATTGTGAGGAAAGGATAATTCACCCAGGAGTGATTCTACTGACCAATAGGTATATTTTATGGTAAAACAAACTTTATTCATTACAAAGGATTAAACACATTAACATCACAGAAAATAGTTTCTCAGTTAACAGTTTAACAATTCTTAAAATAAAAGGAAATCCTGTGTACTACTAACATAACTTCTCTATCGTCAATTAATCTCCAATTATGGGCGGAACAGTGGTACAGTGGTTAGCACTGTTGCTTCACAGAACCAGGGACCTGCGTTTGATTCCCTGCTGGGTCACTGTATGTGCAGAGTCTGCATGTTCTCTCCGTGTCTGCGTGGGTTTCCTCCGAGTGCTCCGGTTCCCTCCCACAGTCCAAAACTGTGCAGGTTAGGTGCACTGGCCATGCTCAATTGTCCTTAGTGTCCAAAAAGGTTAGGTGGGGTTACTGGGTGATGGTGTGGGCCTCGATGGGGTGTTCTTTCCAAGGGCTGGTGCAGACTTGATGGGCCAAATGGCCTCCTTCTGCACTGTAAATTCTATGAATCTATCTGGTGAATCCTTTACAGTCAAAAAATTACAAGACTGAGCTTGGAACCTGAGATTAGTAACAAATTAATCAATCAATTCGCCTTGCAGCTGTATCCTTTTCTTAAACATGTAGCGCTTATAAGTTTCATTTACTTGTGCTTTGCAATGGCTGTCAAATTTGTTCATTACCAGCTTATATTTTGTTTATCCTCACTGTCTTCAAATTGGAAAGAATTATATAACTCGATTGCTTGCAGTCCAGCTAAATATAGGAGAAGTTCAATTTTACGCAAGTCAGGAACTGATTCTAGCACGGAGGCAGATAAAAAAAACTTCAAACTGTTTGAAAGTTTCCCAATTTAGATCAGGTTTACCAGTCATCTTGAAGTGCCCTGGCCTTTGCAGACCTTCCATCTTACAGCTGGACTCAGTGATGACTTTGAGATCTGTTCAGTAGTGCAATGGTTCTTCTTCTCCTCTTTAAACCTAATCTGCCGAACTAAACTATTTGCTATGCTTTAAGAAATACACCTGGTACCATGTGGTGTTCTTTCAGTTGCTTATACTCAGGATGGATTTGTAGTGTACACAAATACCACAAAGTCTAATAAGCCAAGCTAAATTTATTACACTACTTATTATACAATTCAAACACTATTCCTAAAGCAAGCAATATTCTAACTAAACTACAATCTACACTATACTAACACTTGTCTCACACACGCTATCTTAAATTGTACTCTGCTCCGCTCCTTGGCCGGGATCCTCTCTTCTGGGGACTAAGTCCCCAAGCCGGCTGGAAAACCGATGCCAACGACTCCGGCGTCAATGGCTCCCCAAGGTGAGGAATTCCCCAAGGTGGGGTTGGCGCTGCGAGTTCGCACATGCGCGGAACCGCCGGCGTGATTCTGCGCATGCGCGGACTGACTGGCGTATTCTCGCGCATGCGCAGGGGGTTCTCTTCTCCGTGCCGGCCCCCGGGCAATATGGCGGAGCCCGATAGGGGCCCAGCGCGGAAGGAAGAAGTGCCCCCACAGAAAAAGCCCGTTCGCAGATCGGTGGGCTCCGATCACGGGCCAGGCCACCGTGCCCCCCCCCCCCCCCCCCCAGGGTCCGATCCCCACTGAGGACCTGCCAGGTCCTGCTGTGTGAGACCATACGTAACCCACGCCGGCGGGACTGGCCAAATATGGACGGCCGCTCGGCCCATCAGGGCCCGGAGAATCACCAGGGGGGGGGGGGGCATTGTCAACAGCCCCCGCCGGCATGGCGGCGATCCCTTCCCTGCCCGAAAAACGGCGCCAGAAAATACGGCAGCCGGCGGCGGGCGGGATTCGTGCCTCCCCCCGGGGATGCTCCGACCCGGCGGGGGGTTATAGAACCCCGCGCCCAGTCTCTCCAACCGACTCTGCTTCTCTTAATTTTTATAGGTCTACTCCCCAGCTCCATCTAGTGGTGAATTATGATATGACATTAATCCTTCATGTGTTAGACATTCTACATAATGTCACAACCCCGACCTCACGGCCCAGCCCATGGTCGCCCCCACTACCTCCAGCCTGGTGCTGGCAGACAGCCCACACCCAACCCAGCCCTGCCTGTGGCAAGACCGGCAGCCCATGGTCGTGCCTCTGGGAACGTTTCTTACCTCCTCTCTCTCCCTCAGCAACCACGGTGTCTGTTTCCCGAATTTTAAAACCACAAGTGAACCTCGCTGTCTGTAATTCTTCCTGGCGGAGGGGGAGCATCGCGGGCGTCCCATAGATTACTGGGTTGGGCCGGTTAATGATATGCCAGAGACGTGTACTGTATGTGCGGAGTAGAATACATTCACGCCACTGTCATGGCACTGGAGCATGGCATTCTGTCAGGCGCCCGACGCGGCCACGAGTTTCAGCTCACCTGCAGTTCTCCGCCTAATTGCGCTTCGTGATACCGGTGTCACTGGACGGAGAATCCAGCTCCAGATGTTTCAAGGGCAAGTAGTAGTTGGTATTTCATCCAACAAGCTAAAGAGCCATCAATCAATTAGACATAATATGAAGCCTCAACTTTACCAAAGGGATTGTCTGTAACCCACACACCTAGATGAAGAATGGGTTCTTCCACCAGTATTTCTATTTGTCCACAGTTTAACTTAAGCCCTACTTCAGCTAAAATTAATGCCTACACAGCTAAATCACCATCGGACAAAATTATATTGTCTGTTATGTTGTCTTGAACTGGTACCATCTTTTTTTAATTGAATTTTCTTAATGAAAGAAGTGAAAACAATGAGTGAGAATCAGACACACTCCGTAAGGGGCTCTTCATGCTGGATTATCGCATATATGAAGATGACAGTATTCTATTCCATTGAAAATAAGAATGAGCACAAATCAAAAATCATCCTGTCTTTAAAATTCTTCACTCATAAGAGCCCTTCGAAAGAAATGGATGCCATTACCAACACGCTGAGGAAGAATTTTGGAGCAGTCACATGCAGAGCTAATGGAACATCGAAAGAGGACATTATAGGGGCAGCTTTCTGAATAAGCACGAGTGACATTAATTTCAGTCAATGGAATATTGAAGGCAGAAAGCTTGTGCGCTTTCTATAAGTGCAACCAGCATGGGAGAGATCCAGTCGCTGACACAAACCTGACCCCTCGCGACAGAGACTGACAAAAATCTCGAAGGGATCAATGCCTCTATTGGTTATTCTAGTTTGGATTGTCTGATTTATCCATGTGGAAGATAATGACTAAGGGAGAATTTTATAGCATTGACAAAGATCATGACATTCTCCCAGTGCCTGCATTTTAATGATGTTCACCATAATGTTGCCTGCAGGGTCATGGAATATTTTAAATTGCTGCCACTCTCGTTTGCGGTAAATGTAATTTTTAGTTTTTATATTCTGTTCAATATATTTGTAACACTGTTTTTCTTCCTATTACAGAAAGTGATGTGCAAACTAATTTTAAGATGTCAGGTAGCATGCTGAATAAATCTTTTGTGACAGACTCCTTTTCGTGCGCTAAGGTTCTGAGTTTATGCTCCCCAGCCTGATGATCACATGTTCTGGTACTTTTTCTCTTATTTGCGGGCAAGGACAGGGGGCGAATTTTCCGTTTCTCAGACTAAGTGTTGATGCTGACCCTGAATTCACGACAGTGAAACTGACGCCACACCTGGACCGATTCCACTACTATGGAGGGGCTAGCACAGGTGCCACGTGGAACACAATCGAATCCAATGAGAACGGTGCCGGGTTCGCTGGTTTCGTGACTGACTCTCAGGAGGCTGACACGCTGCAGCCGCATATACCCACACACACCATCCCAGCCAACAAGGTGGCAACAAGATGAGCAGCCTTGAGATTTACTGATGGTGAACTGGAGACTCTCTTGGACATGGTGGAGGAGAGGAGAATGGCCCTATACCCCAGCCCAGGAAGGACGCTGCTAGCCACCACCGTTCTCCGTGCCTGGACGTGGGCGGCAGAGGCCGTCAGCGCTGTGGGCAACACCGCCTGGAGCGGCCAGCAGTACTGTGAAAAACTGCACGACCTCCTCAGGGCGGCCAGCACTGTGCCTCTGGCACCAACACCCCTCCCACACACCCGTGACCCTACCCCCCACCGCTCCACCCGGAGTGTGGGCGAACCCCAACCCTGCACCACAAGCTGGCACCCATACCGGCTGCCATGGTTGGGTGTTCTGGCCACTGAGGTAACCAGCTACCCAACCCCTGTGCTGCATGCGTTGGACTGTCTAACACTGGGCGCAATTCTCCGGAAATATTTCGGTCTGGTAGCGAGCAGGAATTGCTGCGGGTTCCCAGTGCTTGGCACAGTGAGGCCGGCAATTCAATTCAACGTTAACTGGTCCACTTACTGGGGTCTCACAGGCTTCTCATCACAAATAGATAGAATTTACAGCACAGAAGGAGGCCATTCAGCCCATCGAGTCTGCACCGGCTCTTGGAAAGAGCACCCTACCCAAGGTCAACACCTCCACGCTATCCCCATAACCCAGTAACCCCACCCAACACTAAGGGCAATTTTGGACACTAAGGGCAATTTATCACGGCCAATCCACCTAACCTGCACATCTTTAGACTGTGGGAGGAAACCGGAGCACCCGGAGGAAACCCACGCACAAACGGGGAGGATGTGCAGACTCCGCACAGACAGTGACCCATAGCCGGACCCTGAAGCTGTGAAGCTATCCACAACGCTACCGTGCTGCCCTATGAAGGCTCGCCAGCTGATTCACCAGGACCGCGCTTACCAGCCCCTCGCGAACAAGGTCGAGCAGCACATAAGCTGGACTTGCTCAGCCAACTCCAGCCAGCTCACAACAATGCCGCCCAGGAGACCACCACAAGATCCGGGGACATTGACCTGGGGAGGCTGCTAGATGCCGGGGAGGCCAGGAGAGATGTCCTGTTCCCCCGAGGATCGCGGAGGGTCAGCCACAGGCAGTCAGTGCCGCATGGGATAAGGTGGCGGCAGCTGTGAGCACCAGGAGTGTGACCAGGAGGACTGGCCTTCAGTTCCGAAGAAAGGTCAATGGCCTACGCCGGGCAACATGAGTGAATAGACACCAACAGCAGCCCCCCTGCCCTCCGCAAAGGAGCAGCCACCCCCCAACTCCCCATGCGACCACAGCCCTTCCTCCACCGTCCTCCCACCTCAACCCCCCCCCCCCCCCCCGCCCCCCCCCCCCGCCCCAATCCCTCCTTCACCCCCCCGTTCCCACCATTGTGAACCACGTGAGTGGCTAACGATGCCTTCTCTCTGTCTCCTCAGTAAAAGCTCTCCCATAACCATTAGGAGAGGGCACAGACTGTAGGAGGGTGGCAGACATAAGTATCCTCATTTCCTTCGAGGAGTGTGCCCTGGAGGTGACTGGGGTGGTCAAAGACAGATCGGCCACCCACACGGAGGCTGGGGGACGTCACAGAGGTGAGGAACCACCGGGCTCCACCCGGGGGACCTACCAAATGTGAGTTGTTATTGCCTTACTGACTAACCCATCCCTCCCACTGACCACATGTCCATTCTCCCGCAGGTCGTCCAGCCGACGGTGCCGGTCCATCCCGGGCAGCCCCCTCTCCTGATTCCGAGGAGAACACCTTGGAGGGGAACTCCGAGGATGTAACCGTAGTCGCAGCACAGATGTCACCCCCATCCTCCACCAGCGCTGATACACACACTTCGGTGGAGCATGTTATTGGACAGGCTTCTGGCAGACAATCTGGTGAGC
Source organism: Scyliorhinus torazame (assembly GCF_047496885.1). Lineage (NCBI taxonomy): Eukaryota > Metazoa > Chordata > Chondrichthyes > Carcharhiniformes > Scyliorhinidae > Scyliorhinus > Scyliorhinus torazame. Next base: position 223,979,845 of record NC_092708.1, on the reverse strand, counting down.
ACCACGCAGCTGATGATGCACATCGTAGTGCAGCAGGTATATACCACAAAGGGAGTTGCAGGGGGTGTTGGTCGGGGGGGGGGGGGGGGCTGTGAGGGGTGTGGGAGTGATATGCAGTGTCTGTGCTCCAGACCAGTACCCCCCCCCTCCCTCGCCCCCACCCCCCAACCCCAGTCGGTGAACCTGGAGGCGATCAGAGTGTCCCATACGCGTTGGCCCTCGCGCACACATCATGCGGCCTTCCTTGCCTGCCTGCGCCCCATGTCCTGCTCATCCTCCCACTCCCCAGCATCCTTCTTACCGAACGAGGCCTGGTGTTCATCCTCCTCCTCCAGCACGTCACCCGTCTGCTGTGCGATGTTGTGGAGGATGCAGCAGGCCGCCACGGTGCGGGCGACCCTGCCAGCATCCTACTGGACGGCCCCCCCAGAGCAGTCCAGGCACCTGAACAGCATCTTCAGGGGCCTGAAGCACTGCTCGATCATGCTCCTGGTTGCTGTGTGGGCATCATTGTAGTGGATTTCCGCGTCGGTCTGTGGCCTCTGGATAGGTGTCACCAACAACAACCGCAGTGGATAACCCCTGTCGCCCAGGAGCAAGGATGAAGGCATCGCGCACACTGCCCGGGTCTCGGGCACAGAGGTGAATGATGCCCATCTAATGGTCACATATCAGCTGCACGTTCATCAAGTGGTACCCCTTTCAGTTTGGATAGAGCGGCCTTTCATCTGCAGGTGCATGTATGGGGACATACATCCCTTCGATCACCCCCTGGACCGGGGGCATCCCGGTGATGGCAGCAAGCCCCACCGCCTGGGCAGCCTGGTAGGCTCAGTAGACATTGAAGTGAATGTATTGATTCACCTGGGTATATAGGACCTGTGTGAAGGCATGGATACAGCTTGCACTGAGGTCTGTGAGATCCCGGACAGGTCCTCATCTGGAACGACCCCGTTGCGTAAATGTTCAGAGCAACCGTCACATTGATGGTCACCGGGAGCGAGTGTCCTCCCCCATACCCCCGCGGTGCCAGGTATGCCATCATCTGGCAGATATGTCGCACTGTCTCCATATTGAGCTGGAGTCTTTGACGGCATGCCCGGTCCAGTTCGAATGACAGGCGGTGCCGATACATACGAGGCATCATGCGGTGCCTCCTTGGCACCTTCTCCTCCTCAGCCTGTTGAAATTAAATGAAAATCGCTTCTTGTCACAAGTAGGCTTCAAATGAAGTTACTGTGAAAAGCCCCTAGTCACCACATTCCGGCGCCTGTTCGGGGAGGCTGGTACGGGAATTGAACCGTGCTGTTGGCCTGCCTTGGTCTGCTTTCAAAGCCAGCGATTTAGCCCTGTGCTAAACCAGCCCCTGAGCGGCCGGCCCTCCAGCCTGTGCGGCTGCCTCCTGTTCCTCTGGGGCACGCTCCGCTGCTGCAGCTTCCTCCTCCTCGAGCAGCTCCAGCTCGTACAGCCGCAGGGCATCCCCCAGGACTGCAGTGACCAGCAGGAAGGCCACCATTGCTGGTTGAATTCCAATATCGATTGTCTGCAGGGGGTGAAAGGCTGATGTTAGCATGGTGCGTACCCCCGTGCCCAGCCAGGTCCACTGGGCTACACCGTGGCACTGGTTGGCCCCTCAGGCTCTGCCCCCGCGTGTACCCCCATCCTCGCACCCTTGGTCCTGTCGGTGGCCGGCACTGTGGGGGTCTCTTGCCCTGGCACCCGTCTCTGATGCCAGGGGTATGCTCTGTGGCCCCCATAGGGGCTACTGTGGGTGTGATGCATGATCAATTGCACAGAGATAAGAGTTGAATACAGCTGAGGCTTTATTGCTCTAAGATGTGTGGCCTCCTACAGCAGCTGGCGAAATGGCTGCTGTATAGGGAGCACACATATTTATACTCCGCCTACTGGACGGAGCCAGCAGACAGGGACTACCCCCGTATACCTGTAGTACAGGGCCTTACCACACATCTCCTAATATCCAACAGTGGTGATTACCACATTCATCCCCTGTTAAAATTGAGTCCGGCGGGGGTGGTGGAGAACTATATACAGAGCAAGTTTAATATACAGAAGAAAAAAAAAATTTATTTCTGAAGTCCAGTACAAGGTGGTTTGATAGTCCCGAACCAATTATAGATTTAGCTGGTCCGGGGCCTTGATGTGGCGTTGGGAGCGACGCAGTGGTGGCGGCGATTCCGGTGTTGGTGTGGTCCTTGGTGACTCCGGGAGTGTGCCGAAATCCTCTTCATCCTCTGGCGTGGGCAGGGGGAGGACGGATGGTCCTGGGGGGTTGCTACTGGGTGCGCTGGGGGAGGGGGGTGGAGCTGGGCCGGGGGGGTGTGTGTGTGTGAAACCTGCTGGTGCCAGGTCCCTGAGGGAGACAGTCTCCTGGTGGCCGTCGGGGTACGCTACATAGGCATACTGGGGGCTAGCGTGGAGTAACTGCACCCTTTCAACCAATGGGTCCACCTTGTGGAGTCATACGTGCTTACGGAGGAGTACGGGTCCTGGAACTGAGAGCCAAGTCGGGAGCGACACCCCGGATGTGGACTTCCTGGGGAAGGCAAAGAGACGCTCATGGGGTGTGTCGTTAGTGGCGGTGCATAGTAGCGACCGAATGGAGTGCAGTCCATCAGGGAGGACCTCCTGCCAGCGGGAGGCCAGAAGGTTTCTGGACCGTAGGGCTAGTTGGACGGCCTTCCAGACCATCCCGTTCTCCCTCTCCACCTGCCCGTTTCCCCAGGGGTTATAGCTGGTCGTCCTGCTGGAGGTGATACCCCTGCTGAACAGGAACTGACGCAGCTCATCACTCAAGAATGAGGATCCCCTGTCACTGTGGATGTAGGCGGGGAAGCCGAACAGAGCGAAGATTGTGTTGAGGGCTTTGATGACGGTGGCAGATGTCATGTCGGGGCATGGGATGGCGAAGGGGAATCTGGAGGATTCACCGACCACACTGAGGAAATATGTGTTACGGTCGGTGGAGGGGAGGGGCCCTTTGAAATCCACGCTAAGGCGTTCAAAGGGGCGGGAGGCCTTCACCAGGCGCGCGCGGTCCGGCTGGTAGAAGTGCGGTTTGCACTCTACACAGACCTGGCAGTCCCTGGTGATTGCACTGACTAACTCGACGGAGTAGGGCAGATTGCGGGACTTTATGAAATGGTACAACCGTGTGACTCCCGGGTGACAAAGGTTGTCGTGCAGGGTCCAGAGTCGGTCTACTTGTGCGCTGGCACATGTGTGGTGTTGGGTGCTCTGGTGCACAGATGAGCCAACACAGTTGTATGTGGTACAACTCTATTTTATTTTAACTCTTATAATGCAGTTTGTTCTGGATACTCTGCACGTGCTGTCTCCCTGAGTGTGTCGTGTAGTAGGTCTGTCCTGGTCCTCCTCTGCAGCTAATACTGACCACCGGGGGTCGTGTCTGTGCTTTTATATCTTTCTGTCATTGGTTGTGGTGTTGTGTGTTCTGATTTGTCTGTTGGTGTGTCTATCATGATGTGTGTGTTTGAATATCATGACATCCCCCCTTTTTACAAAGATATGTGCCTACGTGGTTATAAATATAATTGTGTCGTGAGTGCATCTAAGAGTGTGTGCGTGTGTTGTGTACAGCGTGTGTATATGACGTAACTATTTACATGGGGTGATGTCGGGTGCGTCACACTAACAAGGTTGTACCATAACAAAACATGGATGCGAGAGAAAAAAAAACTTGAACAGTGGTCCGGTCAGACGATATCTGGAACAATAAACAACAACAGGTTATAATACAGAAGTGTTTGACTTTTTGAACGTATGAACAGCGTTATAAGTCCAGTCTAATGGGTGACCGCCTCAAGAATGGGCTGGTCCTCAAGCCGGTTCAGCTGTGGAGATTTGTGGTCACACTGGTTCACCTTGGACTGTTGGAGGTGATGCTGTTGCCGAAGTCTCTACTTTACCATTTGTTGTACTTCGTGCAGTGCTTGGTTTTTCATTCGTGCAAATATAACATTCAACATCTTTGTTAGTGTTGCCTTGGCTGTGGTTTGGTTCTGGTGGCGATGGAAGGGGCATGATCCGTGGCATCTCCATGAAGTCATCCTTGGGAACTAGTGGAGGATCCGGCGTGTGCGTACGGTTCAGTTGCGAGCGTGGAAGGCGGCGCAAAGCTCGCTGATTGCGCCTACGCACCAATCCATCCGCCCTGCATGCCAGGAACAAGGTGGAGTCTTTTTTCTTTTTATGTTTGTGGTGGACGGCATCTTGTAGCCGATGGGTCGTTGCCATCAAAGTAGCACCATCACTAATATCATGCAAGGCGATGACTGTGCCAGATGTGGAAGTTGGCCGAGACCGTGCACACTGGTTCCGGCCACCTGCTGTGCCGGAAGGGCGACTCCGCGGAGAAACGTCGAAGCATGTCGCCTTGGAGAGAGAATTGTTGCTCGCATCAACGTCTGGCGATGGCGCGAATTGGTATGTCCATCTTGGACCGCCGGTGCTGGTTGCCACTGCCGACCCAGTGGGACTGCCACGCGATCCATTCCCTGTCGCCGTGGCATCCGCCGTCACCCTGAGCGTGCCATCACCGAGGCCACGACACCGCCCGTCTGGAGCAAGGTCTGGCGTGCGCGAATCAGAGTCGGCGCTTGGCTGCTCCCCATCTGGCTTCCGTCGATGCCCCCCGTCCGGAGTCCCAACAGGTTCACTGGAGGCAGCCGAGATTCCCTGAAGCTGCACTTCTGGAGTCGGAACATGCAGGAATGCACCAACCAGTGGAGAGGCTCGAGCCATCGAGGGTGGAAGCGGTGCGCCGCCACCGCAGTCGTCAGTGGTCCCACCGTGATCGTCGAGTGCCTCGGTACGCACTAGGCGAGGTCTGTCACCTTGCACCTTTTGCATGGGAAGTGGGATGCTGTCGTCACTCGTCTCACATCCCGTGGATAGATCGTCATTAGCAGCTTGCTGTTCACTAGGGTTGGGTAAATTGTCAGAGTTTTCATCTGGTGGTGCACACCATGTCGGTGGACTGTCATTGTCTTGCCGTTGTCCTACATTTGGGCTTTTCTTCTTTGGAATTTTAAATCTTCCCCCAGACATTGCAGAACCTTGTTTGTTACCCCCAAATTCTCCCATATGTATGGTCTCGAATATAGGATCCAATGTTTCTATCGACATTGTACTATTTTCCAAAGAACATTCCGTTTCACTTTTCTTCTCAGGTACCTCATATGTATCTTTGTCGAATGTACATGCCTTCATGGTCTCTGGGTCTGATTTTGCTGGGACTGGCATGGTCACAGTCTCTCTTTTACTGTTCTCAATTGCCCACATTATACTCCGCATACATAACTGCTTAATCACTGGGGTTAGTGTGGTACAATGGATAATCGGGTCGACCTTATCTGCATCTTCACCATTAGTGGAAAGCACACTTGGTTCACTTGAAACTGCTGCGGGTTTTAAATTCGTTATCTGGCTACTCGATGTCGGTGTCCTCAGGATTCTTGCTCCAATGTTCTGCTCATTTATCAGTGGAGTGTGTATAGGTTCAATGCAATTAATGTTCCCCTCAAGGTTTGAAGAGTCATTACTGACTAACTGCTGGTCTCCGAAGTTGGGACTTTGCGGTGTTATGTTGAAGGGAGACATTTGTCCCTGCTGTAGATATGATTCAGGTTGTGTTATTTCCATTACCTGAGGATCAATGACTTGTCCATTTTTTCGATCCGTACTAAAACACTGGCAATTCTCAGTCTGCTCCTTGCAAGTTAAACATTCAATTAATTTCTTTAGCAAATCCTCAGCATCCTTCTGTGGCCGTGCAGCATTATTAATCTCTGTTCGGCTATAATGATCCTGAAGGTCAGCGCATAAACCTTTTTTCTTCGGGCTTGGACGAGGCGATTCCTTTGGCTTGTCTTCAGTTGGGCTTGAATAGTCTTCAGCGCTGTGCCCTTCATTGTAGCATGAGAGACCGTCATGGTCATGCTGCTGTGTAGTGGAGCATGGTAGGCTGTTATAGCCTTCTTGCTGTTCACGTGAGCATGGCAGACTTGCATCATCTGCCGCTGGTTGGTCAGGAGAGGTTGCTAGACCCTCATGGCCTTGTTCCTGCAAGAACTGCACATTGGAGTCTTGCGTTGCTTCTATCGTGGAGGCTGTCCACGAGCTCTCTGTGGAGGCTTGTGACTCTGGAGTCACTTCTTGTTCATGCAAGGACTGCGCTCTGGAGTCTTGCGTTGCTTCTATCGTGGAGGCTGTCCACGAGCTCTCTGTGGAGGCTTGTGACACTGGAGTCACTTCTTGTTCATGCAAGGACTGCGCTCTGGAGTCTTGCGTTTCTGCAATTGTGGAGTCTGTCCACGAGCTTGCTGTGGAGGCTTGTGACACTGGAGTCACTTCTGGTTCATGCGAGGACTGCGCTCTGGAGTCTTGCATGTCTTCTTTCATAGAGTCGGGAACGTTGAGCGGGACGTGGACCACGCTCTGTGTGGCAGCAGGGCGCTCTCCGTGTGCTTGCAGCGCTCCCTGTCTGTTAATGTCAGGCTGCAGCATCATCCAGTACTGATAAGTTGGGACGTCATATCTGCTGGACTGAAGATCCTCAAATCCGAAAAATGAATCCGCATCTGCGTCGGATTCAATGTGGGGGCCGCCAATGTGCAACACGAAAGGTTCGTCCGAGTCATAGTCGTATAGGACCACGGAGCTATCATTGGGCTCGCGAGGTCCGGAAACAATGTAAAGATCATCATCGAAGTATTCGAGGTCGGAATCATCGGCTTGTGCGTAGGTAACTGCTTGTCGGAGGGTTCTTCGGAGGTCAAATTCATCTCCTGGGTCAATTTGCGGCAATGTGCTGTCATTCCAGGTGAGGGAAGGTTGTTTTACAGCTTTAACAGATTTTTGTTTTTTTGATTTGGGACGTTTCCCTTTTAAATTGGATTTGGGACGTTTCCCCTTTAAATTGGTGCAGTCTGGGGCCTCTGACATCCTGACGCTCGGTATGTAGCACGTAGGAAGCGACTGCGCATGCTCAGATCGCTGTTCCTTTACCGATGGCCGTTTTCTTGACTGCGCCTGCGCAGCAGCTCGCGCATGCGCAAACGAAACTTCAGGTTCTGCGCACTGCTCGCGCAACTGTGCTAGCGTGATACCTTTAGCAAGATGGCCGCCGATCTCGACCCAGCCCTCTCTCAGGCCCGGGATTTCGGCCTCTGGGAATTCGGGCTCCGGGATCCCAGCCACGAGGTGAGTACTGCAGCTTTTCTTACCTTTACTTGCCGATTGGATTGCGTTTTCTTCACAGTACTTGGAGAATTTGTCCAGGACTGCCTGGTAATCGTACCTTTGCTGCCTCCTGAAGAACCTGAACCTTGTGAATATTTCTCTTGCCCTTGCACCGGCGATGGTGAGGAGAAATTCAATTTTTTCGCTATCATCCAGGTCTTGGAGTTCAGCTGCCACCAGGAACAATTCGAACACTTGCCGGAATCGCCGCCAGTTTTCGCGGAGATCGCCGTAGCACTGGAGCGGCTGCGGAACCGGGAGCTCTATCATTTTGCCTGGGCACTGCTGGTTGTCTGTGTACACTGAGGTATGCCGGCAGGTATCGATCCACTCCTGTACCATGTGGTGTTGGGTGCTCTGGTGCACAGATGAGCCAACACAGTTGTATGTGGTACAACCCTATTTTATTTTAACTCTTATAATACAGTTCGTTCTGGATACTCTGCACGTGCTGTCTCCCTGAGTGTGTCGTGTAGTAGGTCTGACCTGGTCCTCCTCTGCAGCTAATACTGACCACCGGGGGTCGTGTCTGTGCTTTTATATCTTTCTGTCATTGTTTGTGGTGTTGTGTGTTCTGATTTGTCTGTTGGTGTGTCTATCATGATGTGTGTGTTTGAATATCATGACAACATGTACCTCGGGATAGGGCATCTGGGGGCTCATTGAGCTTGCCGGGGCGATACAGAATCTCGTAGTTGTAGGTGGAGAGCTCGATCCTCCACCTCAAGATTTTATCATTTTTGATCTTGCCCCGCTGTGTGTTATTGAACATGAAGGCTACCGACCGTCGGTCAGTGAGGAGAGTGAATCTCCTGCCGGCCAGGTAATGCCTCCAGTGCCACACAGCTTCAACGATGGCTTGGGTCTCTTTTTCGACGGAGGAGTGCCGAATTTCGGAGGCATGAAGGGTGCGGGAAAAGAATGCCACGGGCTGACTGCCTCATTGAGCGTGGCGGCTAGGGCGACGTCTGATGCGTCGCTCTCCACTTGAAAGGGCAGCGTCTCATCTACTGCGTGCATCACGGCCTTGGCGATATCGGCTCTAATACGGTTGAAAGCATGTTGAGCCTTGGCTGTCAGGGGGAAAAGGGTGGACTGGATGAGTGGACGGGCCTTGTCCGCATAGTTTGGGACCCACTGGGCGGAGTATGAAAAGAACCCCAAGCAGCATTTGAGGGCTTTGGGGCAGTGGGGAAGGGGGAGCTCCATGAGGGGGTGCATGCGGTCGGGATCGGGTCCCAGAACTCCATTCTGGACCACATAGCCGAGGATGGCTAAGCGGTTTGTGCTGAATACGCACTTCTCCTTGTTTTCGGTGAGGTTTAGGAGAGTGGCGGTGTGGAGAAATTTGGCACGGTTGGCATCGTGGTCCTGCTGATCGTGGCCGCAGATGGTGACATTGTCTAGGTACGGGAAGGTGGCCCGCAACCCGTACCGGTCGACCATTCGGTCCATCTCCCTTTGGAAGACCCCGTTGGTGATGCCGAAGGGAACCCTGAGAAAATGGTAGAGGTGGCCATCTGCCTCGAAGGCAGTGTATGGGCAATCTGCCTTGCGGATGGGGAGGCTGGTGGTAGGCGGATTTGAGGTCTACAGTTGAGAAGACCCGGTACTGTGCAATCTGATTGACCATATCAGATATGTGTGGGAGGGGGTACCCGTCGAGCTGCGTATACCTATTGATGGTCTGGCTGTAGTCCATGATCATTCTGTGTTTCTCCTCAGTTTTCACCACTACCACTTGGGCTCTCCAGGGGCTGTTGCTGGCCTCAATGATGCCCTCCCGAAGCAGCCGCTGGACCTCGGACTTGATGAAGGTCCTGTCCTGGGCACTGTACCGTCTGCTCCTGTTGGCGATGGGTTTGCTATCCGGGGTTAGGTTTGCGAATAGGGAAGCTGGGTCGACATTTAGGGTCGCGAGGCTGCACACAATAAGGGGAGGTAGGGGCCCGCCAAATTTCAAGGTTAGGCTCTGGCGGTTACACTGGAAGTCCAGGCCGAGTTGCAGGGCAGCGCAGAGGTTGGGGATGATGTAGAGGGGGAAGACGCTGAATTCTACGCTCTGGACCGTGAGTATGACCGTACAGTACCCCCGGATCACGACAGAATGGGATCCGGAGGCCAGGGAGATTCTTTGATTGGCGGGGTGTACCGCAAGGGAGCAGCGCCTTACCGTATCTGGATGGATGAAGCCTTCGGTGCTCCCGGAGTCCAGCAGGCAAGAGGTCTCGTGCCCATCGATCTTCACGCTTGTCGAGGCGGTGGCTAGTTTGTGCGGGCGAGACTGGTCGATCGTGACCGAGGTGAGTCGTGGCTGGTCGTCACTGGTGTCGAACGATGGGGTGCCCGGGGGGCAAGGGTCCTGGAACAATGGTGCTGCCCATGTGCCGTGGGTAGACAAGATGGCGGCACCTCATGATCTTGGGGTGGACAAGATGGCGGCGCCCATGGGCCGCACGTGGCGAGGGTTGGAAAATATGGCGGCGCCCATGGGCCACACGTGGTCCGAGAAGGGGAAGATGGCAGCGCCCATTGTCCGTACGCGAGAGGGGTCGGGGTAATAGCGGCGACTGAGCGGGCCTGGCACACTGCAGCGAAGTGCCCCTTCTTGCCGCAGGCCTTGCAAAGGACGGTGCGGGCCAGGCAGCATTGGCGGGGGTGTTTCTGGTGGCCGTAGAAGTAACATCGGGGGCTCCCGGGGTTGGCTGGCTGGCGCGTGGCACAGGCGTATTGGCTGGGTGAGTCCCCCGATGGGGCGGCCGTCTGCGGAATCCATGTTGTGTAGGAGGGGTGGGCCGCGCGGCTGGGTGTGTAGGCCTAAATATTGCGCGAGGCGACCGTCATCGATAGTGCCAGTTTTTTTGTTGCTGCGAGGTCGAGCGTGGCCCGCTCTAAAAGTCGCTGGCGTATGAGTTCTGACCCTATCCCCGTAACGAAGGCGTCCCGTATGAGGAGGTTCGAATGTTCCGTGGCCGTGACGGCCTGACAGTCACAGTCTCTGACCAGGGGAATTAAAGCACGCCAGAAATCTTCTACGGACTCACCAGGGAGTTGACTGCGAGTACAGAGCATGTGTCTGGCGAAGAGCGTGTTCGTCTGCTGGGCGTCATTCTCTTTCAGTAGCGCCATGGCTTCGTCGTAGTTTGGCGCGTCCTGGATAAGACGAAAGACGTTGGAGCTCAGCCGCGAGTAGAGTATCTGGATCTTCTGATCTTCCGGGATTGGGTCTGGTGCAGACCTGATGTAAGCTTCGAAACAAGCTAGCCAGTGTTGAAAGTCCTTTTTGGCGTCGCTTAATTGCGGATCCAGCTGCAGGTGATCCGGCTTGATACGGAGGTCCATCTTCTGAAAATCTTAGAGTAATAAATTGATGCACGATCAATTGCACAGAGACGAGAGTTGAATACAACTGAGGCTTTATTATTCTAAGATGTGTGGCCTCCTACAGCAGCTGGTAAAATGGCTGCTGTATACGGAGCACACATATTTATACTCCGCCTACTGGGCGGAGCCAGCAGGCAGGGACTACCCCCATACCTGTAGTACAGGGCCTTGCCACACATCTCCTAATATATACAACAGTGGTGATTACCACAGGGTGCTATCCTGTTGGGCCGCCGGCGGGTGGTGGCCAGGTGGGGAGGGGGTCTGGCAGAGGGAGAGGTTGCGGGGGTGGGGGTACCCATACTGCCGGTGTCACTCTGCAGAACCAGGGGCAAATGTGAACAGTCAGTGGGGTGTGCAGCAAGATGGCCGTGGTAATGGACGTCCTTGCCTGGGCACTGCCCCAGTCCCGTGGGGAGGGGGGGGGGGTCACCCCGGCCGCTTGCCCTGTTTCCCCCATCACCCCACTTCCCCCCGGCCCAGGCAGGACCCCCTCCACCTCAGCCAGCCCAGCCAGTATCCGGCCCGGCAGCCCACAGTCGTGCCTCTCCATGTCCTACCTGCTGTCTCTCCCTCAGCAGCCATGACGGCGGTTTCACGATTTTTAAAAGCACAAGTGAACCGCGCCATCGGGAACTCAGCCCATCAGATGTGGAGAATAGCGGAGGCCCCGGAGAATACCGGGTCGGGCCCGCTAATAACATGCAAACGGTGTTTACTGTACGTGCGTTCCGGACCGCATTGACGCCGCTGTCGAGGTGACGGTGAATTGCAATTTTGCCGTCGGAACTGATTCTCCACCCAATCGCGTTTCAAAATTTCTGCGTCGACCAACGGAGAATCCCGCCCAAGTTGTTCCATTTTTAAAGTCCATACCATTGTGAAACATGGTATAAGCATTCTTCCATTGATATAACTGTCAATATTGAAACAAATGATTTCAACTTTAATTTCAATGGGGGATAAAATGCACTCCAGGAGTATTTTATCTAATTTAAAGTGTGAGAGATTCTACTCACTTTGTCATAGATCAGCAGCTAAAGCAGAAAAGGTGGAGAATTAACAATTACAAGCTGCCTGCCATGGCTCAATGGTCTCTCAAGTCTCAAAGAGATAATCAATCAGCGTGACCATCTGCTAAAACACTTTCTGAGAAGCAACAGAACACAATGAGAGCTAAATTACAAAATGTCAGAAATTCATAATGTTTTGCTTGATACAATTATGTCTTAAATCAATATCGGAAATCAGTTTTGTCAAATAGTAAAGCTGCATTGAGTCACTTTTGACTGTGCCGGCTAACCTCCAGTTTCCCTTTTGGTGTTGACTCAGATGCATCCACTGACATAAATAATGTGTTGGAGGAGAGAAGGGAATGACCCAGAGCCGTTTAGCAATTCTCAAAAATGCAACACTTTTCAACAATAAAGAGCAGCTAAGGTTTATCTGTAAATGGTGTCCTCACAATGAAGCAATTGGTTCATCAGTACACACATGTGCATCCACTGAAAACTGGGAAGGGTGTACCTCTGATAATTCCTCCCTGTAGAAGTTCGTTGACAATTCAGCTAATATTGCTTGGTATTGTTCTGAAGAGATATTTTGAGAGTTGTGTATATTTAGCCATTTTGATTGTTTGCTCCATAATGCAGGAACATACAGAATTGTACTTGTGTACAGAAAACACACACTGGCTGTTGGAGTTATAAGCTGCAAATTCATTGGGTATCATCTAGAAGGAAAGGCATTCAATACGATGTCTTATTTAATTATTTTAAATTGGCAAATGGCAAACTCATACTGAGCCAATAAACTTGGCTGTTTTCTGCCCCAGTTTTCTTGCAGGATATTTGATTAGCAGACTAAACAATTCCAAGTGATTTTAAAGGTACATTGAAATATATAAATCGCTTCCAATTGACATAACCGGCACGATTCAGTGGACTCGACCGAGAACGCGACGAGGCCAGTAAATAACGGAAGAGACCAAAAACGAGAATCGCACCAAGTGCCAAACCATTGGCAATGCAACCGGCCCGCTCCCGTAGGCCAGATTGAGATCCCGCCGTAGCATGGCGAGAAACCAATAATCACCACTTAAACACAATTTCCATACAATTAACGGGAGCCATCCCACTGCCAACGACTTCCCATGAACTAATCGCTTCCCAGCAAGTGATCACGCAGACGCTGATTAGTACACCCTTTTAACATGAACCTGGTGGAAGGGCTGCTGTGGGGAGCCGAGGGGTTGAGTAGCCATCTTCGCTCACAGGCAAAGACCTCGGGGGCACTGGGCTTGCTGACCCTGTGCTCGGAAGGGGGTGAAGGGGGGACAACCGAGGGATCCAGCCTCGGTTGGGGTGGCCCACCTTGGGGCTGGGGTATCAGTGTTGGGGGTGGGGTGAGGCTCTGCAGGGGGGGGGGCAATTATGAGCGGGACCGCCATGCCAGCCACTGGATTGTGTGTGCCCGTTCTGGGGGCAACCCAAGTCCCTGCCTGTCTGCCGCACTAACCACCCATGACTCCAACTGCATGTGGAGGCCTCTGGCCATGCAGCTGAGGGCTATTGCTAATAGGGAAATGGTAATCGTAGTTCCGTGAGCACTGCACACATTCCAAGTGGATTCCTGTGGGTGGTCGGGCCATGTAGCATGCGGGGGTTATTGCCTAACATCCAAATCAGACTGCGATGCCTGGACACTGTGACCGAACCCTGCAGGAGGCAACAATACGGACACAGCGGCCAACATGTGAACACCCAGGGGCTGGGCCCCTGCACTAGGGATATGTCAGCGGCTGGAGTCTGGGGGTGTGCAACGGGGAGGGGTCCTGCGCCTGGTCTAGGTACCATTATGACCGGGTGTCTGGGGAGCAGGGTGTGGGGGCCGGTGAGCAGGGGCCCCCACTGTGGCTGGGAGTCTGTGGGCAGGGACTGGTGAGTGCGGTGTGGGGAGGAGAGCAATGGGGGTACTGGAGAGTGCTGGGGTGGAAGACATTGCTGTTTGTCAGTCTCGCACCCTCTCCAATTTCTTACAGGTATTGAATAGCATGGACGATATTTTGCACCCTGCGGACCTTGCCCTCGTGGTGTGGCTGGCAGGTCAGGCGGCCAGACGCCAGAGAAGGCGGTGGCAGGAGCAGCATCTACAGAGGCTCGAGGCAGTGGCCCATATGCAGGACCCCACCCCACACCCTAAGGACACGGCCGCCCAACAGGCCAGGGGGTACCCAGCGGGGGAGGCCCAAAGCGTACAAGCATTGCTGATCTTTCGCGCAGATGATGGACAGCATGTGCTGCAGGAAACTCCGCCTCAACAATCAGACAGTGCGACACGTGGAGGAGGAGGACATCCGCTGCCAGTGGCCATCAAGGTCATTACAGCCTTGAACTTCAACACCTCAAGATCATTCCAGGGCTCGAGCGAGGCTTGTGTGGCATCTAACAAGCTACAGCCCACAGTGCATCCATGAGGTCATGGATGCCCTGTTTGCCCGGGCAGGGGACTATATAAACTGTGACATGGACCAAGCCCAACAAGATGCCCGGGCAACCCGATTCTCTGCCACTTCCGGAATGTCCCACGTCCAGGGGCTCATAGATGGCATGCATGTCACCTTGTGTGCACCGGCCGTCTGGAGTACCCTACGCCAACGGGAAAGGGTTTCACTCCCTCAACATCCAGCTCATGATCATGCACATGTGTGCACGATAGCTACATCCTGGGGCAGTCAAGCCTCTTTGAGGACCATCCCAGGATGGCTGGTTGGCTCTTGGGGGATAACGGGTACTGCTGAGGACCTGGCTAATGACGCCATTACGGAGGCCGATGACCAATGAGGAGACCCGATACAATGAGGCCCATGTGGCCACCCAGTCTGTTATTGAGCAGTACATCGACCGCTCTAGTGGTGCCCTTCAGTACACTCTCCGGAAGGTCATCCACTTTGTGGTGGTTTGCTGTGTCCTCCACAGCATGGAACAGCAGAGGGGCGACGGGCTGGAGGAGGAGGAATATGTGGCCTTTCCAAGGAGGAGGAGGAGGGCGGCGAGGAGGCGCCTGCCCAGGAGGGGCTGCAGGACATTCCCGGGGAGGCCCTCATCATCGCCCGCTTCATATAGAATATGGCCTTGTCCGTCAACACAACCCCTCCCTCCTTCCTCCTCCCCCTACCTACCTAATCCCTCTGCACCCCACCATTTTCACCATCCTTCTCTCCCCACCCCCCTCCACCCCCATTTCCCACCTTCCCAGTGTCTGTGTTGCATTAATCGACGGCGCTGGGACTGTGTCGCCACTGTCAGCGGGTCATTGTCGAGAGCAGGGAGGTTATTATAATCCGCAGAGAGCTGAGAGCCAGTGCTCCTCAATCTATGCCATAGTCTGACCCCTGCCTGTCTGCTGAGTGCTCGCTCACACCCATCACCTGCACATGGTGTACCCGTGGAGGGGAGGTGGTGGGGAGGGGGCGGTGGGGGGAGACCGAGGGGGGAAAGGGTTTGGTGGTCAGCCCGCACTGCGGAAGAAAGTAACAGAGGCGTCCTACTGGTTGTGGTGAAGGTTTTCTAATGTCTCTCACATAGGTGTCCACCACTGCCCCACTCTCCCAATGGTGCAGTCCCACTCTCCCCTCCACCCCCTCCCTCCCCCAGCCCCCTCACAATGATCCTCGATGTGCCTGGCCCTCCTAGCTTTACAGCTGATTCTAGGTGTTCCCCCAGGCTACACATCTGTGGTGGAGGCCGCCAGCAGCCCACCTCGTCCCGTGGCCCTCAATGCCCCTGGTGGGCATCATCTGGGGGCTCTGGGGCCGGAGAGCCCTGGTGCACATACGGCAGTGCATGCACAGACTGCACCAGGTGCTGATTACGAGACATGTCGTCGTCAGAATGGTGGAATTCGAGGCAGCTAGTGGCAATCGTGGGATGGGTCCGGGTTGCCCAGCACCTCCTGCTCCTGGCCGGTGCCCATGGGGCCCTGGGCTTCACCTCGGAATGGAGGTAGCTGAATTCAGCCACGGTTGCCCCTGCATCATCTGGCTCTGCCAGCCCTGGCGGCGTCCCAATGTCTGCAGCACAGTGTCGACGCCCTCAGCGATGTCCCTCAGTGACTGGGACATTCTCTGCAGAACCTCGGTAATGCCAACCTGCGACTGGGACAAGCTCCTCAGCGCCTCAGCCATTCCTATCTGAGAGCGGGACATGTCCTGCAGAACCTCATCAAGGTCGGCCTGGTACTGGGTCACGTATCCCAGTGAGTCAGATATTGCACCGACTGCGCGGGGCCTTGGACACCTTCACTAATGGTGCTGACGTCGTGCACCAGGCCCTCCTCTGCGGTCGGCACCTTAGCAGCATTGGTCTCGGTGCCCCGCATTGTCGGCGCCCTCTCACCTGCCCGTAGCCTCTGGGATTCCTCCAATCGGCGATGGATTTGCTGTAGTGATGCTGACATCTCCCTCTGAATGTCCTGGCTGAACCCAACTGAATGCATCAGCTCTGGGTAAACCTGGTCCAGAGGCTCAGCATCTGACACAGACCCACCTGATGCACATCAGCAACAGTGTGGTGCTCTCCCGACATCAGATTGTGCCCCAGAGGCCTGACCAGAACCGTTGTTACATGTCTCTGCGCTGGTGGAGGGTGGAGATGATAGCTGTGACGCATCTATGGTAGTATCCTCGGAGCTCTCCTTTGAGGTGTTCTCAAGGGAGTTTGGGGGGATGGAGGGCACCCCAGATGGGCCGTCGCCGTGGGCTGGGGGTCCTGCAGGAGGATGGACATGTGCTAAGTGGGGGGGCTGGTTTAGTCTGTATGCCATTAACAACTCACGTTTGACATTCCAGTGGGTGGGGCCCGGTGATGCTCACCTCTGTGCCATACGCCGGCCTCCACATTGGTCCTTGTCCACCCCGTAACCTCCAGGGCCCGTCCCTCGAAAGCAGTGAGGATTCTGGGGTGAAGTTCTCCGCAATCGGCGCGATATCCGCCGACCGGCGCCAAAAACGGCGCGAATCAGTCCGGCATCCGCCGCCCCAAAAGTGCGGAATCCTCCGCATCTTGAGCAGCCGAGCCCTAACCTTGAGGGGCTAGGCCCACGCTGGACTGATTTCCGCCCCGCCAGCTGGCGGGAAAGGCCTTTGGTGCCCCACCAGCTGGCGCGAAACTGACTTTGCCGTGCGGCGCATGCGCGGGAGCGTCAGCGGCCGCTCACGGCATCCCCGCGCATGCGCAGTGGAGGGGGTCTCTTCTGCCTCTGCCATGGTGGAGACCGTGGCCAAGGCGGAAGGAAAAGAGTGCCCCCACGGCACAGGCCCGCCCGTGGATCGGTGGGCCCCGATCGCGGACCCTGAACATTTAAGCACAACAATGACGAGTCACAACTTGCTAATTTAATAATAATAATAATAATCTTTATTATTGTCACACTCCCCTAGTCGCCACATTCCGGCACCTGTTCGGGTACACTGAGGGAGAATTCAGAATGTCCAAATTACCTAACAGCACGTCTTTTGGGACTTGTGGGAGGAAACCGGAGCACTCGGAGGAAACCCACCACAACAAGGGGAGAACGTGCAGACTCCGCACAGACAGTGACCCAAGCCGGGAATCGAACCTGGGACCCTGGCTCTGTGAAGCAGCAATGCTAACCACTCTGCTACCATGCCACCCTATCTAATATATAAAATATATATCTACCTGCACAGCAAACAAAACCTGGAACTTGTGGCCTGCTCCATAGAATCATAGAATCCTGTAGCACAAAAGAAGGCCGTTTGGAACATCAGGCTTCCGCTAGCTCCTTGACGGAGTTCTTCAGTTTAGTCCCTCCCCCCACCCATTCGCCACATCCCTCCAACTTAGGGCTGGAACCTCCATCCCGCCGCACCCGTTTTCTGGAACGGCGCGCCTCCGCCAGGAGCGAGATTCTCCATCCCAGAAGCTGCCCATGGTGGGCACCCCCATGCCGTCGAGAAATCTTCGGCTGTGAATGCGCTGCCAGCGAAATGGGGGATCCTGCCGACAGAGAATCCAGCCCTTCGTCTTTTTCAAATGTTTGGCAATGACCTTTTGAAAGTTCTTGGGCGGGATTCTCTGTTGGCTGACTCCGAAATCGAGAATAGGTTCTGATGCCAAAGTTGTGGCAGGCGCCAATTTGACGTCAAATCGCAATTCTTCATCCCCTCGACAGCTGCGTCAATGCGTTCTGGAACGCACATACAGTTAACACCGTTTGCACGTCATCGGTAGGCCCAATGCGGTATTCTCTGGGGCCTCCGCGATTCTCCGCCTCCGATGGGCCTGCATCCACTGACTTTGAAGCCCATGACAGCTAAGCAAAGCCAATATTTATGGCCCAATCCTAATTTCAATTGAGAAAATGGTGATGAGCTGCCTTTTTGAATTGCTAAAGTCCATGTGGTGTAGGTACACCACAGTGCTGTGAGGGAGGGAGTTGCAGGATTTTGACCTTCGACCCTGAAAATGCAGCTACTTGAAGCATGGGAAACTCTCCCAATGTTCTGGTCAACATTCCTCCCTCAATCAAAAATAGATTAACTGTTCATGCAACGCACTGTTATCTATAAGAACAAGCAAGTAACAAAAATATGTTTTTTATAGTTATTAAGAAACAACAGCAACTGCACTTCAGTTACTTCCGAAGTGCAATGGGACATTCGGAGAGCTCTATTGAGAACAGAAAATCAGAGAATTCGGGAATCCGATTGAGAGAATCATATACCACAGAGAGAGGCCTCTAGGCCAATTGTGCTTGTACTGTTTATTGAAAGTGTTCAATAACTCACACTCTCTTGCTTTCATCGCCCTGCCGATTATTCCCTTCAAATATCTTTCCAATTCCCTTCAGAAACTTACTATTGACTCTTTTTTTCTCACCATTTCAGGCATTGTAATACAGATCAGAAAAAAATGTCCTCATTTTTCCTGGGGCACTTTTGCTCATTTTAAAAATAATCTCTGCTCTCATTGACTCTGTTGCCAGTGGAAACAGTTTCTCCTGATTTGCCACCTCGGAACTCTTACAATTGTGAGCCTTTCCTGCTCTAAGTGGGACAACCCAGGTGTCTCCAGTCTGTCCACATCATCGATATTCCTTGTCCCTGGTGTCTGCAAATGTTTTCTGCATCCTCGCCATGGCCTTGATATCCATCCGAAAGTGCCCAAATTCGTGCATAATATTCCAGCTGGGAGTGAAATAATGATTTTAAAAGGTTTTGCATAACTTTCTTGCTTTCAGACTCTATGGCCAGGAATTTCTGGTATCCCCACAGCTGCTTTTTCCAGGGTGGGTGCAGCAAGCCATTAGCTGCGGATGGGATCTTCTGATCCCACTGAAGGCTATGGCCTTTTGCGTGGCTCACCCGCTGTACTGCCGGGGAACCCTCCATGAAGGATCAACTTTGGCGGGATCGGAAGATCGTGCTGATGGAGGGGCCAGCCTCTATTTATAAAGCCCAGAAATCCAGAGCTTATTCAAATGCAAATTGTTTCCTTCTAGTTCATGCAATTAAAATCTCATTTAATTCAGAAATTGATTTGGCACTTTTTAAATATAAAAGATAAGCTTAAAGCTTACATTTATAGGAGGTAAGCTTTAAAACATGGAATATCATTTCAATATTTCAATGTTAAAGCTTCTTCTTTATTTTCCTGTCCAATATTTTTTCCTATAAAAGAGCGCACTTACGATTTTCACAAGGCCTTTGGATTGTCGAAACATTAATACTGTAATCTCTTGGAGCCGTGACTAATCCATCACCACAATTGCTTTGCAAACTGGTATCGGCATTAATGTACAATAATAACATTTTCACAACCCCATTCTAACGCCAAGTTGTTAACAAGCATGTGTGCAATAAAAATTATTTCTTGCCCAATTTTCTCCATGGATTTTCTATCCTCTTCTCCTTACTGAAGGCATCATTAATTCTTTGTTGGTGTCGGATTTCATGAGCAAAAAGTTGGAAGTAGCACCAAAGTTTTTTATGCTGTGATATAGTCGAACTCTTTGGCACCTTTAGGGAGTTTCTGGCCTGGAAATTCACACCCTTGCCCTTTTCAGGATTTATTGCCTTTGTATGAACGGATATATCCAAGAGCCCAAGGTTTTGATCCTCGTACCTTGTTACACTAAAAATGGTAATGTGGGAGGAGGCCAGGAAAATTGAGTGAATGAGCTGAGGTCATTGCTAACTGTGGCTTAAACATGCACAAGAATGGGAACTAAAGTTTTCAGGTTGTAATGTATTCAAGTGAGATGGGATGGTTTGGTATGTGCTCTTCCCACAGTCTTGTCCTTGCCTCATTGTCTGCTCCTGCTTTATCCTGAGCTGTTTTTCTTCTTGATTGTTGTTAGTGGTGGTTTACCATTGCATTCCGCTCTCAGGAGCTGGTATTCTTTATTCGGAACTACATGCTAACCATCCAGCAACAGAGCTACCAGTGCCCTCAAGCTAGATATGAAAGGACTAAAGATAAGATGGGGTCTCAGTATTGATCAGGGATGTTACAGTTCTACAGAAAGAGTATGCTGGAGGATGGGCCCAACCATCTTCAGTTGCTTCATCAATGACCTTCTTTCCATCATCAGGTCAGAAGTGGAGATGTTTGCGGATGACTGCACAATGTTCAGCACAATTTGCAACTCCTCAGGTAATGAAGCAGTTCATATCCAAATGCAGCAAGACCTGGACAATATCCAGGTTCGTGCTGACAAGTGACAAGTAACATTTGGGCCACACAAGTGCCAGGCAATGACCATCGCCACAAGAGAGGATAACACCATCACGCTTCAACATTCAAAGGCATGACCATCGCTGAATCCCCCACTATCAACATCTGGGGGTTACCATTGATCAGAAACTGGACTAGCCATATAATTAAATGAATGAAAATCGCTTATTGTCACAAGTAGGCTTCAATGAAGTTACTGTGAAAAGCCCCTAGTCGCCACATTCCGGCGCCTGTTCGGGGAGGCTGGTACGGGAATATAAATACTGTGGATACCAGAGAAGGTCAAAAGCTAGGAATCCTGCAACAAGTAACTCACCGCCTGACTCCCCAAAGCCTGCCCACCACCTACAAGGCACAAGTCAAGAGTGTAATGGAAAACTCTCCACTTCCCTGGCTGAGTGCATCTCCAACAATACTCAAGAAGCTCAACACCATCCAAGATAAAGGAGCCTGCTTGATTGTTATCCCTTCCACACACATCCAATCCATTCACCACTGGCGAACAGTGGTAGCCATGTGTACGCTCTACAAAATGTACTGCCGGAACTCACCAAGATTCCTTTGGCGGCACCTTCCAAACCCACAACCACCATTATCTAAAAGGACAAGAGCAGCAGATACCTGGGAACAGCATCACCTAGAGGTTCCCCTCAAAGTCACACACCGCCCTGACTTGGAAATATATTGCCGTTCCTTCACTGTCACTGGGTCAAAATCCTTGAATTCCCTTCCTGAAAAATATTGTGGATATACCTAAACCACAGGGACAACAGCGATTCAAGAAGGCAGCTCTTCGCCACCTTCTGATGGGCAACTGGTGATGGGTAATAAATGCTGGCCTAGCCAGTGACATCCACATCCCGTAAATTAATTTTTAAAAATGAAGGCTGAATTTGGTTAGAATAAAGGAATGGAAAGGGAACTGTTACAATGCTTGATGTTTAGTCTATCCTCATCCTCGAAAGATGCCGGGTTCTTCAGATTCCTCTGGAGCCAGCAAAGCGCTGCCATGTTTTGCAGGATACAGCAGAGACAACAATCCTGGAGACCATTGATGGGATATGCTTGGCACCTCCAGATTGATGAAGGCAGCAAAATCGACTTTGAACAAGCCAAGAGATTGATTCAGGCGATGAAAGGGTTGGCTTATGAGGAGAGGTTTAACAATGGAGTTGAGAAGAATGAGAGAGGATCTGGTCGAGGTACATAAAATACTACAAGGGATTGATAAAGTAAATGTAGACCAAATGTTCCACTTTGTGGGGCAATGTAGAATGAATGGTCACAGCTATAGGTTGAGAGGCGGTAGATTTACAACTGACATGAGGAGGAACTGCTTCTCGCAGAGGGTGGTGAATTTATGGAACTCGCTGCCCCATAGTGCGGTGGAGTTTGAGCTATTAAATGGTTTCAAGAAAGAGGTAGATGTATTTTTGATTTTAAAAATGGGTTAAAGGATATGGGGTGGATTTGACACCAGCAAGGGATCAGCCATGGCCTGATTGAATGGTGGAACAGGCCCGAAGGGCAGAAATGCCTACTTCTGCTCCCACTTCCTGTGTTCTTATGTTCCTAATGGCAGTGATACAGCTTCTGTTATACCTTTTGTGAGGCTCTATGGTAGGGTTTCTCACTGGGGTCATGAGCCAGGTCTCCCCATCTCCCAGGAACTGTCTAATGAAGAGAAAATCTCATAGAATTACAGAATCACTCAGATTTGTTACAGCGTAGAAGGAGGCCATTTGGTGCATTGTGTCTGCACCAGCTTTACGAATGAGCAATTTAACTGAGTGCCATTCTCCTTCCTTCACTCCATAACCCTGCAAATAAATGCCTTCATTGAAGCTGGACCTGTTGCCCTACACCACCAGAGAACACCTCTGTGGCCGGTAGTGAGGCCTGTATGGGGACAGGCTCCCTACCTCTGAGGTGGTCCAGGTGTTTCCTCAGGACCTTATCCTGGACCTTCATCTTGTAGACAACGGGTCCTGTTTTCTCCAAAATGACTCCAGGATCCCAGCTGGCACCATCTCCAAAGTTCCTCACATAGACCAGATAACCTGTCTTGAATATTCTTCCAGATATTGCAGAGTCATAATTTTTATTTCAGAGTCTCTTATTGGTTCTCCACCCTCCTCGCCAGGTTTGGGAATAGTTGGCTTAGTCTGTACGAAGCCAGCATCCCATTAACAGTTCTGCTGGGGTGATTTGTGTTGTAGCATGAGGGGTGGTTCTATAGACAAATAGAAACCATGCTAATTTGGTCTTTATGGAATGCTGTCAATTACTTTCTCATGCCAATTTTAAGGGCCTGCACTGCCCCTTCTGCCACCCCATTTGACGATAGGTGATAAAGTGCTGATGCCATTGGATTGCATGAAGTTTTGGAACTCATCACTGGTGAAGCAGTGCCAGTGCCACTCGGCATCAACTGCCAATATGCCATGCGTGCAAACATTTTGACGTAGTTTTTTGATTGTAGCGTGCAAGGTCATGGAGCGCATGTGGTATATCTCCATCCATTTGGAGTGCGCATCTATCAGGGTCAAAATCATGGAACCCATAAAAGGACAAGCAAAGTCTGCGTGCACTCACATCCATGGCCTGCCAGGTCACTCCCTTGGGTGTAAGGAGGCGGAAGGAGGGAGATTCTGATTCACCTGGCATGAATCACACTGCTTCACAAATCCGTAATGTCTGAGTTGAGGCTGGGTCACCAGATGTAGCTCCAGGCGAGAATTTTCATTTTAGAGACCCCGGGGTGGCCATTAGGCAGCTCCAGTAGGATTGGCTACTGTTCTGGGCAGGGGACAACTACCAGAGCCCCCCAAAGAATCATACCATCCCAACACTGAGTCATTTTCCTTGGTCTGATGAGGTTTCATATCGTCTGAGTGTTGTCCTTGGACTCACTGTTGAGGATCTTATGCTTCAATTTTGACACTATTGGATCCTTTTGTGTGCAGGTCTTGATTTGCTTTTCAGACACTGGGAATGTCTCTAAAACATTTAGGGTCATCATGACCTTGTCCAATGCTGGCAAGGGAGCTGGACTTGTGGGCAGTGGGAGGCAACACAAGGTATCAGCTTTAGCTATTCGCATTCCAGGGCAGTGCTCTGAGAGATATTCATAAGCTCAAAATAATTTGGTTGACTCTTAAATGCCCTCTGAAATGGCCGAGCAAGCCATTCAGTTGTATTCATCTGCTACGAAAACACAAAAAAGGAATGAAACCAGATGGACCACCCGGCATCGAACCAGGCACCAGAAACAACAGTCAAACCCAGTCCTGCAAAGTCCTCCTAACTAACATCTGGGGGCTTGTGCCAAAGTTGGGAGAGCTGTCTCACTGGCTAATTAAGCAACAGCTTGACATAGTCACGCTCACAGAATCAGACCATATTCAAGATGTACTGCAGGAACTCGCCAAGGTTCCTAAGGCAGCATCTTCCAAACCCACGACCACAACATCTAGAAGGACAAGAGTAGCAGATAACTGGGACCCCCACCACCTGGCGGTTCCCCTCCAAGTCACTCACCACCCTGACTTGGAAATATATCGCTGTTCCTCCACTGTGACTGGGGCAACATCCTGGAACTCCCTCCCTAATAGCACAATGGGTGTACCTACACCTCAGGAACCGCAGCGGTTCAAGAAAGCAGCTCACCACCACATTCAGAAAGGCAATTCGGGATGGGCAATAAAGGCTGGCCTAACCAGCGACGCCCACATCCCGTAAATGAATTTTAGAAAAGCAAAGCCCAACTCTTCATCTGGGCAGAGGCATAGAACATAGAACATAGAAAATACAGCACAGAACATGCCCTTCGGCCCATGATGTTGTGCCGAACCTTTGTCCTAGATTAATCATAGATTATCATTGAATTTACAGTGCAGAAGGAGGCCATTCGGCCCATTGAGTCTGCACCGGCTCCTGGAAAGAGCACCCTACCCAAACTCAACACCTCCACCCAACACCAAGGGCAATTTTGGACATTAAGGGCAATTTATCATTGGCCAATTCACCTAACCTGCACATCTTTGGACTGTGGGAGGAAACCGGAGCACCCGAAGGAAACCCACGCAGACACGGGGAGGACGTGCAGACTCCGCACAGGCAGTGACCCAAGCCGGAATCGAACCTGGGACCCTGGAGCTGTGAAGCATTGTGCTATCCACAATGCTACCGTGCTGCCCTTAAAAACAACTAAATCTACACTATATCATTTTACCGTAATCCATGTACCTATCCAATAGCTGCTTGAAGGTCCCTAATGTTTCCGACTCAACTACTTCCACAGGCAGTGCATTCCATGCCCCCACTACTCTCTGGGTAAAGAACCTACCTCTGATATCCCTCCTATATCTTCCACCTTTCACCTTAAATTTATGTCCCCTTGTAATGGTTTGTTCCACACGGGGAAAAAGTCTCTGACTGTCTACTCTATCTATTCCCCTGATCATCTTATAAACCTCTATCAAGTCACCCCTCATCCTTCTCCGTTCTAATGAGAAAAGGCCTAGCACCCTCAACCTTTCCTCGTAAGACCTACTCTCCATTCCAGGCAACATCCTGGTAAATCTTCTTTGCACCTTTTCCAAAGCTTCCACATCCTTCCTAAAATGAGGCGACCAGAACTGTACACAGTACTCCAAATGTGGCCTTACCAAAGTTTTGTACAGCTGCATCATCACCTCACGGCTCTTAAATTTAATCCCTCTGTTAATGAACGCGAGCACACCATAGGCCTTCTTCACAGCGCTATCCACTTGAGTGGCAACTTTCAAAGATGTATGAACATAGACCCCAAGATCTCTCTGCTCCTCCACATTGCCAAGAACTCTACCGTTAACCCTGTATTCCGCATTCATATTTGTCCTTCCAAAATGGACAACCTCACACTTTTCAGGGTTAAACTCCATCTGCCACTTCTCAGCCCAGCTCTGCATCCTATCTATGTCTCTTTGCAGCCGACAACAGCCCTCCTCACTATCCACAACTCCACCAATCTTCGTATCGTCTGCAAATTTACTGACCCACCCTTCAACTCCCTCATCCAAGTCATTAATGAAAATCACAAACAGCAGAGGACCCAGAACTGATCCCTGCGGTACGCCACTGGTAACTGGGATCCAGGCTGAATATTTGCCATCCACCACCACTCTCTGACTTCTATCGGTTAGCCAGTTCGTTATCCAACTGGCCAAATTTCCCACTATCCCATGCCTCCTTACTTTCTGCATAAGCCTACCATGGGGAACCTTATCAAATGCCTTACTAAAATCCATGTACACTACATCCACTGCTTTACCTTCATCCACATGCTTGGTCACCTCCTCAAAGAATTCAATAAGACTTGTAAGGCGAGACCTACCCCTCACAAATCCGTGCTGACTATCCCTAATCAAGCAGTGTCTTTCCAGATGCTCAGAAATCCTATCCTTCAGTACCCTTTCCATTACTTTGCCTACCACCGAAGTAAGACTAACTGGCCTGTAATTCCCAGGGTTATCCCTAGTCCCTTTTTTGAACAGGGGCACGACATTCGCCACTCTCCAATCCCCTGGTACCACCCCTGTTGACAGTAAGGACGAAAAGATCATTGCCAACGGCTCTGCAATTTCATCTCTTGCTTCCCATAGAATCCTTGGATATATGCCGTCAGGCCCGGGGGACTTGTCTATCCTCAAGTTTTTCAAAATGCCCAACACATCTTCCTTCCTAACAAGTATTTCCTCGAGCTTACCAATCTGTTTCACACTGTCCTCTCCAACAATATCGCCCCTCTCATTTGTAAATACAGAAGAAAAGTACTCGTTCAAGACCTCTCCTATCTCTTCAGACTCAATATACAATCTCCCGCTACTGTCCTTGATCGGACCTACCCTCGCTCTAGTCATTCTTATATTTCTCACATATGTGTAAAAGGCCTTGGGGTTTTCCTTGATCCTACCCGCCAAAGATTGTTCATGCCCTCTCTTAGCTCTCCTAATCTCTTTCTTCAGTTCCCTCCTGGCTATCTTGTATCCCTCCAATGCCCTGTCTGAACCTTGTTTCCTCAACCTTACATAAGTCTCCTTTTTCCTCTTAACAAGACATTCAATCTCTTTTGTCAACCATGGTTCCCTCACTCAACCATCTCTTCCCTGCCTGACAGGGACATACATATCAAGGACACGTAGCACCTGTTCCTTGAACAAGTTCCACATTTCACTTGTGTCCTTCCCTGCCAGCCTATGTTCCCAACTTATGCACTTCAATTCTTGTCTGACAACATCGTATTTACCCTTCCCCCAATTGTAAACCTTGCCCTGTTGCATGTACCTATCCCTCTCCATTACTCAAGTGAAAGTCACAGAATTGTGGTCACTATCTCCAAAATGCTCCCCCACTAACAAATCTATCACTTGCCCTGGTTCATTACCCAGTACTAAATCCAATATTGCCCCTCCTCTGGTCGGAAAATCTACATACTGTGTTAGAAAAGCTTCCTGGACACACTGCACAAACACCACCCCATCCAAACTATTTGATCTAAAGAGTTTCCACTCAATATTTGGGAAGTTAAAGTCGCCCATGACTACTACCCTATGACTTCTGAACCTTTCCAAAATCTGTTTCCCAATCTGTTCCTCCACATCTCTGCTACTATTGGGGGGCCTATAGAAAACTCCTAACAAGGTGACTGCTCCTTTCCTATTTCTGACTTCAACCCATACTACCTCAATAGGGTGATACTCCTCGAACTGCCTTTCTGCAGCTGTTATATTATCTCTAATTAATAATGCCACCCCCCCACCTCTTTTACCACCCTCCCTAATCTTATTGAAACATCTATAACCAGGGACCTCCAACAACCATTTCTGCCCCTCTTCTATCCAAGTTTCTGTGATGGCCACCACATTGTAGTCCCAAGTACCGATCCATGCCTTAAGTTCACTCACCTTATTCCTGATGCTTCCTGCGTTGAAGTATACACACTTCAACCCATCTCCGTGCCTGCAAGTACTCTCCTTTGTCAGTGTTCCCTTCCCCACTGCCTCACTAGTGGGGCAGTAGGGGGCAATAGGGGGAATTGTTGTATCTTCATTAAAAAGTCCGGATAAGGGCTTGTTGACCATCACTATTATAAAATGCGAGAGAGTGGATGATGACCGCTCATTCCAGCGGTGGGAAACTATCACCGCAAACCCATAAGAGACAACTCGCATGTCAGAATGACTTGAGGTCAAAATGAGCCAGTAAATTAGACAACAACAGCTGTTGTTTAACTTTCTCAAAGGGCTCCAGTTGTGGCGTCTCCCTAGACTATTTTTGGTACTTTCGCAGTGGGGACAGCTACGACACCAAATTCGGGATAAACTTCCCCAATAATAATTGACTAATCGCAGGAAGGATTTCAATTCCATGCTGTTTCTTGGAGTTGGTGTTTCCTTGATGGACCTCACCTAGTCCTCCTCTGGATATAGCCCTTTGTTATCCACCCAATAGCCCAAATAGGTCACTTTGCTTACTTGGAAAATGCATTTTTTTCCCTTTTTAGATGTACGCCAGCTTTCAAAAATCGCCGTAAGACCTTCTCTAGGTTTGCCAGGTGCTTTCGTTCAGAAGTCCCCATGACCAGAACGTCATTCAAGAATACCGCCACTTGGATAATCCTTGGAGCATGGTCTCCATGATCCGTGGGGATATGATGCACGCTGACAAGACTCCGAAGGGCAAGGGAGTGTTCATCGTAATGTATTTGTGGGAAGGCTCAACTTATTTGAGGTGAAGATGGGAGGGGCTTTTATTTAACTTAGTAAATGCCGAGCCATCTGATAGCTTGGCATATAGGTTTTCTATTTGTGGCATGGGGTACCTATCTCGTTTGAAAACCCGACTGATTTTACGCTTATAATCCCTACAGAGGTAGACCAGCTTGTCTGGCTTGAGGACGGGGACGACAGGCGCTGCTCACTCTGCAAATTGTATGGGTCTTATTATACCTATATTTTCCAGGCACCCAATATCGGTCTCTATCTTCTCCAACAGGGAATATGGAATGGGTCTTGTTCGAAAACAAATTAGGCATAACATCGGGGTCGACATAAATTTTGGCTCTAGCTCCTTTTATTTTTCCGAGACCCACCCTGGAAGATAAGAGTATTTGCTGATAACTTCATACAGTCCTCCCATGTCCGGCCTGAAAATCAACAACCAGTTCAGCCTCATCCGTTGGAGCCAATTTCACCCCATAAGACTTGGTCCCTAACCCCACACAATGATGAGTGGAAGTCAGGCTGATTGTTGTCTGTAGGCCACCGGGGTCGTAGTGCTGCCCTTAATCCCGTGTAGGTGGCCAGTCTGGTTCAAGTGCCTTCTAAACTCAAGGGTTTGATATTAGTTAGGAGGTGATCAAATGTCGCTCTCCAATTGCAGAGACAGCAACCCCCGTGGCCACCTCTATTTCCAATGGGTGACCATTTACCAACAGTTCCACCATTATTGGGACAACCTTGGTCACGATGATATGGTTTAGTTGCCTTGTCTCTGCTTCTGGGAGTGGGTATATCAGCAAGGTATGGGCCTGTGCTGGCCTTGGCGTCTTTCCCGGGTAGCACTTATATTGCCTATTCCTATGGCTTTGCCTTGGCTTCCGTTTTCCAGTGCTTACAATAGTCCATCGGCTGACTTCTGCAACCTTCCGTTGTGGGTTTCTTAGCATTCTGAGGAATCATAGAATCACAGAATTTACAGTGCAGAAGGAGACCATTCAGCCCATCATTACTGCACCGGCCCTTGGAAAGAGCACCCTACTTAAGACCATACCTCCACCCTATTCCCATAACCTAGTATCCCCACCTAACCTTTTAGACACGAAGGGCCAATCCACCTAACTTGCACATCTTTGCACTGTGGGAGGAAACCGGAGAACCCGGAGGAAGCCCACGCAGACATGAGGAGGAAGTGCAAATTCCACACAGGCAGTCACCCAAAGCCGGAATTGAACCGGGGTCCCTGGAGCTGTGAGACAGCAGTGCTAACCATTGTGCCACCGCAGAAAACAGAGTAGTGGTCAATAAATGTTTTTCTGACTGGAGGCAGGACCCCTTTCAAATAAAGCACTTGGTTGTACCTTCATGGCCTGCAAGCCTATCCTTTAAAAATACCATAAACCTCCTCTTCTCCAAGGAGAACAGTGCCACCTTCTCCAATGCATTAGTTAAATGAAGTTCCTTTTCTCTGAATCCATTCTCCTGAATCTTTTCTACACCATCTCCAATACCTTCACAACCTTCCTAAAGCGTGGTACCCAAAACCAGACACAATTCCCCAAATGACACTGAGCCTCATTAAACAGGGGTTTAATGAGGTCGATGTGTGGACTCCTCTTCCTGATATATATAAATGACCCAGAATTTGGCGTATAGGGCGTAATTTAAAAGTTTACAGAAAACACAACTTTGAAATACTGTGAAATGTGAGGGAGATTGTGTCATACTTCAAGAGGACATAGACAGGGTGGTGGAATGGGTAGACAACGGGCAGATGAAATTTAATGCAGAGAAATGAAAAGTGATTCATTTTGGTGTGAAAATATGGAAAGACAATTATAAGGGGTACAATTCTGAAGGGGGCGCAGGAGCAATGGGCTGTGCATTTTTGTGCATAAATCATTAAAGCAGTTAGCATGCATTTGGGATCTTGGGCTTTACTGGCAGGATTTCTCGTGGAATTATGAGCCTCTTTGCCAAAAAAAGTGAGTGGGCATGGTTTACGCCATCACTCTGGTGATGGGCCTCTTGAAGCCAGGGGCCGGCAAACAAATCGGGGCGCATCTTTAAAAGGCTGCTCATTAATAATGTGCTAATGTATTAAAATGAGGTTCCCATGCTCCGTGATATAATTCACAGTACTCCACTAGAGAGGGAGGGTGAAAATTCCAAAACCCAGTCACGCCGGAGAGAATCATGGGCGGGATTCTCTAATAATGGGGCTATGTCCCCACGCCGGCGTGAAAACCAGCGCCAATGACTCTGGCGTCAACGGCCCCCGAAAGTGAGGAATTCTCACCTTTCTGGGGGGCTAGGTTGCCGCCGGAGTGGTCCCAGCAGCTCCAGCTGGCGGGGTGTGGCCCGCGCGAGTCAACTCATGTGCGGTGTGGCCAGTGTATGGGAGGTGAGTAATCCACGCCGGCGGGACTCGGCCAAACTCATCCGTCACTCGGTCCATCGGGGCCCGGAGAATCGCTGGGGGGTCTGCTGTCAACGGCTCCCGACCGGCGTGGCAGCAATCCCGCCGGCGCCCGAAAAACGGCGGCGGAGAATGGGGAAGCCGGCACGGAATGGCTGGACGCCCCAGGGATTCTCCGACCCCCTGCCGGGTTGGGGAATTCCAGCCCATGTTTTTCGATTCTCTCCGGATTTTGAGCAAATGATTTTGAGTTTCTCACGGGCAGAAGTTGCGGGCACAAAATCACCTTCGATGTAATGATAACCTGGGGCGAAATTCTCCGGAAACGGCGCGATGTCCGCCGACTGCGCCCAAAATGGCGTCAATCAGACGGGCATCGCGCCGCCACAAAGGTGCGGAATGCTCCGCATCTTTGGGGGCCGAGCCCCAACATTGAGGGGCTAGGCCGAAGCCGGAGGAATTTCCGCCCCGCCAGCTGGCGGAAACGGCCTTTGGTGCCCCACCAGCTGACGCGGAAATGACATCTCCGGGCGGCGCATGCGCGGGAGCGTCAGCGGCCGCTGACAGTTTCCCACGCATGGGCAGTGGAGGGAGTCTCTTCCACCTCCGCCATGGTGGAGACCGTGGCGGAGGCGGAAGGGAAAGAGTGCCCCCACGGCACAGGCCCGCCTGCGGATCGGTGGGCCCCGATCGCGGGCCAGGCCACCGTGGGGGCACCCCCCGGGGCCAGATCGGCCCGCGCCCCCCCCAGGACCCCGGAGCCCGCCCGCGCCGCCTTGTCCCGCCGGTAAGGTAGATGGTTTAATTTACGCCAGCGGGACAGGCAATTTATCGGCGGGACTTCGGCCCATCCGGGCCGGAGAATCGAGCGGGGGGGGGGCCCGCCAATCGGCGCGGTGCGATTCCCGCCCCCGCCGAATATCCGGTGCCGGAGACTTCGGCAACCGGCGGGGGCGGGATTCACGCCAGCCCCGGCGATTCTCCGACCCGGCGGGGGGTCGGAGAATGTCGCCCCTGGTTTTGTTTTTAAAAAATATTTTCATTCTCCTCCTTTTTTACATTTTCTCCCAAATTTACAACCACCAACAATAAACAATAATCAGTAACAAATACAATGTCAATCCTCATATCAATAACAACAATCCCATCCTCCCACCAAACCCCCAAACAGCCTCCCGCATGTTAACATAAACAAATAACAAAAAGGAATCAGGAATCACCCATAAGTCACCATTAACACATACAGTCCCCCTCCCCACAACCCTCCCAAACACCGCCCCCCCGTAATGTTCGATGTAATCCAATTCTCGAAAGTGCACAATGAATAATGCCCATGGTTTGTAGAACCGCTCCATCCTTCCCCTCAGTTCAAATTTGACCTACTCAAGAGTCAAGAATTCCAGCAGGTCCCCCCGCCACGCCAGGGCACAGGATGGAGACATTGATCTCCATCCCAACAGGATCCGCCTTCGAGCGATCAACGAGGCAAAGGCTACAACATCTACCTCCGCACTCGTTTCCAACCCCGGCTGGTCCGACACCGCAAATAAGGCCTCCCGGGGGCCCAGGTCCAGTTTCACGTGCACCACGTAAGAGATTACCCTAAAAACCTCCTTCCGGTAATCCTCCAGCTTTGGACAGTGGTTAGCGGGGGCCCCCCGCAACGTTCACACACATCTTCTACCCCCTCAAAGAGCAGGCTCATCCTCGCCCTTGTGAGGTGTGCTCGAAATACCACCTTCAGCTGTATCAGCCCCAACCTTGAGCACGAGGTGGAGGCGTTCACCCTCCGGAGCACCTCACACCAGAAGCCCTTCTGCATACCCTCTCCCAACTCTTCCTCCCACTTTGCCTTCATCCCATCCAGCGGCGCCTTCTCCTCTTCCAAAATAGCCCAGTAAACCGCCTACACTAACCCGTTCTCCAGTCCCCGTCATCAGCAACTTCTCAAGCAATGTGGAGGCCGTTCTATCGGGAAGCTCTGTATCTCCTTTCTGGCAAAGTCTCGAACCTGCATATATCTAAATATTTCCCCCTGCTCCAGCCCATACTTCGCTTCCAGCTCCTTAATCCTGCAAACCGACCCCCAAGAAATAAATCTTTCAGTGTCCTAATTCCTTTCTCCTCCCATCTCCGAAAATTTCCATCCCACTTCCCTGGCTCAAGTCGTTGGTTCCCCTGAATTGGCATTTCCCTTGACCCTGCCCCCAACCCGAAGTATTGGCGAAACTGCCTACAAATTCTCAACAAAGCTATTACTACCGAACTCCCTGAGTATCTCCCCGGGGCCGTCGGGAGTGGCGCTGTTGCTCGCACCTTAAACCTTGACCCCCTACACAAACTCTCCTCCATTCTGACCCATTGGGAGTCAACCCCTCTGACCCAGCTCCGTACCTTCTCCAAATTCGCCGCTCAGTAATAATACATCGGGTTCGGAAGCCTCAAACCCCCTGCCTGCCTTCGTCTCTATAGTAGCACCTTTCTAATTCTGGCCACCTCCCCCCGCCCCCATATGAACGAGGTAATCATCCCTTCAATCTCTCTAAAAAAGCCTTTGGCAGGAAAATCGGCAGGCATTGGAAAATAAACAGAAATTGCGGCAACATGTTCATCTTAACCGCCTGTACCCGAGCACCAGTGACAGAGGGAGACCACGTCACCTTGCCAGATCAGCTTTCACTCTTCCCACCAAACTAGAAATGGTGTACCTATGGAGCCCCCCCCCCAATCCCGAGCAACCTGCACCCCCAGGTATCTAAAGTGAGTCCCTGCCCTACGGAATGGCAGCCCCCACACCTGGCCCCACCCTCGGCCGAGACACCACAAAATACTCATTCTTGTCTAGATTTAATTTGTACCCTGAGAAAGGCCCAAACTCCCGAAGCAGCTCCAGTATTCCCTCTATTGACACACTCGGTTCCGACACGTATAAAAGCAAGCCATCAGCATACAAGGGCACCCTATGCTCTATTCCCCCCCACCCCACACCCCTGCACTATCCCTTTCCAGACCCCCAAACTGCTTAACACAGTGGCCAACGGCTCAATCGTGAGTGCAAACAGCAGGGGGGACATAGGACATCCCTGCCTCGTCCCACACCTGGGCAATTTCTCTTGCCGCAGCCTCCCTCCAGAGCTGACCCACCAAAATACCCCCCACCTTCTCTCCATGCTCGTAAACTGCACTCCTTGCTCACCCCAATTGGCCTAATGCCTTCCTAGTAGATAGTTGGTCAAAGCTCGCCTGTAGTTCCTCTTTCCAACTTCGCTGGGTCCCCATCTTCAGCCTGCAGCATCTCATCTATTAGCCTCTGACGCTTCAACCTCTACTCTTTTTTTAGTCTAGCCTTGCCCCTCTTTGTCTAGCCTAGCCTTGCTCCTCTTTGTTTAGCCTAGCCTTGATGATACCCTTGTTTAATGAGGTTCAGCCTCATTTGGGTATTGTGTCCAGTTTTGGGCACCACACTTTAGGAAGGATGTGAAGGCGTTGGAGATGGTGCAGAAAAGATTCACGAGAATGGATTCAGCGGTGAGGAACTTTATTTAAATAATGAATTGGGGAAGATGGGAGCGTGCTCCTTGGAAAAGAGTAGGTTTGTTGTATTTTTAAAGGATATGCTTGTGTACCATGAAATGTGTATATTCTACGGCTGTTAGTATAGACTGCCTACATGTCCACACAAACAGCCAATGATGTCATCAATATGTCACGTGATCGGACTCTTAAAGAGACCTTGGGCAGGATTCTCCGACCCCCCGCTGGGTCGGATAATCGGCGGGGGGCGGCGTGAATCCCGCCCCCGCCGGCCGCCGAATTCTCTGGCACCGAAAATTCGGCGGGGGCGGGAAACGCGCCGCGCATGTCGGTGGGCCCCCCCGCCGATTCTCCGGCCTGCGATGGGCCGAAGTCCCGCTGCTGTCTTGCCAGTCCCGCCGGCGTGAATCAAACCACCTACCTTACCGGCGGGACTGGCAGTGCGGGCGGGCTCCGGGGTCCTGGGGGGGCGCAGGGTGATCTGGCCCTGAGGGTGCCCCCACGATGGCCTGGCCCGCGATCGGGACCCACCGGGCCTGTGCCGTTGGGGCACTCTTTTTCTTCCACCACAGCCATAGACTCCGCGATGGCCGATGCGGAAGTGACCCCCCCCCCCCCCGCGCATGCGCAGGGATGACGTCAGCAGCCGCTGACGGTCCCGCGCATGCGCGGACGTCCACCGGCTGGTGCAGTCCCTTCGGCCCCGGCTGGCGTGGTGCCAAAGGACTTTCCCGCTGGCCGGCGGCGCACCAACCACTCCGGCGCGGGCCTAGACCCTCAAGGTGAGGACTTGGCCCCGAAAGGTGAAAAACAAATCCGCACCTTTGGGGCGGCCCGACGCCGGAGTGGTTCCCGCCACTCCATCCCGCCGGGACACCCCCCCCCCACCCCCCCACCCCGCCGGGTAGGGGAGAATCCCGGCCCTTGTTCCAATTTGGAACAAATATGAATACACAACAAGGTTGAGGAGAGATTTGATAAAGGTGTCCAAAATCATGGTCTGGGCAAAGTAGACAGAGAAAAATTGGTCCCATTGGTGGAAGGATCGAGAGTCTGAGAGCACAAGATGATTGGCGAAAGAAGTAATGGTAACATGAGGAAAAGTGCTTTCATGCAGTAAGTGGTTAGGACCAGGAATTCCCTGCCTGAGTGCGTGGTGGTGACAGCTTGAAGCTAGACATTCCATAGAAAACTGGATCATTATGAAAGCAACAATTTGCAAGGGAGAGGCGCCAGGTGAATTGCACTTGCAGAGAGCCTGCATGGACACAAAAGGCTAAAGGATTTCCTACTGTTCTGTTACCATTCTCTGATTCAATAAAAGAATATTCTAAAAATGCTTATGTCAGTCTCCTCCCAAAAAGATTCCAATACTAAAAATTCCCACAGTAAATAAATGCAGTAAGGATGGAAAAGTAGCAAACAAGCCTACTGCTTTAAGGGGAGCCTAATGATATCACATCCTTTTAGGTCATTTAAAGAGGGCCTAGCAAGTGAGAAAAAACTAAGTTGCACTATAAAGACGTGTGCATATATTTCCATAAATCTACGATGGTAATAAGGTTTCCTCTCATTTGGCACTGACTGATCACTGCACCCAAATTCCCCATATGGTTCCCAGTGAGTGAATCTCTGTACTGGGAACACATTTTCATAAAATCTGCCTTTCAAAGTGCTATATTAAGATTTCTACATTTCTACTGCTGGTGAGAAAGTGCATGAGGTATTTCTAATTGATTCTCCTGCTGATTAAACTCTGCAGTATATTGTACATTGAAGGGCTACTAACTCCGTGTTTCTCAGAAGCACTGCACCACTTTCAATGGAAAGTGATCATAGATGGATGGTTAGGTATAGCAAAGTTAAAGACATTTTACATAATTCATGATGCATTTGTGGTTAATCCCTGCCCCCGGACATTTCCACGCCGAGGCTCCGCCGGCTAAGAGCAGGATAGAGCGGCGCCGGCGGGACTCGGGTTTTCTGTTATGGCCGCTCGGCCCATCCCGGGGGGAGAATCGCCGGGGGGGCCCCGTAGAGCGGCCCCCGGCACCGCACCGACCGCGCCGGCACCAATGGTGCCGATTCTCGGCATCGGGGCGGCGTGGCGCGACACGCGCTGGTCGCGGCGATTCTCCGGCCCGGCCCTAGGCTGAGAGAATCACACCCTATGTTCTTTGTTCTCCATGTCCTTATAATTCCAGGGATAGGTCCCAAGAAAGGTTACTATCTGACCATGCCAACAGAGTGCAGCTTTATCTGAAGCAGTTACAATGGAATATGGGTAGAGAACGGTCAGATATCATGGGTGGCACAGTGGTTAGCACTACTGCCTCACATCGCCAGGGACCCGGGTTCAATTACGGCCTTGGGTGACTGTGTGGAATTTGCATATTCTCCCCGTGTCTGCGTGGGTTTCCTCCCACAGTCGAAAGATGTGCGGATTAGGTGGATTAGCCATGATAAAAGTGCCCCTTAGTGTCCAAAGATGTGCAGGTTAGATGGGGTTATGGGGATAGGGAGGAGGAATGGGCCTAGAGTACTCTTTCAGAGGATCGGTGCAGATTCAAAGGGCCGAATGACCTCCTTCTGCACTGTAGGGATTCTATGGTTTGTATTGACATAAGCAACAGGCACATGCACAGAGCAGATGAGAAAATGAATTGATATGAAGAAATCTGAGGGTGTAAAATATATGTTTATGAAAGATGATCCTCATTACATTTCTGTTCCAGTAGGATCATGCTCTAAGAACCCCTAGAAAATGACAGAACTTTGGTCATTAAATGTGGCTGAATTTATTGAAAATGGCATGGCAGTTACGGTTATACAATCCACCTTGTGTATCCACTTTTTGTCATGAAATCCCGAACAATATGAGTGAGCAATTCATACCCGGTAACATTGCCAGTCTTGCCTGCTACTGCTGCAGAGATTCAAGATGTGAGGAGCTACTGCCTGCAACACTCATCAGTCAATGTTACCATGACATTGCCTTCCTCTGGGAGCATTGCCCCGAATCTTGATCATCCCAAAAGAAAGGGAGAAAGGTGCTCCTCCGCTTTCATGAAATGAATCACATTTTTGCTGTCAAATTGATATTTCTTATCAATCTTTCTGACTAAACTCGTGAGAAAACAAGTAACAATATAAAACAGTCATGTGGAATGCTGTCTTGTTCGGAAATCGAGAAAGTAGAGAAACAGTTCACTGATTTCTGACCAAATTTACATGAAAAATGGCAATTGGCATGTTGCGTTAATCTGCCATCCTAGCTTCCTAAATCCTGGAACTCTGCCACACTCTTTAATCATAATAATAAAATATGCAGGAACCATGGGAGCTTTCTCAGATCGCTATCGATGGTCAGTATGGCTAAGTCACAAGAGGACTTTACAGTTTCTAAGATTGTATTCATACCTGATAGCACTGGAGTGGATGTTGAGATTATTGGAAAGTTGTCAAGGGATTTTACACAGCATTCAGAAATGTTCTGTCAGGTGAAACGACATTGTGTGGAAATGCAGATGTGGACAGCTTGTTCAACACGCTCCAACTAAAGTGAAAAATGCGGCAGTGATACAGAGATCATGGAGAGACAGATAATGCTACCTGGTATGCAAACTGAGATTTCAGTTGACTTGTAAAATGATTCTCTGACAATGAGGCTGTGGTCAAACGCTGTCAAATATTGACTTATATTTCAAACCTCATTCAGCAACATAATAATGTTCTGTTGTATTTTTAGAATGCTGTAAGTTACTATTGCGTAGCCAGCTTGAACTATTATTGTTATTGAAACCTTAATGCCTGTGAAATAAATCTGTCGAGCTTTGGCAAGTTATTACAATTTGCAAATGGATTGAACCAAATTGCTTGAGCTGGAAACCGTGATGGGAAAGGTATGTACCTTTGCCAATCTATTACAATTTGCAAATGCTTTGAACTGAAATCCTGGCATTGAAACCTTGCATCTGTGAAAGAAATGTGCATGACTTTGCCAAGTTATTACATGTAGACAACATTTTGAACTTAACAGTTGGGACTAAAACTGTGATGCACAATAAATGTGCATGGTTTTGCCAAATTCATGTGGGTTTTTGTTAATTTAAAACCAGTTGCTGTAAGACTGAAAACTTTGGTTACTGTCACTTTATAATCTTTCGAAATTATTTTAACCTGATAACTCACTTAAATTTACTGCCAGCAAACAAGCCCCCATCAATTACACTGTCTGTGCTGCCTGAGGCAGGTGCCTCTATTGGACAAATGGTGTTGACCATTCGCCATTTTGACTGGAGTCAATTAGATGCTAAATAACATATGAAGCCTGCTCAGCTTTTTGCATCTCATTAAAGTGTGATTACCTCAAGTACTTCATCCTTTTTATTTACTGTTTTAAAAGGTCTGCTGATTTCTAGTAAATTGAAGTATTTATCAAATGTCTTGTTCACCTGAGAAACTGAGTACTCCACCCTGTATATCAGAAAACTGGTGAAATATTGACTGGTGTAAAAAGGTTTCCACAACAAGCATCACAGATAACTGTGGGCGTCTCGCTCCTGCAGGTGTTGAAACCACAACCCGGAAGAGTCACACAGGGACAGCTTCGCAAGAGAGAGGGAACAAGTCTCAACCTAACCAGTGGGTTTGTCCTTATGCCGCGCCAGTTACCTTGACTGCCACTTATGCCTGTGTGAGACTCTCTCCTGTTGATGGTGAAATGTCACCCGCAAGTGCCCCACTAGTGCAACTTCACAAGAGAGAGAGAAAGAGAGACCACTGTTTATCCTTAACCAGTAGCCTCTCTTGAGTGAGCGCGTTTGAAGCGCTCGGATTCCTTTTAGGTCCTCGACTTCGGAATTATGTTCTGCCAATTATTGTGACTCAACTAGAGCGGACAGTGAAAGAAAGGTGAGACTATAACAATGGTAAATTTACAAATAAATAATTTATTCAAGAAAATTAGGCCCTCCACAACTCAAACTACAACACACAAACACCAGTTATAAAAATACTATGGGAAGCAAGAAACGAAACGGCATATCGAAAATTCTTACTTTTACACAAGTGTACTTAAGCACAGACAAACATAAATATCCACTCACCCACCCCAACCTCACCAATCTAACCTAATTGTGAATTTCTGTGGGCTGAGGGAATATACATACCGTTCCCAGGAAGAATAGTTAAACCGGTACGAATGTCTCTTTGGCTCTTCCTCAAAACTGGCTGGTCCATTTGGCTGCTGGGTCTTGATCCTGTTGGTCTGTGTAGTCTGTTGTTCGTGACCTTCTGTCTTGTAGTCTGGTAGAAGCCCGGTAGCAAGAGAAGAGATAGCGAAGGAAGAGAGCCTCTGCCCTGAGTCCCGTATTCTTAAGGACAAAAACCTGAATGGAGCTGACTGGCCCCTCCCACAGGTGAGTCGTAGGACAAAGGTCGGCTAATTGCTGGCAGGATGAAATTGATTTGATCAGTTTCTCCACAAAGCTTACGTAATGTCTCCGAACACCACTGATCTCTTGCAAGTGGCTCAAGTGGACGTTGAGGACAACTTTAATAATTTTCCCATTAGTAAAGTGCGATTTTGTCTGGCCAGGGCAAAACTGATTTACATCCGATTGTATCTCCTGGAGGTAATTTGGGCCGTGCAGATCCTCCCGCATAATTTTTCCGTTGGCTCTGTCATGACTCATCGCCCTGCTTTGTTCCTATCTGAGATGAATCTTGGGGGGGGGGGGGTGTATATTCTGCTGTCTGCCTGCTTGCAGACATTTGGGGCGGGATTCTCTGACACCCCCCCCCCCCCCGCCGGGTCGGAGAATCCCCAGGGGGGCGGCGTGAATCCAGCCCCGCCGTCCTGAATCTAGCTGCTGTATTCTCCGGCGCCGTTTTCAGGGCGGGGGCGGGATTCCCACCACACCGGTCGGGGGCCGATGGCATCGGCCCCCCCAGCAATTCTCCGGGCCCCGTTGGGCCAAGCGGCCGTCCATTTTTCGCCACTCCCGCCGGCGTGAATCACTCACCTCACGTACCGGCGGGACCTGTCAGGTGAGTCAACGGGGGTGGTCCTCTGGGGGGGGGGGGGGGGGGGGGCAGGGGGATCCGACCCCGTTTCCCTACAGCATCAACCTGGCCTCAAGAGCAGAAATTCTGACCCCTACAGGGGGCTAGCATGGCACTGCAGCGACCCACGCCGCTCCAGCTGCCGACCCCCGGCGTCAGATGGGCACCGCGGGTGGCACCGGTGCCAAAGCGCGCATGTGCAGCGGGACCGGCGCAATTGCCGCGCATGTGCAGTGGCTCCCTTCTCCACGCACCAGAGGCCCCAGCCCAAGAGGTCGGCCCACCAATAGGTGGGCCCCGATCGCAGGCCAGGCCACAGTGGAGGCCCCCCCAGGGTCAGACCCCTCTCCCCATTGGGCCAGGCCACAGCTGAGGCCCTCCCCTGGGTCGGACCCCTCTCCCCCTCCCACCAGGCCACCCCCGGATGCATCCACGCCGAGGTCCAGCCGGGTAAGAGCAGGTGTGAATGTCGCCGGCGGGACTCGGCTTTTTTGGCGTGGCCGCTCGGCCCATCCCGGGCTGAGAATCGCCGAGGGGGCCCCGTAGAGTGGCCCCTGACCGATGCCACACTGACCCCGCTGGCACCAATGGTGCCGATTCTCCGCTCCCCGGAGAATCGGCGGACTGGCGTCGGGGTGTCGTGGTGCGATTCACGCCGGTCCCAGCAATTCTCCAGCCCAGGCCCGGGTGAGAGAATCCCACCCACCCATTTTAAGTCCACAAAATGGGCAGTGCAATCCAATTTCTATGTCAAACAATCAATGGATCACCTAAAAACTTTGAAACCTTAATTTTTAATCTATTATCATTAACGGAATGTTCTTAGAATGTAATTAGATTTACCAAGTCACAGAGATACTAAATTCTGCTAGACTTCTCATTTGTCAAAATGAGAGCACATGAGGTGAAGGGTTTGGAGGATTACAATGATTGATCTAGATGAGGAAAAACAGCAGGAGGTTCAAAGGGAGCCAGTAGCACAATGTTATTTTAACTAGACTAGTAATCAAAAGACCGAGGGCAATGCCCTGCGGACCCAGGTTCGAAACCCACCATGGCAGATGGTTCATTTGATTTGATTTGATTTATTATTGTCACATGTATTAGTATACAGTGAAAAGTATTGTTTCTTGCATGCTGTACAAACAATGCATACCATACCATGGACAGTGAAAACAGCGCGAGAGGTGAGTGAGCCGGGAGAGTGAAAACAGCGCGAGAGCTGAGTGAGCCGGGACATTGAAAACAGCGCGAGAGGTGAGTGAGCCGGCACAGTGAAAACAGCGTGAGTGGTGAGTGAGCCGGGACATTGAAAACAGCGCGGGAGGTGAGCGAGCCGGGACATTGAAAACAGCGCAGGAGGTGAGTGAGCCGGGACATTGAAAACAGCGCGGGAGGTGAGTGAGCCGGGACATTGAAAACAGCGCGGGAGGTGAGTGAGCCGGGACATTGAAAACAGCGCGGGAGATGAGTGAGCCGGGAAATTGAAAACAGCGCGGGAGGTGAGTGAGCCGCGACATTGAAAACAGCGCGGGAGGTGAGTGAGCCGGGACATTGAAAACAGCGCGAGAGGTGAGTGAGCCGGGACATTGAAAACAGAGCGGGAGGTGAGTGAGCCGGGAAATTGAAAACAGCGCGGGAGGTGAGTGAGCCGGGACATTGAAACCAGCGCGAGTGGTGAGTGAGCCGGGACATTGAAAACAGCGCGAGAGGTGAGTGAGCCGGGACATTGAAAACAGCGCGGGAGCTGAGTGAGCCGGGACAGTGAAAACAGCGCGAGAGCTGAGTGAGCCGGGACATTGAAAATAGCGCGGGAGGTGAGTGAGCTGGGACATTGAAAACAGCGCGGGAGGAGAGTGAGCCGGGACATTGAAAACAGCGCGAGTGGTGAGTGAGCCGGGACATTGAAAACAGCGCGAGAGGTGAGTGAGCCGGGACAGTGAAAACAGCGCGGGAGGTGAGTGAGCCGGGACATTGAAGACAGCGCGAGAGGTGAGTGAGCCGGGACATTGAAAACAGCGCGAGAGGTGAGTGAGCCGGGACATTGAAAACAGCGCGAGAGGTGAGTGAGCCGGGACATTGTAAACAGCGCGGGAGGTGAGTGAGCCGTGACATTGAAAACAGCGTGGGAGGTGAGTGAGCTGGGACATTGAAAACAGCGCGGGAGGTGAGTGAGCCGGGACATTGAAAACAGCGCGAGTGGTGAGTGCGCCGGGACATTGAAAACAGCGCGAGAGCTGAGTGAGCCGGGACATTGAAAACAGCGCAAGAGGTGAGTGAGCCGGGACATTGAAAACAGCGCGAGTGGTGAGTGAGCTGGGACATTGAAAACAGCGCGAGAGGTGAGTGAGCCGGGACATTGAAAACAGCGCGGGAGGTGAGTGAGCTGGGACATTGAAAACAGCGCGAGAGGTGAGTGAGCCGGGACATTGAAAACAGCGCGAGTGGTGAGTGAGCTGGGACATTGAAAACAGCGCGAGAGCTGAGTGAGCCGGGACATTGAAAACAGCGCGAGTGGTGAGTGAGCTGGGACATTGAAAACAGCGCGAGAGGTGAGTGAGCCGGGACATTGAAAACAGCGCGGGAGCTGAGTGAGCCGTGACATTGAAAACAGCGTGGGAGGTGAGTGAGCTGGGACATTGAAAACAGCGCGGGAGGTGAGTGAGCCGGGACATTGAAAACAGCGTGGGAGCTGAGTGAGCCGGGACATTGAAAACAGCACGAGTGGTGAGTGAGCCGGGACATTGAAAACAGCGCGAGTGGTGAGTGGGCCGGGACAGTGAAAACAGCGCGAGTGGTGAGTGAGCCGGGACATTGAAAACAGCGCGAGTGGTGAGTGAGCCGGGACATTGAAAACAGTGCGGGAGCTGAGTGAGCCGGGACATTGAAAACAGCGCGGGAGCTGAGTGAGCCGGGACATTGAAAACAGCGCGAGTGGAGAGTGAGCCGGGACATTGAAAACAACGCGAGAGGTGAGTGAGCCGGGACATTGAAAACAGCGCGAGAGGTGAGTGAGCCGGGACATTGAAAACAGCGCGAGAGGTGAGTGAGCCGGGACATTGAAAACAGCGCGAGAGGTGAGTGAGCCGGGACATTGAAAACAGCGCGAGAGGTGAGTGAGCCGGGACATTGAAAACAACGCGAGAGGTGAGTGAGCCGGGACATTGAAAACAGCGCGGGAGGTGAGTGAGCTGGGACATTGAAAACAGCGCGAGAGGTGAGTGAGCCGGGACATTGAAAACAGCGCGAGTGGTGAGTGAGCTGGGACATTGAAAACAGCGCGAGAGCTGAGTGAGCCGGGACATTGAAAACAGCGCGAGTGGTGAGTGAGCTGGGACATTGAAAACAGCGCGAGAGGTGAGTGAGCCGGGACATTGAAAACAGCGCGGGAGCTGAGTGAGCCGTGACATTGAAAACAGCGTGGGAGGTGAGTGAGCTGGGACATTGAAAACAGCGCGGGAGGTGAGTGAGCCGGGACATTGAAAACAGCGTGGGAGCTGAGTGAGCCGGGACATTGAAAACAGCACGAGTGGTGAGTGAGCCGGGACATTGAAAACAGCGCGAGTGGTGAGTGGGCCGGGACAGTGAAAACAGCGCGAGTGGTGAGTGAGCCGGGACATTGAAAACAGCGCGAGTGGTGAGTGAGCCGGGACATTGAAAACAGTGCGGGAGCTGAGTGAGCCGGGACATTGAAAACAGCGCGGGAGCTGAGTGAGCCGGGACATTGAAAACAGCGCGAGTGGAGAGTGAGCCGGGACATTGAAAACAACGCGAGAGGTGAGTGAGCCGGGACATTGAAAACAGGGCGAGAGGTGAGTGAGCCGGGACATTGAAAACAGCGCGAGAGGTGAGTGAGCCGGGACATTGAAAACAGCGCGAGAGGTGAGTGAGCCGGGACATTGAAAACAGCGCGAGAGGTGAGTGAGCCGGGACATTGAAAACAACGCGAGAGGTGAGTGAGCCGGGACATTGAAAACAGCGCGAGT
This sequence comes from Scyliorhinus torazame, assembly GCF_047496885.1. Taxonomy (NCBI): domain Eukaryota; kingdom Metazoa; phylum Chordata; class Chondrichthyes; order Carcharhiniformes; family Scyliorhinidae; genus Scyliorhinus; species Scyliorhinus torazame. Next base: position 223,935,654 of record NC_092708.1, on the reverse strand, counting down.
GGTGAGTGAGCCGGGACATTGAAAACAGCGCGAGTGGTGAGTGAGCCGGGACAGTGAAAACAGCACGAGAGCTGAGTGAGCCGGGACATTGAAAACAGCACGGGAGCTGAGTGAGCCGGGACATTGAATACAGCGCGGGAGGTGAGTGAGCCGGGACATTGAAAACAGCGCGGGAGGAGAGTGAGCCGGGACATTGAAAACAGCGTGGGAGGTGAGTGAGCCGGGGAATTGAAAACAGCGTGGGAGCTGAGTGAGCCGGGAAATTGAAAACAGCGCGGGAGGTGAGTGAGCCGGGACATTGAAAACAGCTCGAGAGGTGAGTGAGCTGGGACATTGAAAACAGCGCGAGAGGTGAGTGAGCCGGGACATTGAAAACAGCGCGAGTGGTGAGTGAGCCGGGACATTGAAAACAGCGCGAGAGCTGAGTGAGCCGGGACATTGAAAACAGCGCGGGAGCTGAGTGAGCTGGGACATTGAAAACAGTGGGAGTGGTGAGTGCGCTGGGACATTGAAAACAGCGCGGGAGGTGAGTGAGCCGGGACATTGAAAACAGCGCGGGAGGAGAGTGAGCCGGGACATTGAAAACAGCGCGGGACGTGAGTGAGCCGGGAAATTGAAAACAGCGTGAGAGGAGAGAGAGCCGGGACATTGAAAACAGCGTGGGAGATTTAAAAAGCGCAGGAGCTGCGAGTCAGAGCAGAGATTTTAAAAGATCGCGGCCTAGTTTCGGGAGCCGTTCGGGGGAGGAGGGGCAGGCTCTGTCAGGGAGAGAACCTGAGAACATCTAAGACACTCAGAAGATAAGAAGGTAAGTAAGTGATTTTTACTCATTTTTACTTTTATACCTTTTTTAAATTGTGTGTGTCGCGGGGGGAAACTGAAGTGACATCACAGAAAAGCTGTGACCTGAGTGGCTGGTTAGGAATCTACACTAAAATAAAAAAATTAAGCATTGGTAACTAATTAAACATAATTACTTAATTATAATTTAGAGGGGTATCTAAGCCAGAGATCGGAGAGTACTATATTTAGCTTTCGCATTTATATTAGAAATCTAGTGCTAGGAAACAGATAGTTAACAGTAACTTTGAAAAAATAAAAAAAATATATAATTTTTTTTTTTAACTTTTAATTTGAATTAATTGATGCAATGTCAGTTAGAGGGGTGCAGTGCTCTGACTGTGAGATGTGGCAGGTCAAGGAGGCTTCCAGCGTCCCGGATGGCTTCATCTGCAGAAAGTGCACCCAACTGGAGCTCCTCACAGACCGTATGGTTCGGTTGGAGCAGCAATTGGATGCACTTAGGAGCATGCAGGTGGCGGAAAGCATCATAGATCACAGTTATATAAATGTGGTCACACCCAAGGTGCAGGCAGAGAAATGGGTGACCACCAGAAAGGGCAGGCAGTCAGTGCAGGAATCCCCTGTGGTTGTCCCGCTCTCGAACAGGTATACCCCTTTGGATACTGTCAGGGGGATAGCCTATCAGGGGGAAACAGCAGCAGCCAGAGCAGTGGCACCACGGCTGGCTCTGATGTTCAGAAGGGAGGGTCAAAGCGCAGAAGAGCAATAGTAATAGGGGACTTTATAGTCAGGGGCACAGATAGGCGCTTCTGTGGACGTGAAAGAGACTCCAGGATGGTATGTTGCCTCCCTGATGCCAGGGTCCAGGATGTCTCCGAATGGGTAGAGGGCATCCTGAAGGGGGAGGGCAAACAGGCAGAGGTCGTTGTACATATTGGTACTAACGACATAGGCAGGAAGGGGCATGAGGTCCTGCAGCAGGAGTTCAGGGAGCTAGACAAAAAGTTAAAAGACAGGACCTCTAGGGTTGTAATCTCGGGATTACTCCCTGTGCCACGTGCCAGTGAGGCTAGAAATAGGAAGATAGAGCAGCAAAACACATGGCTAAACAGTTTGTGTAGGAGGGAGGGTTTCCATTATCTGGACCACTGGGAGCTCTTCCGGGGCAGGTGTGACCTATATAAGAATGACGGGTTGCATCTAAACCGGAGAGGCATAAATATCCTGGCCGCGAGGTTTGCTAGTGTCACACAGGAGGGTTTAAACTAGTATGGCAGGGGGGTGGGCACGGGAGCAATAGGTCAGAAGTTGAGAGCATTGAGGGAGAACTACGGAATAGGGACAGTGGGGCTCTGAGGCAGAGCAGACAGGGAGAAGTTGTTTTAACACAGCGGGTCTGGTGGCCTGAAGTGCATATGTTTTAATGCAAGGAGTATTACGGGTAAGGCAGATGAAATTAGAGCTTGGATTAGTACTTGGAACTATGATGTTGTTGCCATTACAGAGACCTGGTTGAGGGAAGGGCAGGATTGGCAGCTAAACGTTCCAGGATATAGATGTTTCAGGCGGGATAGAGGGGGATGTAAAAGGGGAGGCGGAGTTGCGCTACTGGTTAGGGAGAATATCATAGCTGTACTGCGGGAGGACACCTCAGAGGGCAGTGAGGCTATATGGGTAGAGATCAGGAATAAGAAGGGTGCAGTCACAATGTTGGGGGTTTACTACAGGCCTCCCAACAGCCAGCGGGAGATAGAGGAGCAGATAGGTAGACAGATTTTGGAAAAGAGTAAAAACAACAGGGTTGTGGTGATGGGAGACTTCAACTTCCCCAATATTGACTGGGACTCACTTAGTGCCAGGGGCTTAGACGGGGCGGAGTTTGTAAGGAGCATCCAGGAGGGCTTCTTAGAACAATATGTAGACAGTCCAACTAGGGAAGGGGCGGTACTGGACCTGGTATTGGGGAATGAGCCCGGCCAGGTGGTAGATGTTTCAGTAGGGTAGCAAGAGGGTAGCCAGGGAAAGGGTTGGACACTGAAGGATAGGCAAGGGAATCTATGTGTGGAGCCAGAGGAAATGGGCGAGGTACTAAATGAATACTTTGCATCAGTATTCACCAAAGAGAAGAAATTGGTAGATGTTGAGTCTGGAGAAGGGTGTGTAGATAGCCTGGGTCACATTGAGATCCAAAAAGACGAGGTGTTGGGTGTCTTAAAAAATATTAAGGTAGATAAGTCCCCAGGGCCTGATGGGATCTACCCCAGAATACTGAAGGAGGCTGGAGAGGAAATTGCTGAGGCCTTGACAGAAATCTTTGGATCCTCACTGTCTTCAGGGGATGTCCTGGAGGACTGGAGAATAGCCAATGTTGTTCCTCTGTTTAAGAAGGGTAGCAAGGATAATCCAGGGAACTACAGGCCGGTGAGCCTTACTTCAGTGGTAGGGAAATTACTGGAGAGAATTCTTCGAGACAGGATCTACTCGAATTTGGAAGCAAATGGACGTATTAGTGAGAGGCAGCATGGTTTTGTGAAGGGGAGGTCGTGTCTCACTAACTTGATGGAGTTTTTCGAGGAGGTCACGAAGATGATTGATGCAGGTAGAGCAATGGATGTTGTCTATATGGACTTCAGTAAGACCTTTGACAAGGTCCCTCATGGTAGACTAGTACAAAGGTTGAAGTCACACGGGATCAGGGGTGAACTGGCAAGGTGGATACAGAACTGCCTAGGTCATAGAAGGCAGAGAGTAGCAATGGAAGGATGCTTTTCTAATTGGAGGGCTGTGACCAGTGGTGTTCCACAGGGATCAGTGCTGGGACCTTTGCTGTTTGTAGTATATATAAATGATTTGGAGGAGAATGTAACTGGTCTGATTAGTAAGTTTGCAAACGATACAAAGGTTGGTGGAATTGCAGATAGCGATGAGGACTGTCAGAGGATACAGCAGGATTTAGATTGTTTGGAGACTTGGGCGGAGAGATGGCAGATGGAGTTTAATCGGGACAAATGTGAGGTAATGCATTTTGGAAGGTCTAATGCAGGTAGGGAATATACAGTGAATGGTAGAACCCTCAAGAGTATTGAAAGTCAAAGAGATCTAGGAGTACAGGTCCACAGGTCACTGAAAGGGGCAACACAGGTGGAGAAGGTAGTCAAGGAGGCATACGGCATGCTTGCCTTCATTAGCCGGGGCATTGAGTATAGGAATTGGCAAGTCATTTTGCAGCTGTATAGAACCTTAGTTAGGCCACACTTGGAGTATAGTGTTCAATTCTGGTCGCCACACCACCAGAAGGATGTGGAGGCTTTAGAGAGGGTGCAGAAGAGATTTACCAGAATGTTGCCTGGAATGGAGGGCATTAGCTATGAGGAGCAGTTGAATAAACTCGGTTTGTTCTCACTGGAACGAAGGAGGTTGAGGGGCGACCTGAAGGAGGTCTACAAAATTATGAGGGGCATGGACAGAGTGGATAGTCAGAGGCTTTTCCCCGGGGTAGAGGGGTCAATTACTAGGGGGCATAGGTTTAAGGTGAGAGGGGCAAGGTTTAGAGTAGATGTACGAGGCAAGTTTTTTACGCAGAGGGTAGTGGGTGCCTGGAACTCGCTACCGGAGGAGGTGGTGGAAGCAGGGACGATAGTGACATTTAAGGGGAATCTTGACAAATACATGAATAGGATGGGAATAGAGGGATACGGACCCAGGAAGTGCAGAAGATTGTAGTTTAATCGGGCAGCATGGTCGGCACGGGCTTGGAGGGCCGAAGGGCCTGTTCCTGTGCTGTACATTTCTTTGTTCTTTGTTCTTTGTTCATACATAGGGAAGGAAGGAGAGACTGCAGAATACAATGTTACAGTTATAGCAAAGTGTAGAGGAAAGATCAACTTAATACGAGGTAGGTCCATTCAAAAGTCTGATAGCAATAGGGAAGAAGCTGTTCTTGAGTTGGTTGGTATCTTTTTCTTGACAGAAGGAGGTGGAAGAGAGTGTGTCTGGGGTGCGTGGGGTCCTTAATTGTGCTGGCTGCCTTTCTGAGGCAGCGGGAATTATAGATAGAGTCAATGGATGGGAGGCTGGTTTGCATGATGGACTGGGCTACATTCACGACCTTTTGTAATTTCCTGCGGTCTTGGGCAGAGCAGGCTCCATACCAAGCTGTGATACAACCAGAAAGAATGCTTTCTATGTTGCACCCGTGGAAGATGGTGAGAGTCATAGGTGACATGCCACATTTCCTTAGTCACCTGAGAAAGTAGAGTTGTTGGTGGGCTTTCTTAACTATAGTGTCGACATGGGGGGACCAGGACAGGCTGTTGGTGACCTGGACACCTAAAAACTTGAAGCTCTCGACCCTTTCTACTTCGTTCCCATTGATGTAGACAGGGGCATGTTCCCCACTACTCTTCCTGGAGTCGATGACAATCTCCTTCGTTTTGTTGACATTGAGAGAGAGATTATTGTCGTCGCACCAGTTCACCAGATTCTCTATCTCATTCCTGTACTCTGTCTCGTCACTGTTTTAAATCCGACCCACTACTGTGGTGTCATCAGCAAATTTGAAAATCGAGTTGGAGGGGAATTTGGCCACACAGTCATAGGTGTACAAGGAGGATAGTAGGGGGCTGAGGAATCCACCTTGTGTTGTTGAGGATGATCGTGGAGGAGGTGTTGTTGCCTATCCTTACTGATTGTATCCTGTGGGTTAGAAAGTTCAGAATCTAGTCGCAGAGGGAGGAGCCTAGGCCAAGGCCACGGAGTTTGGAGATGAGTTTCGTAGGAATGATGGTGTTGAAGGCTGATCTGTAGTCGATAAATAGGAGTCTGACATAGGTGTCTTTGTTATCTAGGTGTTCTAGGGTTGAGTGCAGGGCCATGGAGATGGTGTCTGCTGTGGACCTGTTGCAGCGGAAGCGAACTGTATAGGACCACAGCAATCCGGGAGGCTGGAATTGATTCGTGCCATGACTAACTTTTCGAAGCACTTCATGGTGGAATTTGAATTTAATTCGAAAATCTGGAACTAAGTCTAATGATGACCAGGAAACCATTGTCAACTTTCCTTTAAGAAAGGCAAATCTGCCATCCTTACCTGGTCTGGCCAACATGTGACTCCAGATCCACAGAAATGTAGTTGACTCTGAAATGGTCCATTAAGCCACTCAGTTCAAGGCCAACTCGGGCTGGACAATAAATGCTGGCCCAACCATCGACAGCCAAGTCCCACAGCTGAATTGGAAAAAAAGTAGAGCATAAACACTGACATGGACAGGTTACACCAAATGGCCTTTCCCTAGCTATAATAAAAAGAAGTACATACAGTATAACTGCACCCAAGGCTGTTTCAATTTATTAACTAACCAAGCCTTGTTTATTTACATTTGCAAAGATTTCCAGACTACAATATGATTCAGGGCAAAAACATTAGAAAACTGAAACTGCAACCATTGGTTAACATGATTTAGTATATAATTAAAATCTTGCAATATTTTTACAAGACACTTGGAATCATTTTGTTGAATAAGTGTTGTTTTTTTTAAATTTAGAGTACCCAATTAATTTTTCCAATTAAGGGGCAATTTAGTGTGGCCAATCTACCTAACCTGCACATCTTTGGGTTGTGGGGGTGAAACCCACGCAAACACGGAGAGAATGTGCCAACTCCACATGGACAGTGACCCAGAGTCGGCATCGAATCTGGGACCTCAGCGCCGTGAGGCACTGCGCCACTGTGCTGCCGAATAAGTGTTTCAAGAGATACTATTTGTTTAGCTTTTTAAGTAATTACATTCAGGACATGTAAGAAGAATGCGCAGGGTTACGGAGAGAAAACGGGGTGAATGACACAAACTGAATTGTTCATTTGGAGACATGATGGGCTGAATGTCCTCCTGCGTGAATGGCCTTCTGATTCTATGTTGGATTGTCCTGCATTTGATTTCATTTCCTCAGTTTACTTTAACACTGTAACAGCTCTCTTTTCAGAAACACATCTAAGTTGTCGCACCTGATGCCGTGTTTCTGCTTTGGGCTGTGAGTGTTCAGAGCACCTTAATGATACAGATTAACAATCTATTACCAAGTCAACTTTCATATCTATCTATATATATCTATATTCACTGGAAGATCACTGGGATGCTGTTCTAGATACACAAATCAATATCCAAGCAAATATCCATTTAACATCTGTCTGGGGTAGGGGAGTTGGGTTGGAAAGATGTGAGGGAGGGAGTTGGGGGATGGGGATGTGGGGAAGGTGCGCAACGCCCCCTAACCTTGTCTCTGAAACCTCTGCCCTCCTCCTTCTGTAATCCCTATCTTGCCTTCACCCCAGAGTTCCAGGGCTCCATCGGCAAACCAGGGCTATGCTGGGTGCATTGTTGGCAGCTGATGTGTTAGGCAGGTAGGTTCGATGTGGACTGCACTCGATGCAGGGAAGCTGGAAACAGACGTCTAACACTGGAGAAGATCCAACACTGTTTTATTCAATGATAGAACTAATATACATATTCAGCTGTGGGTCGACACTATACTGAACTGACTAGTGACCTTGTAGTAACCTGACCAGACTGACTAGCTACCGCATGGTTTTTGTGCTTGCTAGCTCGTGGACTCTGACTGTCTCAGTAGCTGGGTCCAGTGAGAGCAGGAAACATCGTGCCCTCTGGCTTTATAGTGGTAGTGTCCTGTCTGGTGATTGGCTGCACTGTGTTGTGTACTTACTGGTCATCCTGTGTGTCAATCACTGCCTGTCTGCATCTCATTATATACATGAGTGGCTATTATGACACTTCCCCCCCCCCCCCCTTTTTTTTGATAAATAAATACTGAGGTGTGCGTGCGTATATATATATATGCCTGACTGTATACAAACGGTGTCTAAATGAACGTATATACATAGGAAGGTGTCGGTAGTACAGATACATGGCAAACAAAACAATATTTACAGAGGTTAAATCGATGAAGTCACAAAATATACAAAAGTTCAGTCTACTGATTCAGTCTTTGTGGTGGGCGACGAATTCTTGTTGATCGCCGCAGAGGTGGATCAGGAGACACCTGCACGTGGATAGGCGGGATCGCTGCCATCGCGGTGGTTGCATGGGCCGGCAGGATTGCTGGTAGATCGGTGGCCACATGGCAGGGTACGTCTGGAGGAAGCATCGTAGGTGGCGGGGCATTTCGATGAGGTAGCGGGCGTGGAACACTTCGCAATGCCCGTCTGTTGCACCGTAGCAGGGAGCCATCAGCCATGCGGACAAGGAACGATCCTGGGGCCACTTGTTTGATCACAACAGCTGTGGCTGACCAGCCGCCCTCAGGCAATTGGACACGAACATGATCAGTTGGGGCCAGCTCGGGTAGATCCGTGGCATGAGCATCGTATGTGGCCTTCTGTTGGGCCAGTGACTGCTGCATTTTCTGTAAGACCGTGAGGTGGTCAAGGTCTGGAACATGGATGGCTGGAACTGTGGTCTTCAGAGTGCGATTCATGAGCATCTGCGCTGGATACAACCCAATGGACAGTGGGGTTGCCCTGTATGCCAGCATTGCCAGGTTGAAGTCGGAGCCTGAGTCTGCAGCTTTGCACAGCAACCGCTTTACCATATGGACCCCTATCTCGGCCTTCCCGTTCGACTGCGGGTAGCGGGGACTGGAGGTTACATGACGGATGTTGTAGGACTGTGCAAAATCAGACCATTCCTGGCTGTAAAAGCAAGGACCGTTGTTGCTCATTACCGTGAGCGGAATCCCATGCCTGACGAACGTTTTTTTGCAGGCTTTGATTACCGCCTTCGACGTGAGGTCGGACAGTTTCACCACTTCTGGGTAACTGGAGATGTCGTCGACCAGGAGTATGTAGTCACCCCCCTTGGCGTGGAAAAGGTCTACACCTACTTTGGACCACGGAGAGATCACGATCTCGTGCTGTTGCAGCGTTTCCTTGGATTGAGCTGGTTGAAACTTCTGACAGGTAGGGCAGTTGAGGACTGTGTCGGCAATGTCCTGGCTGATGCCCGGCCAATAGACCGCCTCCCGAACTCTGCATCGGCATTTCTCGACCCCAAGGTGACCCTCATGGAGTTGGCCCAGCACCGTAGCACACATACTCTGAGGAATTACGATCCTGTCGAGTTTCAGACGATTCCCTCCACCACCGTCAGGTCGTCTTTTACATTATAGAACTGGGGACATTGTCCCTTCTGCCAGCCATTGGTAAGGTGCTGCATCACGCGCTGCAGCAGAGGATCCTTGGCCATCTCCTCACGAATTTGGACCACCCGTTCGTCAGAGGCCGAAAGGTTGGTGGCACACAACTGCACTTGCAGATGAAGTCACTTTGTTCACACGGTGTGGTAATGGACCTGGATAGGGCATCTGCAACAATTTGCTCTTTGCCTGGCGTGTATACAAGTTCAAAGTCGTAGCGGCGTAGCTTGAGAAGAATTCGCTGTAACTGAGGTGTCATGTCATTTATATCCTTCTGGATTATATGGAAGTCTATCTTGCTGGTAAGGGAGGGCAAGTGGTAACTCAAGTTAAATTTGTCCCTCCCTATGTATCTCTGTGATCTCTGTATGTGCATGTCCATAAGGGGTTAATCTGTAATCAGCAGCATCAGGTGATCACTAGAGGGCTGGACCAACAGGGGTATAAAAGAAACCACATTGGGTCTCTCTCTCTCTCTTTTGGATGTACTGTGACCAGGGCAGTATCAGATTAGTTCAGATGGTTAGTGTATTCAAGCATAGTTACTGTAGTTAGATCTTGTTAACCTTATCACTAGTATCCAAGTTAAAGTAAAGAACTCATGCAATTATTGTTATAGTTACTCAATAAATCTTTTGTTACTACTGGACGAGTTTGAGTCTCCTTCATCAAGATTCAGAAGACCTTGGGTGGGATTCACGCCGCCCCCGCCGGCTGCCGATTTCTCCGACGCCGGGGGTTTGGCGGGGGCAGGAATCGCGCCACGTCAGTCGCCGGCTGCTGGCAACAACCCCCCCCCCCCGCGATTCTCCGGCCCGTAAGGGGCCGTGTGGCCGCCCGTTTTCGCGGGGTCCCGCTGGCGTATGTTACAACAGGTACTTACCGCTGGGACCTGGCTCCACGGGCGGCCTCGGGGGGGCGCGAGGGGATCTGGCTGCGGGGGGTGCCCCCATGGTGGCCTGGCCCGCAATCGGAGCCCACCGATCCGTGGGCGGGCCTGTGCCGGGGGGGCACGCTATTCATCTGTGCCGGCTGGTGTAAGAGTCCGCGATGGCCGGCACGGAGATGAACGCCCCCTGCGCATGCACTGGGATGACAGCAGCACATGCTGGCGCTCCCGCGCATACGCCAAATCACGCCGGCCAGCGGAGGCCCTCGGCGCCGGTCGGCGTGGCGCCAAGCCCCTTCCACGCTGGCCGGCGCGGCGTAAACCACTCTGGCGCCGGCGTAGCCCCTGAAGGTGCGGAGGATTCCGCACCTCCGGGGCAGCTCAACGCCGGAGTGGTTCACGCCACTCCTTCGCGTCGGAGTTGCCCGCCCCACTGTTTTCCGAAGAATCCCGCCCCTTATCAGTAACCAAGGTTTGAGTGATACATATTACACTCCATAGTATATCAAGACGTACTGAGAAATGTAATAAAAGATAATAGAGGAGCGTAATAAAAGACCCAAATGCAGGGAGCAGAGGCAGAAGTTACACTTTAAATCCACCCTGGGCCAAGATCACTCAGCATTAGACCTATTCTCTGCTGCCTGACTCAGGAACACATACATTCATCCACTAAGGCATCAGATTCAGGGGAAAATGGCTCCCATTTGATGTGTTTTAGCTTAATAAAGACCAGGTACAGTTGCTACTCATTTTGTATCTCTCTTGGTTTATAATTTAACAGAATATTTTTTAAAGAATTTTTTAAAGTATTCTAAATGAGGTAAGTGGCTGATAACTGGAATGTAGAAATCAACCTTGATTGGCAGTGTCGTATAACCCATAGAATCATAGAAACCCTACAGTGCAGAAGGAGGCCACACGGCCCATCGAGACTGGCCCTTTTATTGAGCACTCTACCCATGTCCCCTCCCCTGTCCACCACGCCCTATCCCGGTAACCCCATAACCCAATCTCCACATCTCTCGGGGCTTTTCCCAGTAACTTCATACTTGTGACAATAAAAGATTATTATTATTAGGTAAATGTTGCTCTTTTATCTTTATTAATAATAATCACAAGACGCGAGTACGTTCCGTGTATTGGACAAAGGACCACACAACCAGTATATCAGTTCAATTCTGCTTATTATTAAACAAAGGCTTGTTTATATGCGTAATAATCTACACGCAGCTACACATTAAACTATACCTAACAGCTTAAATGACCTTTACTTAACTTTCAAGTGATCGGCTCAGTGCAGATTAGATAAGGCCTTTGTCTGAATACCCACGTGTGGCTGCTGGAAATTGTCAGGAATGTCTAGGCTGTGGCTCGTCCTTCAGGTAATGATCGCGGGTCCTTGAACTTGGCTGGTTGATGTGCTGCAGTTGTTGGGGCAGAGGCCGGTCCCAAAAGAGACAGAATGTTGGTAGCGTAGTTCCTCTTATCCTCAGATCTTTCGCGCTCTTTTGGGCGGTCCCAACTCAGGATCCAATGGGGCAGAGGGGCAGCACGGTATCATAGTGGTTAGCACAGTTGCTTCACAGCTCCAGGGTCCAAGGTTCGATTCCCGGCTGGGTCACTGTCTGTGCGGAGTCTGTACATTCTCCCCTTGTCTGCGTGGGTTTCCTCCAGGTGCTCCGGTTTCCTCCCACAGTACAAAGATGTGTGGGTTAGGTGGATTGGCCATGCTAAATTGCCCTTAGTGTCCAAAAAATGTTAAGTGGGGGTTACTGGGTTATGGGGATAGTGTGGATACGTGGGCTTCTGTAGGGTGCTCTTTTTAAGGGCCAGTGCAGACTTGATGGGCTGAATGGCCTCGTTCCGCACTGTAAATTCTATGATTCTATGATAGGATTTCGATCACCCTAATCGATTCTGGCTAATTAGGGGCGGGTACCTTGATAGCTGGGCAGGTCCTAGTTGTTATTGTCCAAGGCATGTATGCACTCCCAAATATGTTGAATAGGCGCCCCGAGTCTATTACTGCTGCTATGTTTCAATCTGAGCCCTATTGTCCTGGGGAGATCGGTGATTGACCTTTAGCAAGTGCAAGTATCTGTGTAGGTCTGGTTTCCTCTGCAGAATACACAGGGGCTGTGTATCGTCTGTGTCCCAACCTGACCACAATTCCCATGATCCTTTGCCAGTGGCCATTTTAGATGGCCACAACACTCAGGGGCAATTTAGGATGACCAATCCACCTAACCTGTACATCCTTTGGACTGTGGAAGAAACCGGAGCACATGGAGGAAACCCACGCAGACATGGGGAGAACATAGAAACTCCGCACAACAGTGACCCAAGACTGGAAATAAACCTGGGTTTAAGTGCTGCGAGGCAGCAGTGTTAACCACTGCCACCATGCTGCCCAGTAGTTTGATATTTTTGCTTTTTGTTTTGGATGGTGGGACATAATTTGATCACCTTTATCAAACTGAATGGAATCCAAATTAGTGCTTTTTAAATATATTGTCACCGCTGCATTTGCAATTTGTGACTTTGATGAGTTGCCATCAAAGGAAAAATATAATCTGTAAAATCACCACTGAAGATTTGGAATGAAAAATTGTGAGGTCACTGTTCATTTGTAATTAGCACTCAGGCATAGACTTATAGGCCTATGGGTGATTCATAATTGGTCTCCTATGAACAATAATTCAAAGTCATAAAGATCACCTGTCACCTTTGCCGGCATCTACTGCAAACACAATTTGTCAATATGAAGCTTGTTTCCTTGAATAGTCAGCAGGAAAGCTGGAATGAGCTGTGAAGTTTCAGTAACAGTCCAATAGCGCATCCCATTGCCTCCCCTTTGCACTGCACCATTATCAGTCAGGTTCAATATCAGACAGAAAAGGTGTGTTTTCTCAATTCAGAAAGGAGGTCATGAGTAAAAGTAAGATGGTTTGCAACAAGGCAAAGAGATAAGGTCAATTAAGGATATTTTTACATATCTTCTGATAAATAATTGCAAAACGATATTGTCAGGAATCTGGGAAACAGTTGGATTATTTAGAATCAGCAGCAGCAACACAAATAGATCAGCCACACTGGTCTATGCCAATGCTTATGCACCGCATAAACTTTTCTCACCTTCCTTCATCCAATCCTATCAGAAAATCTTTGCTTTCTGCCTTGTATAATTATCTAGCTTCCTCTTCAATGATTCTTACTTCCATTGAGGAAAGTGTTCCTCAGGTTGCTATGTGCAACATGCAGCAACTTCATAATTATTTTTATTTTTATTGCGTGCTTCAGCACTTTGCTAAATCGAACATTGGAAATATTCCCATTGTATTTATAGCATTACCACACATAGCTCACAGTGTACCTGCAAACACAAGGAACACACCTAAAGTGAATTTGCTTGTTCAAAATATCATTACCAATCAGGAATGTTAGATTCTGCAGATTTTCATCTGACTGACTGAAGTTTATCAGATAATTAACAAATATATACAGATAAACATGAAACAACGGGTAAATGCATGACTTATTTTGAACACAGCACAATTTGCTACAATAACAAAGCATTGTGCAATGAACTCCACCTAGTGTACAATTCTGAAATATACTCAATGCAAAGAGCGTCATTCCAACAGAGCTTCAGAATACAAATATAATAATATATTGTATGCACTGAAGTGAAAATATATGCAGGACTAATTGAGGAAACTTCTTGTAGTTATTTCCAATAGTGGTGTCAATGAATAATTGGATGGAATTTTAAACACTTTAATCCCTGCCAGAATGCTGGCATCATTTTCGAGTCAGAGATCAGGGGCGGGATTCTCCCAGCCTTGGGCTGGGCCGGAGAATCCCAGCGACCGGACCTCGCACCCCCCCCCCCCCCACCCCGACGCCGGCACGCGGTTCTCCACAGAGCGGAGAATCGGCTCCATTGGCGCCGGCGTGGTTGGCGTGGCGCCGGTCGCGGGCCGCTCTACGCGGCCCCCCCCCCCCCCCCCGATTCTCCAGCCTGGATGGACCAGGCTGCCATGAAAAAAAAAACGAGTCCCACCGGCACCGTTCTAATATGCTCGGAGCCGGCGGGACCTCAGCATTGATGGGACAGGTGGCGGCCTGAGGGGGTGGGGGGGAGGGGGGATTCGACCCCAGGGGGGGCCTCCGATGTGGCCTGGCCTGCGATCTGGGCCCACTGATGGTGGGCTGGCCTTCTAGCTGGGGGCCTCCTTTCCTACACGCCGGCCCCTGTAGTCCTGCGCCATGTTGTGTCGGGGCCGGCGCGTTGAAGGAGGCCACTGCGCATGCGCGGATCCCGTGGTGCTCAGTTCGCGTCGGGATCGGCAGCTGGAGCAGCGTGAACTGCTCCAGCAACGTGCTGGCCCCCTGTAAGGGCCAGAATTAGTCCTGGCAGCGGCCCGTTCACGCCCTCATAAAACGCCTCGACGTTTACGACGGCATGGACACTTTGCCGTGGGATTAGAGAATCCCACCCCAATTTGTTTAATGGGTGGGCTTTGCCGAGGCTCTTTTGCAAAGAAGTAACATTAGCATCGCACCTCCGGGCTCCTTGACTACTCAGTGATGGTGGGCAGGATTCCATTCTTTGAATGAAAATATTTCAATGTTAGACAGAAAAGGTGTGTTTTCCCATTTCAGAAAGGAGGTCATTAGTAAAGGTAAGATAGTTTGCAACAAGGCAAAGAGATAAGGTCAATTAAGGATATTTTACATATCTTCTGATAAATAATTGCAATATGATATTGTCAGGAATCTGGGAAACAGTTGGATTATTTAGAATCAACAGCAGCAACACAAATAGATCAGCCACACTGGTCTATGCTAATGCCATGACCCAGATTAGACGTAATCAAAGTAGGACTTCCGGCGGCACACATCTGGTGGCTCTCCTCCAAACCAGAAAAAAAAAGACACTTTTAGTCAAATTTTGCCCCGATTTCGAAGACAAAAATACCTCAACAGCAAAAGAAGGGTAACAAACGGGAGCGCGAGGGGACAAAGAGATGGAACTAGCGGCAGAAAGAGCTATGACCAGCAGGCAGATGAGACGGCAGATCCATGCGGCGAAGTGTCCCCAGCCACACAGGAGAGAGAGAGACCAGCGACCCGAGCATCGGCCTCCCCACCATCACCTGGAGACGGATGGAAGAACTTCCTTATGAAGGAGCTGACCGCCTTGAAAGAGGCGATCAGGATAGAAATCCAGGTGGCGGTCAAGGTGGAGGTGTCAGTGGCGATGGCCACCATGCAAAAGGCAAAAGGCAATAGATGGCCTGGAGAAGAAAGTAGAGACTCAGGAGACGACGATCCTCAACCTGGAAAAGGCCTCGACAGACCAGAGCAACAGGATCGTCGCCCTGGAAGCATAAGTGAAAAGGTTGGTGGCATCCCAGGGGAACTTAAGGGGGAAAGTCGAGGACCAGGAGAACAGGTCCTGACGATAGAATATTCGGATCATGGGCCTGCTGGAAGGCATGAAGATGAGGCCTGATGGACTAATTTGCACAAATGCTGGGCAACCTAGTCGGGGGAGACAGCTTTCCCAAACCCCCAGAGCTCGACAGAAGACAGGTCACTCAGGCCGAAACCCAAAGCCGGGGAGCAATTATTGCCAAGCTCCGCCGATATCAGAACTGTGAGAGAATTCCGTAGTGGGCATGTCAGACGAAAGCGAGAACCTGGGAAGGTCACAAAATCCGAATCTATCAGGACATTGGGGCAGATCTGGCAAAACGAATGGCCGAGTTTAACCGGCCCTGTACGAGAATGGGGTGTGTTTCGGTATTCTAGGCTCTGGGTCACGTACCAAAAGAAAGAATATCACTTTAACACCCCGGAAGAAGCAAATTAATTTGTCCGAAACAACGGCCTGGACAAGTGACAGGCACGGCAATGGCGAGAGTTGTGCAGGGAAAGACTGTGAAAGAGCAAAAACTCACTGGACAGTGAGCATGTTTGCGTAGGGCTGTGCTGCCTCGTTCCGATCATAAAGGGAAGACTGGGTCATAGAAAGAATCAAGAAAGAAAGGCTATCTCCTGCATACACTCCTACTCTCAGGTCCAGCATCACTGCCTTATATAGTTGTATCTGTAGCTCCCTCTAGTGGCTACTCTCGGCATTGCATTAACCTTTGCAATGCTGATAGTTATGATAATACCACATCGCCCTTCTTTATAAAAGAAATTTATTATAACATTGGTTGTGATATTTTCTTTAACCCTGACGTTACAGGTGTAATTCTGACTAATAGCGAGTAACTATCACTAACTTATTATCATACGATATAGTCATTCATAATAACTGTTACATCACTTAGTACATTATTGGTTGATTATACAGTCATCACAAATTAAGTCTCTGGCGGTTGTCTTCTTCTCGTAGATCATCTCAATGGAATGTTCAAGGTGTTGGATTGCTCTGCCACATCTTCTAGCTGTATCTGCGCTAAGTAAGGATCTGGAAAGACAATGTCCTTGAATATGTCATCATGTGGTACAACATTCGAACGTTGTGGTTGAACCTTATGCTTGATACGCAGCAATGCACGTCTGTTTCTCCTGAATAGCGATCCCTGTTCTGTTTGTACTAAGTAGGGCCTAGGTGCTACCTGTTTCGGAACATTTGCAACATTTTGCCAGTCTCCTCCTGAATTCTGAATTCTCACAAAGTCACATTCCTGAAGTTCAACCAGAGGTTTGGTTTGTCTATTGTAGACCTCTTGCTTCTTTTTAGTTGTCTTGATTCTTTCACGTATCTCTTTATTCTCAGTTTCTTGACTGATGACCTCTGGTAAAGTGGTTCTTAGTCTTCACCCCATCAACATTTGAGCAGGTGAGAGACCAGTTGATAATGGTGTCACTAGGTAACAGCGCTAATGATATGTCTTGACCATCATCACTCGCTTTCCGGAATACCTTCTTAATTATCACTACTCCTCTCTCTGCTTTCCCATTAGACTGAGGATAACATGGCTAGACGTTACATGGTTGAAATTATATTGCTCTGCAAACTGTGTCCACTCCAAACTCAAGAAACACGGACCATTGTCAGAGACAATGTTAAGAGGCATCCCATGGCGTACAAAAATTGATTTTGTTGCCTTTATCACTGATCTGGCAGTCACATCATTCAGCATCAACACCTCTGGAAAGCTGGAGTAATAGTCTATGACGATCGAGTAGTCATGACCCTGGAAATAGAATAAACCCATGCCCACTTTGTTCATGGACTGGTAACAATTTCCATTTGCTGCATGGTTTCTCTGCTCTGTGCAGACTGATGCATCTGACAAATTGGACATGCTTGAACATATTGGTCTATATCTTTGTTTATTCCCCGCCAACACACTGACTATCTGGCTCTCCTACGACACGTTTCGATGCCTTGATGACCCTCATGAATCTGCTGCAGAATCCCTAAACGTAAAGATAGAACATAGAACATCGCAGCGCCGTACAGACCCTTCGGCCCTCGATGTTGCGCTGACCTGTGAAACCACTCTAAAGCCCATCTACACTATCCCCTTATCGTCCATATGTCTATCCAATGACCATTTGAATGCCCTTAGTGTTGGCGAGTCCACTACTGTTGCAGGCAGGGCATTCCACGCACTTACTACTCTCTGAGTAAAGAACCTGCCTCTGACATCTGTCCTAATTCTATCTCCCCTCAATTTAAAGCTATGTCCCCTCGTGCTAGACATCACCATCCGAGGAAAAAGGCTCTCACTATCCACCCGATCCAATCCTCTGATCATCTTGTATGCCTCAATTAAGTCATCTCTTAACCTTCTTCTCTCTAACGAAAACAGCCTCAAGTTCCTCAGCCTTTCCTCACAAGATCTTCCCTCCATACCAGACAACATTCTGGTAAATCTCCTCTGCACCCATTCAAATGCTTCCACATCCTTCCTATAATGCGGCGACCAGAATTGCACGCAATACTCCAAATGTGGCCGCACCAGAGTTTTGTACAGCTGCAACATGACCTCATGGCTCCGAAACTCAATCCCTCTATCAATAAAAGCAAACACGCCATACACCTTCTTAACAACCCTCTCAACCTGAGTGGCAACTTTCAGGGATCTATGTACATGGACACCAAGATCTCTCTGCTCATCCACACTCCCAAGAATCGTACATTAGCTCAGTACTCTGTCTTCCTGTTATTCCTTCCAAAATGAATCACCTCACACTTTTCTGCATTAAACTCCATTTGCCACCTCTCAGCCCAGCTCTGCAGCTTATCTATGTCCCTCTGTAACTTGTAACATCCTTCCGCACTGTCCACAACTCCACCGACTTTAGTATCATCTGCAAATTTACTCACCCATCCTTCTATGCTCTCCTCCAGGTCATTTATAAAAATGACAAACAGCAGTGGCCCCAAAACAGATCCTTGCGGTACACCACTAGTAACTGGACTCCAGTCTGAATATTTCCCATCAACCACCACCCCTTCTCTTCTTCCAGCTAGCCAATTTCTGATCCAAACTGCTAAATCGCCCTGAATCCCATGCCTCCATATTTTCTGCAGTAGCCTACCGTGGGGAACCTTATCAAACGCTTTACCGAAATCCATATACACCACATCAACTGCTTTACCCTCATCCACCTGTTTGGTCACCTTCTCAAAGAACTCAATAAAGTTTGTGAGGCACGACCTACCCTTCACAAAACCGTGTTGACTATCTCTAATCAAATTATTCCTTTCCAGATGATTATACATCCTATCTCGGATAAACCTTTCCAAGACTTTGCCCACAACAGAAGTAAGGCTCACTGGTCTATAGTTACCGGGGTTGTCTCTACTCCCCCTCTTGAACAAGGGAACAACATTTGCTATCCTCCAGTCTTCTGGCACTATTCCTGCAGAAAAAGATGATTTAAAGATCAAAGCCATAGGCTCAGCAATCTCCTCGCTAGCTTCCCAGAGAATCCTAGGATAAATCCCATCCGGCCCAGGGGACATATCTATTTTCCCACTTTCCAGAATTGCTAACACCTCCTCCTTATGAACCTCAAGCCCTTCTAGTCTAGTAGCTTGAATGTCAGTATTCTCCTCGACAACATTGTCTTTTTCCTGTGTGAATACTGACGAACAATATTAATTTAGCACCTCTCCTATCTCCTCGGACTCCACGCACAACTTTCCACTACTGTCCTTGACTGGCCCTACTCTTACCCTATTCATTTTTTTATTCCTGACATATCTATAGAAAGCTTTAGGGTTAGCCTTGATCCTACCTGCCAAAGACTTCTCATGTCCCCTCCTGGCTCTTCTTAGCTCTCTCTTTAGGTCCTTCCTAGCTAACTTGTAACCTTCGAGCGCCCTAACTGAACCTACATGTCTCATCTTTACATAAGCCTCCTTCTTCCTCTTGACATGTGTTTCGACTGCTTCAGTAAACCACCGTCCCCTCGCTCGACCACGCCTGACAGGTACATACTTATCAAGGACACGCAGTAGCTGTTCCTTGAACAAGCTCCACATTTCCATTGTGCCCATCCCCTGCAGTTTCCCTCTCCATCCGATGCACCCTAGTCTGGCCTCATCGCACCATAATTGCCTTTCCCCCAGATATAACTCTTGCCCTGCGGTATATACCTATCCCTTTCCATCACTAAAGTAAACGTAATCGAATTGTGGTCACGATCACCAAAGTGCTCACCTACCTCCGAATCTAACACCTGCCCTGGTTCATTGCCCAGTACCAAATCCAATATGGCCTCACCTCTCATTGGCCTATCTACATACTGTGTCAGGAAACCCTCCAGCACATATTGGACAAAAACGGACCAATCGAAAGTACTCGAACTATAACGTTTCCAATCAATATTTGGAAAGTTAAAGTCCCCCATAACAACTACCCTGTTGCTTTCGCTTCTGTCCAGAATCATCTTTGCAATCCTTTCCTCTACATCACTGGAACTTTTCGGAGGCCTATAGAAAGCCCCTAACAGGGTGACCTCTCCTTTCCTGTTTCTAACCTCAGCCCATACTACCTCAGTAGACGAGTCCTCATCAAACGTACTTTCTACCACCGTAATACTGTCCTTGACTAACAATGCCACCCCTCCCCCTCTTTTACCACCTTCCCTGAGCTTACTGAAATATCTAAACCCCGGCACCTGCAACAACCATTCCTGTCCCTGCTCTATCCATGTCTCCAAAATGGCCACAATATCGAAGTCCCAGGTACCAACCCATGCTGCAAGTTCACCCACCTTATTCCGGATGCACTTGGCATTGAAGAAGACACACTTTAAACCACCTTCCTGCCTGCCGGTACACTCCTGCAACTTTGAAACCTTACTCATGACCTCACTACTCTCAACCTCCTGTATACTGGAGCTACAATTCAGGTTCCCAATCCCCTACTGAACTAGTTTAAACTCTCCCGAAGAGCATTAGCAAATTTCCCCCCCCCCAGGATATTGGTACCCCTCTGGCCCAGGTGTAGACCATTCCGTTTGTAGAGGTCGCACTGACCCCAGAATGAGCCCCAATTATCCAGAAAACTGAAACCCTCCCTCCTGCACCATCCCCATAGCCACATGTTCAACTCCTCTCTCTCCCTATTCCTCGTCTCACTATCACGTGGCACGGGCAATAACCCAGAGATAATAACTCTGTTTGTCCTAGATCTAAGTTTCCACCCGAGCTCCCCGAATTCCTGCCTTAAATCCCTATCCCTTTTCCGACCTATGTCGTTGGTACCTATGTGGACCATGACTTGGGGCTGCTCCCCCTCCCCCTTAAGGATCCCGAAAACATGATCCGAGACATCACGGACCCTGGCACCTGGGAGGCAATACACCAACCACAAGTCTCTCTCGTTCCCACAGAATCTCCTATCTATCCCCCTAACTATGGAGTCTCCAATGACTAATGCTCTACTCCTCTCCCCCCTTCCCTTCTGAGCAACAGGGAAGACTCTGTGCCAGAGACCTGTACCCCATGGCTTACCCCTGGTGAGTCCCCCCCCAACAGTATCCAAAGCCGTATACTTGTGACTAAGGGGAACGACCACAGGGGATCCATGTACTGACTGCTTCCTCCCAGCCCCTCTCACCATCACCCATCTATCTTTATTCTTTGGAGTAACTACATCCCTGAAGCTTCTATCTATAACCACCTCTGCCTCCCAAATGATCTGAAGTTCATCCAGCTCCAGCTCCAGTTCCCTAACGCGGTTTCTGAGGAGCTGGAGATGGGTGCACTTCCCACAGATGAAATCAGTCGGGACACTGGCGGCGTCCCTCACTTCAAACATTCTGCAGGAGGAACATTGCACTATCTTCCCTGCTATCCCTTCCAGATTTAAAAAAGAGCTTACCTGTTATTCACTCTACCCCTTAGGTTAAAGGAGGTGAAAGGGCGGGGGACACTACAAGTGTAGTGTCTAGGGTTTAGAAACTGCCCACCTTAAATACAATGTGGAGATGCCGGCATTGGACTGGGGTGAGGACAGTAAGAAGTCTTACAACACCAGGTTAAAGTCCAACATGTTTGTTTCAAGCACTAGCTTTCGGAGCATTGCTCCTTCCTCAGCTGAATGAAGAGGTATGTTAGTAACTTAAATACAGGTAAAAATAAAACACTTAACCAGCAACACTGCCCCCCTCATGAAGTGTTACTTGACAACAGCTCCTCCACAAACCACTTTCAAATTACGGTGACCACAATGCACGTATGCAAATTTCCCCCACAACAGCCAATCAGCAGCTCTGCTCTACTGCCCTCTGCGGGATGCTTGCCTTCACTTGAACAGCTAAGGTCTCTTGCACAGGTACACCTTCAAGTTACGGTGACCACAATGGACGTATGCAAATTTCCCCCGCAACAGCCAATCAGCATCTCCGCTCTACTGCCCTCTGCGGGATGCTTGCCTTCACTTGAACAGCTAAGGTCTCTTGCACAGGTACACCTTTAAGTTACGGTGACCACAATGGACGTATGCAAATTTCCCCCGCAACAGCCAATCAGCAGCTCCGCTCTACTGCCCTCTGCTGGATGCTTGCTTTCACTTGAACAACTAGGGTCTCTTGCACAGGTACACCTTCAAGTTACGGTGACCACAATGCATGTATGCAAATTTCCCCCGCAACAGCCAATCAGCAGCTCTGCTCTACTGCCCTTTGCTGGATCAAAACTGGAAAGTATCACAATCCTGTCTCCCTTGAGCAGAACACCATCAACTGTAGCAAGGTCATCTCTTATATCTGGAAAGGCTGATTTGCATCCAGCAGACCATCCTTCTTTTAGGTATTGTTTCACCTTCTGGAGTGACAAGTCCTTTTCAGTTTCGGCTTTTATGGTCCATAGTTTGCATTCAGATACTGGCAGTAATTCTGTAATTAAACAAGCTTGAGATTCCACTATTTGGACTAACTCGGGTTCTGATGTTTCAGCATCAGTGGTTGCCCTGGATAATGTATCCGCCACAACTAGGTCCTTCCCAGGTGTAACGACCAGGTCAAAATCATATCTCTTGAGCTTCATCATCATGCGTTGCAACCTCGGGGACATCAAATTCAGGTCCTTTCTGATGATGTTCACCAATGGTCTGTGATCTGTTTCGACTGTAAAATGTGGTCGGCCATAGACATAGTTGTGGAATTTCGTATTGCCAATCTCGAGGCCAAGGCACCTTTCTCAATCTACTCCGTGGGAGTCATGGATCATGATGCATACGCAATCGGTTGCCACACCTCGTGGTCATTCTTCTGTAGGAGGACTGCGCTAATGCCCTATTTGCTGGAGTCAGTGGAGATCTTCATCTCTCTTTTGGGAGCATAGAATGCCAACAGTGGAGCAGTGGGCAGGACTTCCTTCATGTCCTGCCACTCTGCTGCATGAGCAAACGTCCATTCTAATTTAACATTTTTCTTAATGAGGGTCGTTAGAGCCTGTGTTCGGTTTGAGAGGTTAGGGATGAACTTTCCCATGAAAACATTCAGATAATCACCTTTTTGTCCTCTGGTATTGGCATTTTCCCAATGGCCTTTATTTTGTCCGGATCTGGGTCTGGTCGAATTCCTTCTTGTCACCCAAGAGCTTCAACCTGTGGATGCCAAATGGGCATTTGTCCCGATTAAGATTGAGACGGGAGTGTTGAACCCTGTCAAACACCTTTCTGAGCCTGTTCATGTGCTGTTCTGGGATGTTAGACCAGATGATGATGCTATCCTTATAGACTCGCACCCCTGGAATCCCCTCTATGACCGTATCCATGTCTCGATGGAATACCACTGAGGCCGATATGATACCAAACAGAAGGCGATTAAAACAGTACCTCCCAAAAGGCATATTAAATGTGCAGAGCTTGCTGCTTGGAACATCCAGCTTGAGCTGCCAAAAGCCTTTGGATGCGTCCAGCTTCGTGAATAGCGTGGCATTTGCCATTTCCGCCATAATCTCTTCCCTCTTGGGGATCTGGTACTGCTCCCTCATTTTGTTGCCATTAAGATCTTTCGGATTGTAGCCATCTGGGATGGCCACTTCCAGAATACAAAATGGACATTTGCAAGATTGCAGGGAAAAATGGACAATGTTAAGAAAGCAAGCAGGCACAGAGCCTGTCTGCATATTGGAGCCGCAGCTCCCAGCCAAGACTGAAACTGTAGGCCCATTAGCATATGGATGGCCCGATCCGGTAACTGATCTGGCTCCAGACCTCGCGGCGCCAGTTCTCCAAACCGAAAGCAGAAAACAAAGCAGGTCAATGGCCACCAAGGAACGCTCAGCCATCAGGGCACCCACCCCTTTATTGGTCAGGATCAAGATGCGGTCCAATTAATTGGGGCCAAGTTCAAGGCCCACCCAAAAGCGAACTAAGCCCTCTTCAGGTGTAAGAAGAAGGCCCCAAGAGAGAATCGCTCTCTTGGACTTGGCTCTAACAGTGGAGAGACCCGTGCACCAGCTGCACCAGAAGCAAGTAAGTCCAAGGTCAACGCTCGCTACCAGACGGACGACCTTAGCTGTTTCCCCTCTACCACTTTGACCCCAGCAGCCTCAGAACCAAACAACGGCCATTTTTCCTCTGACTGAGTGGGCGCCTGAAGCTAAATGTAGGCTTTAGCAATAGTGATAGTTTAGTCTGTAGTATTTCATGCATGAGTAGATATTACTGTGTGTGTAAATAAATAGTATTGACTTTGAACTAACTAACTGGTGTTTTGGCTCTTTGGATCAATATTCGGGTTTGAACCTTGTGGCGGTATCGCAAAGCATGGGGGCCATTCATCAGCCTGCCCAAGACTTGTCCAAGGCCAACAGCAACTAGGAAGTGAGGGAGTGGGGGGAAAGAGCGGGAGGAAGACAAGGAAGGGCACACACAAGAAAAAGGGGCAGGGAGGGGAGTGGAGGGTGTCATGATTTGCAGACACACACATAATGATATACAGACAAGCAGCTAATGGACACAGAGAACAGGACATGACCAATAAGCAGGCAGGACACTCAGGGGTGGGATCTGACTGTAAAAGACACGAGACACTCACACTCCGCCTCTTTCCACTCTTGAACATCCAGAGAGTCAGTCAAGGGTGTTGTTACAATCTCACACCTCCACCACGTGGCTAAGAGCTAGTCTGGTTCAGTCAGACAGAGTAACCACACTTAAGTTAGCATAGAGTCGAACTCACAGAGAACTGTGCTAACTGTGCTATTAGTTCAATAAACCTGATTGAACTAACTTCAAGGTCTGGAGTATCTTTCTGATCTAAACTGCATCCAGTTGGCGCCAGTGTTAGACCAGTGTACCTAACACGACATGATACCAGGAGGCTACTAATTTAAGGTGCCTTACCTCAGCCCGTTCCGTGACAACCAGCAAATGTATTCCAGCACCATGGAGAAGATTCAGGCTTCTCACCAGCTCAGGACCTCCGGCAATCTCAGTGCCAACTGGCGGATATTCAAGCAAAAGTTTCTGCTGAACATCGCAGCCTCAGACCTCGAGGGTGCATCTGATGCAAGAAAGATCGCGCTTCTCCTCTCAACAGTGGATGATCAAGCCATCAAACTGTTCAACTCGTTTAACTTCACCGAAGGCCAGGACAAGACAAAGTTTCAGACCATCCTGGACAAGTTCGATAGTCACTGTGAAGTGGACACCAATGAAATCTTTGAATGCTACATATTCAAACAACGTCTTCAAGGTAAAGATGAATCTTTCAATGCCTTCTTTTCTAGCCTCCGCCTGCTAGCACTGTCCTGCAACTTTGGTGATATTGCTGACTCCATGATCAGAGACCAAATCGTGTTTGGAGTTCACTCTGATCCTCTGAGAGAGCAGCTCCTAAAAGTCAAGCACATGACCCTGTCAGTCGCGATTGAAACATGTACAGTGCATGAGCACGCATAAAATCGGTATTCCCAATACAAATCGGTTGAAAATGATAAACTTGCCTCCCACGAGGCAGTGAGTGTGCGGGCCATCTCCCAGATGCAGCACCTCAGCATTGAAGACAGCAGCCATCTCGCGCGCTTTTCCCAGAGCCCCACGCATGCGCAATGCGAACGGGATAACGAAGCGGCCGACACCCACACTGTGCAGGTGCCGACAGCTGCCGACCGCACTGCGCATTTGCGACATCGTACACCGGGTCACGACGCCGACGTCATGACGTGCCCGAACTGTGGCAATGCCCACTTAAAGGGACACTGCCCTGCAAGAAGCAGGTGATGTTTAAACTGCGGGAAACCTGGACACTATGCAGCCTTGTGCAGGTCTGCACCACCAGTCAGAGGCCATCGCTCCCAATTCCAACGACGGCGCATCCAGAATGTGCAACGACGATTACTGGATTCTGATCCTGGCAGTACAACGGACCCAGAGGACGAGTGCCTGGAGTCCGCATACTGAGCGGGCATCATTACCACACGTGAACATGCCACACCTAACTCATCTCACATTCAGTCCATCCTCGCTGTGGATTCGGAGGACGAATGGCGTGTGGTGATGCAGGTCAACCGCTGCTCCATCCAGTTCAAGCTGGACACAGGTGCTTCTGCCAACTTCCTCTCACAGGCAGACTTCAAACGCATCAAGAAGCCCCCCAAGGTTCTTCCAGCAGCCTGCCAGCTCCTGGACTATAACGGTAATGCCATCACGGCACTGGGGTCCTGCCATCTACTCGTCTCCAACCGGAGCACCCATGCACGGCTCAGATTTGAAATTGTCAAGCCGGACAGGGCATCCCTACTGGGCGCGCATGCCTGCAAAAAGCTAAACCTGGTGCAGCGGATTTATTCAACGACATCCTCCAACGTGGATCTTCAAGCTGGCATTGACGACATCCTCGCTCAGTATCCAGATGTGTTTGACGGGATGGGCACTTTGCCATATCGGTACAAGATCCTACTGCCTGATGCCAAGCCAGTGGTCCATGCACCACGCCGGGTCCCGGCTCCGCTGAAGGAGTGCCTGAAGGAGCAGCTCAAGGAGATGCAGGCTAACCGAACCGACTGACTGGGTCAGCTCGATGGTGGTGGTTAAAAAACCCTCTGGAGACCTGCGCATCTGCATTGATCCCAAGGATCTCAACCAGAATATAATGCGTGAACACTACCCCATCCCAAAGCAGGAGGAACTCAGCAGTCAGATGGCACATGCACGGTTTTTCACGAAGTTAGGTGCGTCACATGGATTCTGGCAAATCCAGCTGGATGAGTCCAACAGAAGGCTCTGCACCTTCAACACATCGTTTGGCAGGTACTCCTATAATCGTATGCCGTTCGGCATCGTCTCGGCATTAGAGATATTTCATCGCATCATGGAACAGATGATGGAGGGCATCGAAGGGGTTCATGTGTACGTGGACGACGTCATCATCTGGTCCATGACCCCTGAAGAGCATGTTTCCCGTCTCCAGCAGGTATTCTGCCGTGTCCATGCCAATGGCCTGAAGCTGAACAGGGCCAAATGTTGCTTTGGCATGTCGACACACAAGTTCCTAAGAGGCCAGATCTCTCAGCAGGGCATGTGCACCGACACAGACAAGGTCAAGGCCATCGCAGCCATGAAGGTCCCGGAAGACAAGAAGGCGCTTTGCCAGCCTTCATGAATACAGGAAGTATTGCGCTTCCTAGGCATGGTCAATTTTCTGGGCAAGTTCATCCCAAACATGGCCTCACACACCACGACCCTACGAAACCTAGTGAAGATGTCCCCTGCCTTCGCGTGGAAGGCAGCCCATCAGGCAGAGTGATTGGAGCTGAAAGCCAAGCTCACCACTGCACCCGCATTGGCATTTGTCGACCCATTCAGGGAAATGAAAATCTCGACAGATGCGAGCCAGGATGGCATCGGTGCGGTCCTGCTGCAACGCGATGACACTTCATCCTGGGCAGCGGTTACCTATGCATCAGGGGCAATGACGCCCACCGAACAAAGGTATGCACAAATCGAGAAGGAATGCCTGGGCCTTCTCACTGGCCTTCTCAAGTTTCACGACTATGTCTACGGCCTGCCGACATTCACAGTCGAGACGGATCACAGGCCCCTGGTCCACATTATCCGCAAGGACCTGAACGACATGACGCCTCGGTTGCAGCACATCCTCCTCAATCGACTTTGACCTGGTCTACACACCTGGCAAGGAGCTCATCATTGCTGATACACTGTCCCGCTCCACCACCGTGCCTAGTGAACCATTGAACATCATCCGGCAAATTGAGTCACAGGTTGAGTCACAGGTGCAGCTGTGTGCTAGCACCCTCCCAGCATCTGATGAGAAGGTGATTTGTATCTGTGAGGAGACAGCCAAAGACCCCCTCTTGCAGCATGTTATGCAACACCAAGCCAATGGCTGGCAAAAAGGGCAGTGCCCTCAATTTTTCAATGTAAAGGACGACCTGACGGTGGTTGATGGCATCCTCCTCAAACTGGACCGGATTATAATTCCACACAGTCTCCAGAGCTTGGTGCTCCATCAAATCCATGTGGGACACCTGGGTGTGGAAAAGTGCAGACGCAGAGCTAGGCAGGCTGTCCACTGGCCCGGGATCAGCCACGACATCGCGAACATGGTCCTTAACTGTGCGACCTGTCAACGCTTCCAGCCAGCGCAGAGTAAGGAGACACTTCAGCAGCATGAAATCGAAACCTCTCCGTGGTCCAAGGTTGGCATCGACCTCTTTCATGCAAATGGTCGTGATTTCGTGTTAATCATTGATTACTTTTCCAATTACCCTGAGTCATGAAGCTCTCAAACCTCACATTTCGGACCGTCATCAAGGCCTGTAAGGAGATGTTCTCCAGGCATGGTATCCCACTCACTGTCGTGAGTGACAATGGCCCGTGCTTCAGCAGCCATGAATGGTCTCTGTTTGCCCAGTCGTATCAGTTCAAACACGTCACTTTCAGCCCACACTATCCGCAGTCAAACGGAAAAGTTGAGAAAGGGATGCACATAGTGAAGCAGCTCATCTGCAAGGTCGCGGATTCGGTGCCTGACATTCACCTTGCGCTGCTTGCATACAGGGCGACCCCACTGTCCACGGGCATGTCGCCGGCTCAACTCCTGATGAACAGGGACCTGCGAACGACGCTTCCAGCCATACACCTACCCAACCTGGATCACCTCCCGGTGCTGCAGAAGGTGCAGCAACTCCGAGACCGGCAAAAACAGGGCTATGATGCTCATGCCACCGATTTGCCCGTGTTATCCCCGTCAGACACTGTTCGCGTCTAGATCCCTGATGGAGGCTGGTCAGCTCCATCCCCTCCCCCCCTCGTTTGTTGTGCGTCTGGCTGATGGTTCTGTTGTGCGATGAAACAGACGGGCACTGCGCAAAGTTGCCTGCCCGCAACCACATTCTTCTCTGTATCCTTCTGTTGTTTTGCCACCTCCTGATACCACGACTCACAAGGCCACCAGTCAGGCTTCAATCCCGCCCATCAAGGCGCTGTCGTCACCACCACCACCTCTCCGGCGGTCAACCAGGATCAGGCGCAAGCCACAGAGACTGGACTTATGAACATTTGTTCTGTTTGCTATATTCTGTGTTCTCGCATTAGACAGCTGTTTTCACATGTACATATGTTCACATGCACTGCATGTATATATGTTAATATTGGCCTATTCTTGTAAATACGTTCACATATGTCATCCAAACATTTTTAAAAAGATGCGATGTCATGATATGCGGACACACACATAATGATATACAGACAAGCAGCTAATGGACACAGAGAACAGGACATGACCAATAAGCAGGCTGGACACTCAGGGGTGGGATCTGACTATAAAAGACACGAGGCATTCACACTCCGCTTCTTTCCACTGATGAACCACTAGAGAGTCAGTCAAGGGTGTTGTTACAATCTCACACCTCCTCCACGTGGCTAAGAGCTAGTCTGGTTCAGTCAGACAGAGTAACCACACTTAAGTTAGCAGAGAGTCAAACTCACAGAGAACTGTGCTAATTGTGCTATTAGTTCAATAAACCTGATTGAACTAACTTCAAGGTCTGGAGTATCTTTCTGATCTGAGCTGCATCCAGTTGGCGCCAGTGTTAGACCAGTGTACCTAACACGACAGAGGGAAGGGAACCCATGGAAAGCACAGAATGAATCATGGGGACAAAGGGGAGGAGGGGAGGGGCCATGCAAGTCCCCCCTCCCCCCAACAATGAAAGCTAAGAGGCCCAACAGAAAGAAGCGGAGCACAGCACATGGAGCCCAGGGCAGACGGCAACACTAAGAAGGAAGCTCTCAGAGCGAAGGGGAGGAGAGGGATGGACCTCTTGTAAAAATTGTTGTAAATAAGAAACAAACTTACTTGCAAATACCAGATACACTTGAGCTGTAAATACTGGAAAATACCAATAAAAATATATTTTTTAAGTATTTAGTTTTGAGCCTGTAGCAACCACTGGAATGGAGAGATGACCTGAAGAGGCCATTCCTAGCTCCCTCACTCTTACCTGGTGGTCCTGCTGCAAGTACTGAGGGATTGTGGTGAGGTGATCTTTTGCAAGGATGGGCGAAGGGAACAACCTCTCCATCCAAGCAGGTTTGCGTGGCACTGACCGAGAAAGCCAACAACATGGAGACCGTGCACCAAAAGGTGCAGCATCCCAGGAGAGCAGGACAGGTGAGTTACAGAACACTTTCTGGTACCCAGTCTCACACCCTGACTTTGCCAGCATTCTCCCACACAGCACTCCTCAGAACAATACACCTTACGCTGCACTCATTCCTCACCCTCTCTCCAGGTGTCTCACATTTAAACAGCCCGACCCAGTATTATTTTCATGATATTTGTGGCTCTGTCATCCTTTTTCTCAAGAGCCCCTGCTTGACAGAAACATGCGGTTGTTCATGTTCATTATTTTTCTATCATTGGTCTCTTCTTCCTTCTTTATTTACAGACACTAGCAGTAGTGCCATCACCTTCAACTTCACACTCAAATTGCTCCAGTGCCATTTTGCTCCATTGACACCAATATGAATTAGAACAACATAGAATATACAGTGCAGAAGGAGGCCATTCGGCCCATTGAGTCCGCACTGACCCACTTAAGCCCTCACTTCCACCCTATCTTGGTAACCTAATAACCCTCCTAACCTTTTTGGACAGTAAGGGCAATTTAGCATGGACAATCCACCTAAAGTGCACATCTTTGGACTGTGGGAGGAAACGAGCACCCGGAGGAAACCCACGCAGACACGGGGAGTACGTGCAGACTCCGCACAGACAGTGACCCAGCGGGGAATCGAACCTGGGACCCTGGCGCTGTGAACCACAGTGCTAGCCACTTGTGCTTCCGTGCTGTCCACGAATTGTGTTGGATATTTCACCATTCTCAGTGTCTGCCCTTCCACTTTCTCTGATGGACTGTGATGATCTCCAGCTGCATGGAACTGATTTCAAACCAAAAGATTCAAAAATCTTGGGCGGGATTCTCCCAACGGGCGGCTAAGTGCCGACGCCGGAGGAAAAACGGGAATGTTTTACTCCGCCGTCGGCGCCCATTCCGGGACCCCATTCTGCGGCCCACAGGGGGCTAGGATGGCGCTGGAGCCCCAGCTGCCGATCCCGGCCTGAACCCGGCGCCGCGGGGTCCGCGCATGCGCAGTTGAGCCGGCGCCAACTAGCGCATGTGCAGTGGTCTTCTTCCCCGCGGTGGCCCCGGCGCCAAATGGCGCAGGGCTACAGGAGCCAGCGCGGAGGAAAGGGGGGCAGAGAGGCCGGCCCGCCGATCGGTGGGACCAGATCGCTGGCCAGGCCACTATGGAGGCCCCCCTCGGTGTCGGACCACCCCTCCCCCCCACAGGCCGCACCCGGACCCTTCAGCGCCGATTCCCCGCCGGCTCAGAGGATGTTAGAACGGCGCCGGCGGGACTCGGCTTTTTGTTGACGGTTGCTCGGCCCTGGCCGGAGAATCAGCGCATACCCCGGCAGGCGCCGTGCCGACCACGCTGGCGCCACTGGTGCCGATTCTCTGCATTGTGGAGAATTGCGGTCTGGTGTCGGGGCAGCGTGGCGCGATTCGCGTGGCGCCGCGCCGATCCTCCGACCCGGCGGGGGACTCGGAGAATTCCGCCCCTTTTTTTTATTCACCTGCTCTGCGTTCTGAAATGTTTCTCTGCTTTTTCTTCCTTTCTCTCGTAGATTTGTGAGTTGTATACTTGCTTTATTCTTGACAATTTCATTTCGTGACAACGCACAGCCTGAAATCCACTGGAATTCAACTTTTCAGCGTTTAAAGGTCAAAAGATTGCTACTCGAAAATCAACAAAGTGAGAAAATGTTCCAGCAATCTTATTTAGTGAGCTTAGGTGGCTGGCGTCTTTCAAGCATTACCGCGGCAAATCAGGAATAGAAAAACTTGTTTTTATTAATAGCATTGTTTTTTGGAATAGAAAAGAAATAAGTTCAGATGTCTGAAAATTGTAGTTGTGTAATTTTATTTGGTGTTAATGACTCCATTACTGTAGTGCAGAACACAGAATTTACATTTTCTGTCGCTATGTGGGATCTCCCTGTACTTTGCTGATCTGTTCAATAATCGTGAGAAATTATAATAATAAAGCAACGAATTAGGAAAATTACACATATGTTTTCCCAAATTCCATTTGATTATTATCTATCACAGATTTTGAAATTGAATTCACCAGCAACAAAAGTGGCAGGTGAAGTTGCACTTCAATAACAGTGATGTGCTGGGGCGGTGATGCTTCTTGATAATCTCAGCACTGTCAATCCTTCCCTTCTCCACTTCAGAAGGGAATATTTCACTGTGCCTCTTTGCTGCTTGCCTTTACACCTTCAAACCACCTTATATTGCCCTCCAAATTACTTTTCCCTCTTGGTCCCACGTGTTGCTTCTTCCTACTGTCATGCACACTGTGCAAAGCTGACTTACACACAAAGGTCCTGATCAAAGAGAGCGTGGACCTGAAATATTCTTCACTCTACAGGTACTGCCTGACCTGCTGAGTATTTCCAGCGTTTTCTGTCGTGTTCAATGTGCTCAAGCAGGGCACATATTAACCCACAGAAGCTGGCACACAACAGGAGGGAGACTGCTGGATCAGGACGTGTTCTTGCTGCTATTCTGACACATGCACCAAAGGACGAGGCCACCATCGGCATTACTAGCAGACATAAGGCTCTCAGCATTGTATTTGAGTCCAAGCTAATACATTAAGTTGAGTAATCCACAGCAGTGCAATAATTTTGTCATTGTCAAGATTCTTTATAATTAGCTAGTCATTGTCAGTAAAGTACCATCATTAAACCATTCATTGAGTCATAAAGCACCAAAGGAGGCCAACCAACCCTTTAGGCATAATTTCCCAGGCCCATTCTCCATGGGTGGAAATCCCCTTATGGCCACCAATTCGCGTGAGACGGCAATAACGGGATCTGCACTGGCGAGATCTCAGTTTGAGATCGTCCTCACCCCCTGCCAGTGACATGACCAGGTTCACACACAGAAAGGGTCTGACCCTGATTTCCATGAATTTTAATAAATTTCAATGTACTTTAATGGCTTTATGTCTCAGCACCTACCCATGATGGACCCCCCCCCCCCCCCCACCCCCCACCCCCCACCACCAGCGGCATAACATCACGCCGGTGCGAATCACTACTGTCGTGATGACCAGACCGGGGGTCTGGAGGTGTCTGAAGACCCTGGGAGTTGGGGACCGAGGCTGGGCATTGCACCCTAACACCCTGACAGTGCCCCAGGGGGCACCTCCAAATGTGCTCTGGTAGAGGGGGTAATCCTCCTCCATTGTGGGGGATGTCCCTTTTTGTGTTATGTATGGTGGAGGGAGATAGCGGACAACGCCGATGACAGTGTAGGGGATGGGGAGGGAGGGGAGAGCGCTGATCACAGCATGGAGGGGGGGTAGATGGGAAAGGGGAATTGTGTCCATGGATACTTCCGTGGTGGGAGGGAGAGGGAGGGGGTAGAGTGGCCTCTGATACATTCATAGTGAGGTGAGTGGGGTTGCCCCGATGCCTGTGAGGGAAGTCCTCCACGTCCATGGGGGGTTAGGGGAACTTATTTTAAATGCAGATTGGGGATCCTTTAAAGAAGCCGCCCTGATATCTGCGGAGCTGGCCTTTCCAGCTCTATCAGGCCCCGCCCTCCACCAGAGTGACAACGTAAACTACGCCCTCTGATATTCTGTGCACTCAATACCAGAAAAACTGGTCTGAAATCTTGATTGTGTTTCTGGAGAAAAATACGTTGGTTTTCATTCAGAACCTGACATTTTGCCATTTGCTGGGACAATTCCGCCATTTAGTCGGAATTTACCAGCTGTTCATGCTGGCAGGGTCCTCCGGTCCCACTGACGGCAGACCCCTGCCTCGGTTTTCTAAGTGACGAGGGGTGCATGATTTTCGAGTGCAACATGAAACCCAGTTGATAACGGCGAGACCAGAAGATCCCAGTAGTGGGCCTTCTCCGCCCGGGTTGGTCAGTAAATCCCACTAATTGTGTTTGTGCCACCTCTTCAATTGGTCAAACTCCTGCGTTTATTCCCAGTAGTCCCAAATACCGTTCCCTTTCAAGTATATTTCCAATTCCTTTTTGAACGTTAACATTGAAGCTGATTCCACTATCCTGTCAAGTAATGTATCAAGGCCATAACAACTCATTGCATAAAGGAAGAATTCCACCCCTTGTCCTTTTCCCAATTATCTTAGACCTGTGTC
Organism: Scyliorhinus torazame; assembly: GCF_047496885.1. Lineage (NCBI taxonomy): Eukaryota > Metazoa > Chordata > Chondrichthyes > Carcharhiniformes > Scyliorhinidae > Scyliorhinus > Scyliorhinus torazame. The sequence goes on along the minus strand of NC_092708.1, from coordinate 223,901,534 downwards.
CTTGGTTACTGACCTTGGTTACTCACCTTGGTTACTGATCCACCTGCCAATGGAAATCTTCTCTTCGTATTTGCTGATGTTCAACATAACCTCCTCATTATTTTACACTACAAAACAGACAAAAAAGCTTAGAAAGTGCTTTTCCATAGAACCCATAAAATTCCTACAGTGCAAAAGGAGGCCATTCAGCCCATTGACTTTGCACCGATCCTCCAAAAGAGCACCCCACCTAGGCCCACTTCACCTACCCTATCCCCACAACCCCACCTAACCTGCACATCTCTGAACACTAAGGGGCAATTTAGCCTGGCCAATCCACCTAACCTGCACACCTTTGGACTATGCGAGAATTTGCCACACAACTTTGACTGAGGAAATATGACGTACGGAATCGTCCGAGCCCCCCAGTGGTGGATTTAAAGACAGAAAGACAGGATGGGGAACAAATTCAAGATTCAACGTCAGATCAATTCCCTGATTAGTCCCTGACTCCGATCAATCTTGCCAAAGGTGGAGGCACAGTGGCTGCCCACCTGGCAGCAGCAGATAGCCAATTTAAACCACTTAATTGAGAGGCTAATTGGGAGTAAGAAACTACTGCCACTAGGACTCTCCTGATGGCGGTTCCCCTGTTGAGACCAAAGCACGACAGACACCTGGAGCCTGCCACATAGGGGGAAGAGGGGACAAACACCTCTTCCAAATCCACCCCAATCCCAGAGCCATGGTGATCAGAGGCTACACCTGTAGCTACAAGATATCAATGGGGAGTCACTGCCCCTCACAATGGTGGCCTTGACATCTATAGTTCCTCATCATTTTTCAATGTCCAGATATCATCCAAGCAGTTTCCCCTTGAGGTGGGCTCGCTGTCTCCTTCATTCCTCAGCAGTGCCAACATCTCCCTCTGCTGATCATTCACATCTTCAAGCCCACTGATTGAGTTCCCACCTTCGAACCTGCGCACTGTCTGGAATTGGACAGTGAATGTGGAGGCAGGCTGTTAATTGGTCCCTTCAGGGAAGATTATGCAGGTGGGCAAAACGCAGATACTATCGGGGTCAGGACCTGGAAATGGTCCCAAAGAATCCACTAATAGCAGAATATGCTGCCTGAGGAATCACCAAGATGAGATCACTGGTGCAACAAAGCAGGAAGAAGAGGAGGAATCTCCTCAAAGTAGGAGGGACCTTTCTGCAGCAACTGAACAGGCAATAGACCAAAATAGCCACATCCCTGGATTGTAAAATAATGTCTCTCACAGCATGAGAGATTGTTGTACTTGACATGGCCAACAGCTTTCACACCATGTGTGAAGGAGTCCACATCTCCAATGGCTGAGGTGTTTATGCGCAGCATTAAACGCATGACAATCCTCGCTGTCAGTCTCCTACACAGAACCTTACAGCCAATGTTTCGCTGAAAGTACTAGGCTTCGGGTCACTCATGAACACTCAAAACTAGTCCATGATACATTCAGCATTGTGACCACATCAATGAATAGACTTGTGGAAAAAGAGACTCAGTCCCGCTATTATTTCTGCGGGCCCGATGACATGGTGCAGAGTTGCAAAGAGACTGGAAGAAGATGGAGATTAGCATACCGTGTGGCTGTTGATGATCTCCCTTCAATTAGCTCCACGCCTACCACAATCATTTCCTTACCACCCAGCCCACACAACACCGCCCCCCCCCCCCCCCCTTCCTGCTCCAATCCCCACATCCCAACTTTGAATGCGCTGAAAGCAATAGGGCAAACTCCAAAAAATATCAAACAAGTTGCAGCTTGAAGTGTGGCATCTCACAGGGATTAGGAGCCAACTTGGATACCAGAGCTTGACAGGGGAGCATTGGGTCAAATGTTACCTAAACAGTCCTGCAGATAGTGGGTCAGAAACATGTTTTGATTGAAGTCGGCTTTACTGTTGAACTTTAACTCAGCCACATCACTACCATCCACGTCTGCATTTCCTGGCCAGTCAGAGAGGGCAGCAGGATGATGTGGGAAATCTGTTGGAGGAAGAATTTCTGATGAAAGAGACCCTGGCGGGGGCCAGAATGATTGAACTGAACATTGATTCCTGAGGCTTCAGCAACCACAGGAATGGAAAGGAGACCTGGGAATGCTGCCCCTGAGTCTTGGACTCTTACCTGGTGATCATGCTGTGGGATCTGAGGAACTGAAGCATGGTGATAGCTGCCAAAGCTGGAAGGAAGAGAACAGCCTCTCCTGCTAAGCAGGAAAGGTGGAAAATGGCCGAGGAAGTGAACAGCAGCACTGTGGTTTCTCCAACCTGGAGACCATGCCCGAAAAGGATCCAAGATCCCAGGAGGTCAGGGAAGGTGAGAGACAGAACACTGTCTAGGAGCAAGTCCCACACTCTGACTTTCCCAGAATTCTCGTTACCACACTGCACTGGTCAACACACCTCAGATGGGGTGAGCGGTGTCCTCCAGTGAGGGCCACCTTGATGGCCCCTGGCAACGCATGTCTATCTAGTCCTTTGGGAAAAGGGTCTTGTTCCAGTAGGCTGCAGATATCAGCAATAATCAGCTTTGAAAGTCAGTTTCCTGATACGCTGGTGCTCACACATATTGAGAGTTGTGTTTTGGGGCTGAACCTTTGCATCCAATTCTTCTGCCCGAAAGAGTGAAGTGTGACCGAGGAGAGGGCAGTTGGTGCTGACCCTGCTACCATTGGTGTTTTTTGCTTCTCAGGTTTCGCACAAGAGGTACAAGGTAGAATATGGCATCAGCTGCTCTTATTCTGTGGTGAAAACTAACAACAACAAAATGCACATCAAGGTGAGAGATCCAAGACAGATTAACAGACTTCTAAGAATTTGGAGATCACTGTTAAATAGTAAGAGCACGATCTCAGAAGAAATGCTGTGAGCGACAGCCCCTCACCTAGACAGGACTTCAACGTCATTGTTTGTCAGCTCCTCAGACTGTCAGTTTTACTGAAAAAGCCCTCTCCAGCTTCCACTCACTTGCTTTACCTGGGTGAGTACCACACAGTTCAGGAGACCTCTGCACTGACTATTAGAGCCAGAATAGGAGGTTCAATCCTGAGTTGCCTCATTGCAGATTCTAATGATTTATCTGACACAGGGACTCCCAATCATTTACACACCCCAGGGATTAAACCCAGCAATGGAGGGGGTGGGTGGGGGGGGGGGGGTCTGGGAGGGGACGGGAGGGGGGGGGGGGGGGGGGGTCTGGGAGGAGGGGGGGTGCGTGGGTCATCATCTCATGTTTCTGACCCAACACCATATTTTAGATCTTTAAACCCCGCCCGCGCCCAAACCAACTTTTCCCTGAGCAGTTAAATTCTGTCCAAATTTTCCTCCTTTCCTGTTCCTGCATCAGGAGAACCATTCAGATGAAGCACTGGACTGGTTAATCATACACAAAGGACTGCCATTGTTTGAAAGGGTGATCACGGTGATGACCAGAATTAGGTTGACTGTCACAATTGGATATACACACAAGAAATGTGTTGTCTGCGGATTATGTTTTGCGCAAAGTCCTTTTGATGTCATCCATGTTTCTGTAGTATAGTGAAATGCACTTTGATGGATTCAGAGTAGATTTGTCATGTCTTTCATTATTCGAGAGGAAGGAGGGATGAAACATGGGTTATAAGTGGATGACAGCAGCTGCATCTATAGTTCTCCTTACATCTTAAATCAAATGCATTGGAGGTGTAAAAGCTAGATACTCAAAGCTATAGCCATGATGTGGAGATGCCAGCGTTGGACTGGGGTGAGCACAGTAAGAAATCTTACAACACCAGGTTAAAGTCCAACAGGTTTGTTTCAAATCACTAGCTTTTAGAGCACAGCTCCTTCATCTGAGGAAGGAGCTGCGCTCCAAAAGCTAGTGATTCGAAACAAACCTGTTGGACATTAACCTGAAGCTATCGCTCCACTGATCCAGAGTATAATGTATTGCAGGGGACTAAGATCTTGCACTGTATATTTTTATGAAATATATATACATATGCTCTTGGCTATTTCTAAAAAAATTTAAACTGAACAAAGACTTTTAAAATGGCCAAAATGATGTCTGCCTGTGAACCCTGAACAAAATAAACTACTTTGCAGCTTCAGGGAAGCTCACACCTCGTTATCTCTGAGGAGCTAATAATGACCACCTGCAGACTGCACACCACAACTTCAAAGGGAGCTACAGAGAGGCCAACTGTACTTGATAACCCTCGCTGGCGAGGGGAGATGGAATATCTACGAGGACATCAACCCTCAAACATTTATTTAACCCCTTAATGGTTGTGATGTTCAGCCTGGAACACAATGCCACTTTCCATACACTGGATAACCATCATTTGTTGAAGACGTTGTGGAGAAGTAAAGTCATGTGACATGGGCCTCTGGCTGGTGGAACAAATAATATGGCCTTACTGAACTGCATAGCTCAGTCTACTCTTTATCGTCTGTCTAACAGGCACACTTAGGAGCTCTGGCCCAGGTTGGACCCCTGGCCCCATCCATTCTGCTTGTGTTGGAATTCTCTATCATCACCTGATTCATCTCTACATGTCTATCTCATCACCACAGGAATGTGAATTATTCAGCACCAGGTTTTAGCACACTGACCTCCATAAAGGAATACCTCATTGGACTTTGATCCTGGGCTCTGGAGCCCAAATGAAACAATGTTTATATTTTCTGTGGTCTCTGAACTGTTCACCTTTCTTTTCTCTTTCCACAATCTGAATACAAGGCAAACTCTCTTTCACATTTTGAGTGTGTGCAAATCAACTCTGAGTTCATCCTATCCCAGGTTTGCTGTGAGGTTATCAATAGAAAATTGGATCGCAGCAAAACCAAGGGATTGGGAAATACCTCACCGCTTACAAAGAGGGAATCAAATCAAAACGGTTTTCTGTTTACAGACGGTAGTGAAAGGAGGAATTAGTGCTGTTCACATTGGCCACCCCCTCACTGGCCATAACAGTATGTTAATGAATTCATCCGGGACTCAGCAGGCAGGTTACAGCAAGGTTTAAAAACATAGGAGGAATTCAAGAGGGTTGACTACAGTACAAAGGTAATCCAGTAATCCCAACCAACCTTTTTGGACACTAAGGGTAATTTACCATAGCCAATCTTTGGACTGTGGGAGGAAACCGGAGAACCACACAGACATGGGGAGAAAGTACAAACTCCACACAGACAGTGAATCAAGCCGGGAATCGAACCTGGAACCCTTGAGCTGTAACACAACTGTGCTAACCACTGTGCCCCCTGGAGCTGTGAAGCAACTGTGCTAACCACTGTGCTCCCCCCCCGAAAGAGCATGGAATTGCTGGGCCAATGTTCCCAGCAATGGCAGGATTTTCAATCTGGGGGTTGAGAACTTGAAGCATGGATCATTTCTGGGCACCAGCCTTGCACTGTGTCAGTGATGTGGTGCGCTTTTGATATGCAATGGGCCTAATTAGGTTGGGGTGAAGGAACTGCCTGGGGGCAGGAACTGGCTCTGGAAAGTGATAGCAGGGGGTCAGCAGCTTCACAGTCCAAACAAGTGCCAAATGGTCAGTCATCAGGTAATTAAACCACACCCCTCAAATTATGGCAACTTTCTCTCACTGCATGAACACATCAATTTCACATCAAACACATCAACAGGCAGGGGTTGTTTAGCACAGGGTTAAATCGCTGGATTTGAAAGCAGACCAAGGCAGGCCAGCAGCACCGTTCAATTCCTGTAACAGCCTCCCTGAGCAGGTGCTGGAATGTGGTGACTAGGGGCTTTTCAAAGTAACTTCATTGAAGCCTACTTGTGACAATAAGCAATTTTCATTTGACCTTTTTATTTTTCTGATTTAATATTTGGTTCTGTCCCTCTCTGGTTTGTTAACAAGCTCTACAATGAGCTTCGCAGCAAGTTAATTAGAAGCCTGTGGGTTTCTGGCTCCACCCCACACCTCAGCCCCCACTTTGCTGCGCAGCTGATTGCAAACCCAGTCTGAGATTTATTCCAATGTGTTGACCACCAGCAGCCCTGTGGCCTTGCTGAATCATTCTGCTCCACCACTTGGTACTCAAGGTGTTGAATTTGCTGGTGAGACTACTGTGATTGAATAGCCTGTCAGCACTTGAGGTTAAAACTGGATGAAGTATTATAGGAGTCTGCTTGGTACTTATAGAATCGCACCCTATAACTGTCAACAGGCAAAGTGGGGGGATAATTGTGACAGAGTATTACTCCCAGACAGCTTCGTGGAGCTGTGCACTTGAACCTATTCCCAGACAGTGTAGTGATCTTTACATGGGTATGTACAGAAGGGGCTGATGGAAAATGGAAAGACCACTAGGGGGCAGCACTGGCGGGTATAAAGGGGGAAGCAAGCAGCCCACAAGGCTCTTTGGCTGAGAGGACTGTGAGGAGAACAAAGCAGAGATTTCGCTCAGGGCTGCTAGTGTGGTCAGGCCTAGTTGTAGTGTATAGAAAAGTTGTAATCTTTCTACTAGTACAGTTCTTAAAATAAGAGCTCACGCAGTTATTTAAGTTGTGTTACTCAATAAACTTTATGTAAAACTTCTGGACGACTTCAAGCCTTCTTCCAAAAGCCTTTGCTGTAACTGATTGAGTAGCACATGTTACGTCATACAGGTAACAAAACAGACAGTTGATGAAAAAGGTCATTCGTTGTTCAGGCTCAATGTTTAGGTCTTGGGTCATATTTCGGAGGCAATCCAATATTACTTAAAAACTGCAAATTGCTAAGTAAAAAAAAATGAAGGAAACAGAAATAACTCAGTTTGAGGACCTCGTTTGTGGCAGATGGGCCGATGTTTTTTGGGCCATGTAATGACAAAGACATTTTTAATCAGTGTTTTCACATCTGCGTCACACTGAAAATAAACATCATGGTGCAGTACTTTGGAAAAAGATTGCTAGAAAACAGTGTTATTTGCGTCCAAACTGATAATGATTATAGAGTATAAATTTTAGCAGCTGCAAGGAATAGATGGGATATTGGCGAAGTGAATAATTGAGAGACATTGCTGTTCAACAACATAGAATCATAGAATTCACCATGCAGAAGGAAGCCATTCTGACCATCAAACCTGTACTGGCCCTTGGAAAGAGGACCCTACTTATGCTCAAGACAATGACTCCACCCTATCCCTGTAACCTAATAATCCGGCCTAACCTTTGGACACTAAGGGGCAATTTGCATAGCCAATCCACCTAACCTGCACATCTTTGGACCGTGGGAGGAAACTGGAGCACCCGGAGGAAACCCACGCAGACACGGGGAGAACGTGCAGACTCTGCACAGACAGTCACCCGACCCAGGAGCTTTGAAGCAGCAGTGCTAACCACTGTATCACCGTGCCACTGGAGCTCTCTCCAGCTGTCCTCCATTGCTTGGAGATCCCCAGGGCCTGCGGGCACTGTCCAGGTGGAGGGAGCACTGGAGGCTGACCCGCTGCCTACCACCAGGGAGACTACGGTGGTCTCCACCTCACATGAATCCCACACCCCCCCTCTCCTGACACTGGTGCATCTCAAGGTCAGTGGGCAGAACAGAGTGGCACAGCAAAGCCAGTGACACCAGTAAGTTGGCCAGGGGCCTCCAGCTCCAGGCCCTCCAGAGGATGTCCACCAAGGGCATCAAAGGCCACAGGGCACGAGAAGCAGCAGACTACCTCAAAATCTTGAGGAGCATCCTGGGGATATACCGAGACATAACAGCGGAGCACAGAAGAGTAAAAAGATTGAGGATCACCGAGTGGGCACCCGGGGCGGGGGGTGGGGGGGGGGGGGGGGCGTCACTATCTGTAACTAGGAAAATGGAAGATTAAAATGTTCACCATTAAACATGTGACACCTGATACATGTTTTGTCTCTGTCACGTTATTCTCCACAGCGGGCCTGCCTGCACCCTCACCTCTGTTGCCCTCCACTCTCTCCACCCCTTGCCCCCCCAGGGCTCAGCGGTCCAAGATCTAGAGCCCCCGAAGCAGGCCCCATTCAGAGGATGAGTGTGAGCGTGGTGTCAGCAGAAAGACGGGAGTCAGACTTTGGCATGAACTGAGGAGCAACAGAGCTTTCCTCACAGCGAGTGTTCATCACTCTCCTGTTTGTATTTTGACCCGCTGACAGTGCCAATACAGGCCCATCACCCTGGAGTGATGTTACACAGATCCATGGAGTGTGGGGCAGCTAGGTCGGGGGGCGGGAGGGGAATGGGTGGGAAGGATGGGGGGGTGGTCAATGGGGGAGGGGAAGGTGTGAATGGGGGTAAGGATAGGGATGGGGTGGGGTGGTCATTGGGGTGAGGGGGGGAGTTTATGGAGTGCCATACATTGAGCCAGTTGTGCTGGAAACCCTCGCTCTGCACACTCACCCCAAACCACAGACCCCTGCTGGGGACATCAGGGAGACCATGCTCAGGTGCCATCCCCTGATCCACACACTCACCCTCTGGTCGTGGGGATATCCCCAGTGCTGAAGCCCAGCTCCTGAGTGTCTGACTGTTGGCCGCTGTCTCTGAAGTGCTGACACCTCCAGGGTTCAGGCAAAGTGTCCAGGCCTCACAGTTTAATTAGAATGCTAGGCAGTAACACATGCCACATGTCCCTACGAGAATGCACTTGGGAGCTGTGAAGTACTCAAAAACCAACAATACCAATTCATTATTAGCAATTGTCTTCAATTGTGCATCTAGGGGCTGCTCACAGTTGAAGTGAGTTAAACTGACCGTTAGCATATTACCAAGAATGGAGCTCTGTCCTGGAAGTGTTTCATAGGAAAGACAGGCAGCCGCTGTAGTTGCCCCATTATGGGTATGCATAATTTTACAAGATAGGTGTCAGCCCCGCAAATGCTAAGCCCTTCACCCCCCATGCCCCGGCCCAGGGCCAAACTTACGACCTGTCGCATCCAACCCCCCGATCAGACCCATCCCACCTATTTAACCAGCCCCTCCCCCTATTTAACCAGCGCACCTGGATCAGCGCTGGGCGCAACATGGTGGTTCAATCGCGCCCCATGTTTCCAGAGATCGACTGCATCCCTTAAAATCTGAAACTGGCTTCTTTCATTCTCTCCCATATTGAGTTATTACAACTAAGTTAAACAATCACAGACCAGGGGCGGGATTCTCTGACCCCCCACCGGGTTGGAGAATCGCCGGGGGCTGGCGTGAATCCCGCCCCCGCCGGTTGCCGAATTCTCCGGCACCGGATACTCGGTGGGGGCGGGAATCGCGCCGCACCGGTTGGCGGGCACCCCCCTGGCGATTCTCCGGCCCGCGATGGGCCGAAGTCCCGCCGCTGTCAACCCACGCCAGCCGGCGTGGATTGAACCACCTTTGGGACTGTGGGACACGGCGGCGCGGACGGGCTCCGGGGTCCTGGGGGGGGCGCGGGGGGATCTGGCGCTGGGGGGTGCCCCCGCGGTGGCCTGGCCCGCGATCAGGGCCCACCGATCCGTGGGCGGGCCTGTGCCAGGGGGGCACTCTTTTCCTTTCGCCTTCGCCATGGTCTCCACCATGGCGGAGGCGGAAGAGACCCCCTCCACTGTGCATGCGCGGGGATGCTGTGAGCGGCCGCTGACGCTCCCGCGCATGTGCCGCCCGGCAAAGTCAGTTTTGTGCCAGCTGGCGGGGCACCAAAGGCCTGTCCCGCCAGCTGGCGGGGTGCAAATCAGTCCGGCTCGGGCCTAGCCCCTCAAGATGAGGGCTCCGCCGCTCAAGATGCGGAGACCTCCGCACCTTTGGGGCGGCGCGATGCCGGACTGATTCGCGCCGTTTTTGGCGCCGGTCGGCGGACATCGCGCCGATATCGGAGAATCCCGCCCTAGGAGTAGCACTTGGTGGAATTCTCCGTTCCTCAGACCTGTGGCACGATTCTCCGGCTTCGTTGCACACTCACTCGTGCGAAACGAGACCTGTGAATAGCGGGAGAGGCCAAAAGCGAGAACCACGCCAGGCGCCAAACAGTTTGCAATGCAACCGGCCCGCTCCCATGGGAGAAACGGGGATCTCACCATAGTGTGGTGAGAAACCAATTATCACCACTTCAGCCCTATTTCCATACAATTAATGAGAGCCACCCCATATCCAATGGCCTCCCATCATGCATTGGCCTTCCGAGCAAGTGGTCAGCTGGGGCTGATTAGTACGCCTTTTGAAAAACATGAGCCTGACGGAAGGGCTTCTGCGGGTAGCCGAGGTGGTGAGTAGCCATCTTTGCTCACAGGTGGGCAGCACGGTGGCGCAGTGGTTAGCATTGCTGCCTCACGGCGCCGATGTCCCAGGTTCGATGTGGAGTTTGCACATTCTCCCCGTGTTTGAGTGGGTTTCGCCCCCACAACCCAAAGATGTGCAGGTTAGGTGGATTGGCCACGCTAAATTGCCCCTTAATTGGAAAAAATGAATCGGGTACTCTAAATTTATTTATTTTATTAAAAATCTTTGCTCACAGGCAAAGAGACCGGGGACGCTGGGCTTGCCACCCCAGTGCTCGGCGGGGAATGGGGTCTTCTTGCTTGGAGGTGGGGACCCTCCGCAGGGGTGAGCCACAATGGGAGGCTGGGAGGCAACCGCGCGTGGCACCACCATGCCAACTCCTTGATCGTGTGTCTCCATTCGGGGGGCAACCTTTGTCCCTGCCTGCCTGCCCCACCCATAACTCCCACCGACTGCTGAGGCCTTTGGCCGTGCGGCTGAAAGATATTGCCAATCGGGAATTGCCAATCGTGGTTAAGTGAACAATTCACATATCCCAAGTGGATTCCCGTGGGTGGGCGAGCCATGTAGCATGTGGGAATTATTGCCTAACATCTCAATCAGACCATGATGCCTGGACACTGTGCCTGAACACTGCGGGAGGCAACACCACACACGCAGCAGCCAACATCCGAACACCCAGGAGATGGGACACAACTCTGGGGACATGTCCACGGCCGGAGGTGAGTGCCACGGGAGGGGTCCAGGTGACATTATGAGCTGATGTCTGGGGTACAGGGTCTGTAGTCCAGTGAGGGGGAGCTGTTGCGGCCACATGTGCGTGGGCAGGGTGTTCCTAGTGGGGGGGGATCAATGGGGGATTGCAGGGTCCCAGGATGGGAACTACTGCTGTTTGTCAGTCTAACACCCCCTCCCAATGCCTTTCAGATATTGAACACCATGGCAGGGATTTTGGACCCACCAGAACATGTCCAAGGGGTGCTGCTGCGAAACCGGGCGGTCAGACGCTGGAGACGGAGGCAGCAGCAGCGTCAACAGAGGCTCGAGGTGGTGGCACATGTGCCAAACCCTGCCCCACACCCTGAGGACTCGGCTACCCATCAGGCCAGGGAGGAACCCAGAGGGGGAGTCCCGCAAGGGCTCAGGGTGTACCGGCGTTGCTGGTCGTTTGAACAGATGATGGACATCACGTGCCGCAGGACGTTCTGCCTCAACAAGGAGACGGTGGGCACCTGTGCCATGCCCGTGCCAATGTGGCATCACTTGGAGGAGGAGGACACCCACTCCCAATGGCTGTCAAGGCCACTACACCCCTGAACCTTTCCACCTCGGGATCATTCCAGGGCTCAAGCGAGGACCTGTGTATGAGGTTCTTTATATTGCATGTTTCAGGATGGTTACAGTGCTAAACAAAGCAACTACATAAGCAAGAGCAGCCTAGGGTGTCGTGAATAGTGTTCTGACAGGGAACAGATCAATGCAAGGGAGACTTTTTAAAAAAAAAATATTTTTATTGAAATATTTGTAAAATTTTATAACAATAACAGAAAAAGAACAGTAAACATTAAACATTAACATGGTGAAAAAATAGACTTTTCCCCAATCAGCTCTATCTTCACAGACCACATGAAATAACATAAAATAACACTAAACCTCCCCCCCCCACATCTTGGAAAGCTGCTGCTGCCGACATTTTTAATTTCTCCAAGAAAGTCGACGAACGACTGCCACCTTCGGGAGAATCCTAGCATTGATCCTTTTAAGGCAAACTTTATTTTCTCGAGGCTGAGAAGCCCAGCCATGTCACTGACCCAAGTCTCTACGCTCGGGGGTTTCAAGTCCCTCCACATTAAAAGGATCCGTCTCCGGGCTACCAGGGAGGCAAAGGCCAGAACGTCGGCCTCTTTCACTCCCTGAACTCCCGGATCTTCTGACACTCCAAAGATCGCCACCTCTGGACTCGGCACCACCCGCGTACCTAGCACCTTGGACATTGCCCTGGCAAACCCCTGCCAGAACCCTCCAAGCTTCGGGCATGCCCAAAACATATTGACATGGTTTGCTGGGCTTCCCACACACCTTGCACATCTATCTTCTACCCCAGTGTTCTTCAAAGACGGGGGTGTGACCCGCTGGTGGGTCGCGGGCGGGTGTTGGGAGGGTCGCGGAGCTGTCCTTCACGGCGATCCCGATCGCGCAAATCCTCGTGCAGCAGCCGGCTTTTAATAACGCCGGCTGCAAGCGGCCTTTAAAATGGCCGTGAACATGTATAAAAAATTCAGCCGCATTACACATGCACGCACGATCATCGGCACGCATGCGCAAAACTATGCGCATGTGCGCCAATGATCGGGCGCGCATGAGCAGTGCTGCCGCTATTTTTTTAAACGGTCGCAGCTTTTTGTTTTACAAGTTCGGGGGGGGTTTATTCAGTTTATTCATTTATTTTATTCATTTAATTTTTTTTTTCATTTATTTTATTCATTTAAAAAAAATTTTTTTTTTTACAAGTTCAGGGGGGGTTTATTTGATAAAATTTTACAGGAAAAAAATGCAGAACTTTGCACAGATGGAAACGCCATACTTTCCAACACCAGAAGGCCATCCAACAGGTTCCATTGGAGGAGTGTGTACGAGGGCCAAAGGGACCCAAAACCATTTCCTCCATTTTTATCAGCAGCAAACAAGGTAAGAGAAAACGGTCGGCCGGCTTGGGTCGTGAAGGTCGGCCGACATGGGTCGCTAAGGTCGGTCGGGTAGGGTCCCGAAGGTCGACCGGGTTGGGTCCCGAAGGTTGCCCGGTTGGTAAAAATGTGACCCCGGAAAACAAGTTTGAAGAATACTGTTCCACCCTGAAAAACTTGCTCATCCTCGCCGCCGTCATGTGTGCCCGGTGGGCCATCTTAAACTGGATTAAACTGAGCCTAGCACATGATGAGGAGGAATTGACCCTACTTAGGGCTTCTGCCCACAGACCCGGCTCTAACTCTCCTCCTAACTCCTCCTCCCACTTGCCTTTAAGCTCCTCCATTGGGGTTTCCTCTGCTTCCAGCAGTTCCTGGTAGATATCCGACACCTTCCCCTCCCCCACCCAGGTACCGGAAACTACCCTGTCCTGTATCCCCCGTGGCGACAGCAGCGGAAAGGCCACCACCTGTTTTCTCAGGAAGGCCCGCACTTGCAAATATCTCAAACCGTTCCCTGGCGGCAGTTTAAATTTGTCCTCCAGTGCCTGCAGGCTGGGAAAGCTCCCATCTATAAACAGGTCACCCATCCTTTTGATACCTGCCCTCTGCCAGCTCTGGAACCCGCCATCCATCCGACCCGCAGGAACCTGTGGTTATTACATAACCGGGTCCAGACCGACGCGCCTTCCACCCTCTTGTGTCTCCTCCACTGCCCCCAGATCTTCAGTGCCACCACCACCACAGGACTTGTGGAGTATCGGGCCGGCAAGAACGGAAGAGGTGCCGTTACCAGCGCTCCCAAACTGGTGCCTGTACATGACGCCGCCTCCAACTGCTCCCATGCCGACCCCTCCCCCAATACCCACTTCCTAACCATGGCTATATTGGCCGCCCAGTAGTAGTTGCAAATGTTCGCCAATACCAGCTCACCCTCCCCCCGACTGCGTTCCAGCAGTGCTCTCTTTACTCGCCGGGTCTTATTCGCCCACACAAATCCCGAGATGATCTTATTCACCTGCTTGAAAAAGGCCTTAGGGACGAAGATGGGAAGGCATTGAAATAGAAATAGAAATCTGGGGAGGACCGTCATTTTCACGGTCTGTACCCTCCCCGCCAGTGACAGCAGGAGCATGTCCCATCTTTTAAAGTCCTCTTCCATTTGTTCCACCAGCAGGGTCAGATTGAGCTTTTGCAACAAATCCCACTTCCGAGCCACCTGTATACCCAGGTAACGAAAGCACTTCTCTACCCTCCTCAGCGGAAGCTCCCTCAGTCTCTTCTCCTGTCCTTTAGTCTGGATCACAAACAACTCGCTCTCCCCCACGTTCAGTTTATACCTCAAGAAACTGCCAAATTCCCTAAAGATCCGCATGACCTCCCCCATCCCCTCCAGTGGGCCCGAACAATACAGGAGGAGATCATCCGCGTAGAGTGAGACCTGGTGCTCCCCCACCCCCCATCCCCCCCGCCCGCCCCCAGCCCAGCCCCTGCCAGTCCCTGGAAGCTCTCAATGCTATGGCCAGCGGCTCAATGGCTAGAGCAATTAATAGCGGGGAGAGGGGGCACCCTTGCCTCGACCCCCGGTGCAATTTAAAATACCCCAACGTAAGCCGGTTCGTACGCACACTTGCCCCAGGCGCCTGGTACAGCAATCGCACCCACTGGATAAAGCCCTCCCCAAACCTATCCAGCGCCTCCCACAGGTACTCCCACTCCACCCGATCAAAAGCTTTCTCTGCATCCACCGCTGCCACAACCTCTGTTTCCTCCCCTTCCGAGGGCATCATAACAATATTTAAAAGCCGCAGCACATTAGCATTAAGTTGCCTGCCCTTAACAAATCCAGTCTGGTCTTCCCCTATCACACCCGGGACACAATCCTCTATCTTCGTGGCCGAGATCTTAGCCAATAGCTTGACATCCACATTTAGAAGCAAGATTGGCCTGTAAGACCCACACTGATCAGGGTCCTTCTCCCGTTTAAGAATGAGTGAGATCGAGGCCTGTGACATTGTAGGGGGGAGGATTCCCTTCTCTCTCACCTCATTAAAGGTCCTCATCAGCAATGGGCTCAATGTCTCTGAAAATTTCTTGAAACATTCCACCGGATAACCATCCAGCCCCGGAGCCTTGCCCAACTGCATGCTCTCTTGCCCCTTAATGATTTCTTCTATCTCGATCGGGGCTTCCAGCCCCTCCACCAGGCCCGCCTCCACCTCGGGAACCTCAAGTGGTCCAGAAACTGCCTCATCCCTTCCGTACCCGCTGGAGGTTCCGACTCATATAATTTGCTGTAGAATTCCTTAAAAACTTCATTCACCCCCTCTGGGTCCAAGACCAAGTTACCCTCCTTATTCTTTACCCCACCAATCTCCCTGGCTGCCTCTCTCTTCCTAAGCTGGTGCACCAGCATCCTGCTCGCTTTCTCCCCATACTCATCGACCGCCCACTTAGCCTTTCTCAGCTGTTCTACCGCTTTCCCTGTGGTCAACAATTCAAACTCTGTCTCTAGCTTACGCCGCTCCCTCAGGAGTTCTGGGTCCATGGCCTCCGCATAACTTCTATCCACCCGAAGTATCTCCTCCACTAATCTCTCCCTCTCCGCCCTTTCCCTCTTTTCTCTATGAGACCGGATCAATATTAGTTCCCCTCTAACAACGTGCCTGATGTGTTAGGCAGGTCGGTTTGGTGTGGACTGCACTTGATGCAGCGATGCGAGAAACAGACCTCTAACACTGTAACGGTTTTATTGAACGATAGAACTAACATGCATATTTAAGTGTGGGTTGAGACTATACTGAACTGACTGGAGACCTTGTACTAGCCTGACCAGACTTACTAGCTACCGCATGGTGTTTGCACTGTGCTAGCTCGTGGACTCTGACTGGCTCAGTGGCTGGGTCCCGAGAGAGCGGGAAACCTAGTGCCCTCTGGCTTTATAGTGGTGGTGTCCTGTCTGGTGATTGGCTGCACTGTGCTGTGTGCTTACTGGTCATCCTGTGTGTCAATCACTGCCTGTCTGCATCTCATGATATACATGCATGGATATTATGACATCTCCCCCCCCTTTTTGTTTTTCTAAAGTAAATACTAAGGTGTTGATGCTTATAAATATATATATATATATGTGCCTGACTATATACAGAAAGATGTCTAAACAAACGTACATATATAGGAAGGTTGCGATAGTGCAGATACATGGCAAACAAAACGATATTTACAGAGGTCCAATTGGTGAAGTCACAAAAATGTGCAGAAGCTCAGTCTATAGATTTAGTCTTTGTGGTGGCCGACGAATTCTTGTTGATCGCCGCAGAGGCAGTTCAGGAGCCGCCTGCGCTTGGAGAGGCGGGATCGCTGGCATCGCGTAGGCCCGTGGACCGGCAGGATTGCTGGTAGATCGGTGACCTCGTGGTAGGGTACGTCCGGAGGAGGCATCGTAGGCGGCGGGGCATGCCGGTCAGGTAGCGGGCGTGGAACTCTTCGCAGTGCCCATCTGTTGCGCCGTAGCAGGGAACCATCAGCCATGTGGACAAGGAATGATCTTGGGGCCACTTGTTAGAGCACAACAGCTGTGGCTAACGAGCCGCCCTCAGGCAACTGTACGCGAACATGCTCAGTTGGGGCCAGTGCGGGCAGATCCGTGGCATGGGCATTGTACGTGGCTTTCTGTTGGGCCCGTGACTGCTGCATTTTCTGCAGGACCGTGAGGTGGTCAAGGTCGGGAACGGGGATGGCTGGAACTGTGGTCCTCAGAGTGCGATTCATGAGCATCTGGGCTGGAGACAATCCAGTGGACAGTGGGGTCGCCCTCTATGCCAGCATCGCTAGGTTAAAATCGGAGCTTGAATCTGCAGCTTTGCACAGCAGCCACTTTACAATGTGGACCCCTTTTTCGGCCTTCCCGTTTGACTGCGGGTAGTGGGGACTGGAGGTAACGTGACAGAAGTTGTAGGACTGTGCGAAGTCAAACCATTCCTAGCTGTAAAAGCAAGGACCGTTGTCGCTCATTACAGTGAGCGGTATCCCATGCCTGGCGAACGTTTCTTTGCAGGCTTTGATTACCGCCTTCGACGTGAGGTCGGACAGTTTCACCACTTCTGGGTAACTGGAGAACTAGTCGACCAGGAGTACGTAGTCACGCCCCTTGGCGTGGAACAGGTCTACACCGACTTTGGAGCACGGAGAGGTCACAATCTCGTGGTGCTGCAACGTTTCTTTGGGTTGACCTGGCTGAAACTTCTGACAGGTAGGGCAATTGAGGACTGTGTCGGCAATGTCCTGGCTGATGCCCGGCCAATAGACCGCCTCCCGATCTCTGTGTCGGCATTTCTCGACCCCAACGTGACCCTCATGGAGTTGGCCCAGCACCATAGCACACATACTCTGAGGAATTACGATTCTGTCAAGTTTCAGACGGATTCCCTCCACCACCGTCAGGTCGTCTTTTACGTTATAGAACTAGGGACATTGTCCCTTCTGCCAGCCATTGCTGAGGGGCTGCATCACGCGCTGCAGCAGAGGATCCTTGGCTGTCTCCTCACGAATTTGGACCACCCGTTCGTCAGAGGCCGGAAGGTTCGAAGCACACATCTGCACTTGGGCTTTTATGTGGCAGGTGAAGTCACTTTGTTTATGCAGTGTGGTAATGGACCTGGACAGGGCATCTGCAACGATCAGCTCTTTACCTGGCGTGTAGACCAGTTCGACGTCGTAGCGGCATAGCTTTAGAAGAATACGCTGTAACCGAGGTGTCATGTCGTTTAAATCCTACTGGATTATGTGGACTCGAGGCCTGTGGTCCATCTCTACCGTGAATTTCGGCAGGCCATAAACATAGTCGTGGAACTTGACTATCCCTGTTAGGAGGCCCAGACACTCCTTCTCAATCTGAGCGTACCGTTGCTCAGTGGGCGTCATGGCCCTAGAGGCAGATGCCACTGCAGTCCAGGTCGAGGAGTCATCCCACTGAAGGAGCACCGCCCCAGTGCCATCCTGGCTTGCATCAGTTGATATCTTGGTTTCCTTGGTTGGGTTGAAGAACGCTAGGACCGGGGCTGTCGTGGGTTTTGTTTTCAGTTCGCGGCCATTCCTCTTCAAGCGTGGGCAGCCACTGGAATTCCGTAGACTTTTTGACGAGGTGGCGGAGGGCCGTGGTGTGGGATGCCATATTGGGAATAAATTTCCCGAGGAAGTTGACCATTCCGAGAAAGCGGAGGACCGTCTTTTTTTCCTCCGGGGTCCTCATGGCGTCGATCACCGAGACCTTGTCGGTGTCTGGCCGTACGCCCTGCTGCGAGATGTGGTCACCTAGGAATTTGATCTCCGATTGACCAAATGAGCACTTGGCCCTGTTGAGCTGAAGACCATGTTCATGGATTCTTTGGAATACCTTTTTGAGGCGAGCAATGTGTTCCTGGGGCATTGTGGACCAGATAATGACATCGTCAACGTACACTCACACCCCCTCGATGCCCTCCATCATCTGTTCCATGATGCGATGAAATACTTTGGAGGCAGATATGATCCCAAAAGGCATCCGGTTGTAGCAGTAATGACCAAACGGGGTGTTGAACGTGCACAACTTGCGACTGGACGCGTCCAGTTGTATTTGCAAAAACCCTTGGAGGCGTCGAGCTTAGTAAAGAATTTGGCATGAGACATCACAATGGTCAACTCTTCTCGTTTTGGTATCGGGTAATGCTCTCTCATGATGTTGCGGTTTAGATCCTTAGGGTCAATGCAAATGCGAAGCTCCTCTGACAGCTTCTTGATGCAGACCATGGAGCTGACCCAGTCTGTGGGCTCTGTAACCTTTGATATGATGCTCTGGTCTTGGAGGTCCTGTATTTGCTTCTTCAGACGATCCTTGAGGGGCGCCGGCACCCGGCGAGGTGCATGAATTACAGGGGTGGCGTTCGGCTTGAGCAGGATTTTGTATTGGTCTGGGAGTGTGCCCATTCCGTCGAATAAGCTGTGGTACTGCGTGATGATGTCATCTATGTCGGCTTGCAAATTTCCATCAGGTGAGGCCGTCGCCGGTGGTGATGACATGGTGTGGACGCGTTGAACAAGGTTCAGGAGCTTGCAGGCATGAGCACCAAGCAGGGATGCTCTGCCAGGCCCGACGATTTCAAACCGCAGCGTTGCCTTGATAGCCTTATTGGACACCCCCAGTTGACATGCGCCACTGGCAGCTATGGTGTTTCCATTGTAGTCAAGGAGCTGGCAGGCCGGTGGAAGAATGCTTGGTTTGGCGCGGATGGTGACGAGGTCAGATTTCGAGATGAGGTTCACTGTTGCGCCGGTGTCCAGTCTGAACCAGATGCGGGCCTTGTTCACTGTGAGGACAGCAGACCACTCGTCGTCGGGATCCACACTGAGGATCGAGAGGCGTTTCGCCGTTGTGGTGGAAGGCAGCGCATGTGTAGTTATGATGCCCACCCGGTATGAGGACTTGAGGCACTCAGCGTCAAGGTCTGTTGGGCTGTCGGGATCGGAATCTGGCATGCCTTGTTGTATTGAGCGGACACTTCTGCGCGCAGCTGGGATCGCTGGCTGCTGAGCGGTGGAGCAGATCTGCAAAGGGCTGCGTAGTGGCCAAGCTTGCCACACTGTAGACACCGGCGTCCTTTTGCCGGACATTGCCGCTTTAAATGGGCGAAGCCACAATTCGCACACGTCATGACGCCAACGTCAGCGCGTTCCGTGCGCCATCGCGTATGCACAGCACGGTCGGTCAACGTACGCACCTGCGCAGTTGCGTTGTCGGGCTCGTCGGCCACTCGGCCGTGGCTCGCATGTGCAGGGACCCGGGAAAAGCGCGCAAAACAGCCACTCTCCTCAATGCTCAGGCCCTGCATTTGTGCAATGACCTGCACACGTTCCACCTCGTGGGAGGCCAGCTTTGCAGTTTTTGCCACCC
Organism: Scyliorhinus torazame; assembly: GCF_047496885.1. Classification (NCBI taxonomy): domain Eukaryota; kingdom Metazoa; phylum Chordata; class Chondrichthyes; order Carcharhiniformes; family Scyliorhinidae; genus Scyliorhinus; species Scyliorhinus torazame. The sequence goes on along the minus strand of NC_092708.1, from coordinate 223,881,691 downwards.
TGATGTGGGAGTAACGATTCTTAGCATGCTCATGGACAACGCATGGCTCGATAGCGACAGAGAGGGTCAACTGTTTGACTTTCAGGAGCTGCTGCCGAAGGGAGTCGGAGTGCACCCCGAAAACTATCTGATCCCGGATTATGGAATCAGCCGTCGAGTCATAGTTACATGACTGCGCGAGGATGCGGAGATGGATGACGAAGGACTGAAATGGTTCATCCTTACCCTGAAGCCACTGCTGGAAAACGTACCATTCAAAGCTCTCATTCACCTCAATGTCGCAATGGCTGTCAAACTTCAGCAGGACTGTTTTGAATTTTGTTTTGCCTTTGCCGTCAGCGAACGTGAGGGAGTTGTAAATGTGGATGGCGTGGTCTCCCGCGGTGGAGAGAAATAGCGCGATCTTCCTGGCATCCGATGCTGCTTCGAGGTCGGAGACCTCGATGTACCAGAGGAACTTTTGCTTGAAGAGCTTCCAATTGGCGCCGAGGTTGCCGGAGATGTAGAGCTGTGGAGGAGGCTGGATGTTTTCCATGTCACCGGATGGCTGCTTGCTGGTCAATGCTGATTCACTCGAGGTAGGTCCGTCAATTTTCAGTATCACTCCGTAGTACCATGATGTGTTAGGCAGGTCGGTTCGGTGTGGACTGCACTTGATGCAGCGATGCGAGAAACAGACCTCTAACACTGGAGAAGATCCAACACGGTTTTATTGAACGATAGAACTAACATACATATTTAAGTGTGGGTTGACACTATACTGAACTGACTGGAGACCTTGTACTAGCCTGACCAGACTTACTGCATGGTGTTTGCACTGTGCTAGCTCGTGGACTCTGACTGTCTCAGTGGCTGGGTCCCGAGAGAGCAGGAAACCTAGTGCCCTCTGGCTTTATAGTGGTGGTGTCCTGTCTGGTGATTGGCTGCACTGTGCTTTGTGCTTACTGGTCATTCTGTGTGTCAATCACTGTGTGCCTGTCTGCACTCCATTATATACATGCGTGGACATTATGACACTGCCTTCAGGGCTTCCCAGACCGTCGCTGCCAATACCTCTCCTGTGTCGTTTGTTTCCAGGTAGTTCTGGATACTTTTATTTACCCGCCCGCAAACAACCTCGTCCGCTAACAACCCCACATCCAGTCTCCACAGCGGACGCTGCCCTCTCTCCTCCCCAAGCTGCAAATCCACCCAGTGCGGGGCATGGTCCGAGACTGTAATCGCCGAGTATTCCGTCCCCGCCACCTTCGGGAGCAACGCCCTGCCCAGAACAAAAAAGTCAATACGGGAATAAACTTTGTGGACGTGGGAGAATAAAGAAACCTCCTTTACCCTCGGCCGTGTGAACCTCCAGGGGTCTATGTGTAAACCTCATCTGCTCCATAAAGCCCTTCAATTCCTTTGCCACCACCGGCCTCTTCCCTGTCCTGGATTTTGAGCGGTCCAATTCAGGTTCAATAACCGTATTAAAGTCCCCCCCCACTATGATCAAGTTATGTGACTCCAGGTCCGGGATTTTGCCGAACACGCGTCTCATAAAATCCACGCCGTCCAAGTTCAGGGCGTAATCGTTCACGAGCACCACTCGGACACTCTCCAGCTTCCCACTCACCATTATATATCTACCCCCTTTATCAGCACAATTCTCCCAGTCTCAAACGTCACTCGCTTACTGATCAAAATTGCTAACCCCCTGGTCTTCGTGTCCAGCCCTGAATGGAACACCTGACTAACCCAACCCTTCCTTAATCTCATCTGGTCTGTGACCTTTAGATGAGTCTCCTGCAGCAAAACCACGTCTACCTTTAGTCCCTTTAAATGCGCGAACACACGTGCCCTCTTAACTGGCCCATTCAGACATCTCACGTTCCATGTAATCAGCCTGGACGGGAGCCTACCACCCCCTCCCCCCCCTGCCGACTAGCCATCACCCTTTTTTTAGCCAGCCCCAAGTCTGGCCCCCCCGCTTCCCCGAGCACTCCCTTAAGCAGCAGTCGCCCCCGACCTCCAATTTATTCCCTGGAAATAATTTCTCCCTTGCCAGCAAAGCAGCCCCCCCCCAAGCCCCCCCCCCCCCCCCCCCCCCCCACCATAACACCAGAAACCTAATCTCCCAAGTCAGACACCAACTCAACACTAGCTCACCCCCCACTACGCGTCCGAGAGTCAACTGACCCATACTGACCCCGATAACCCCCACCCTGGCGCCGATCAGACTATCACCTTATTGTTCGGACCCCTCCCCCCACACAGAAAAAAACCGATTTACAGGATCACATTCCCCAGTAAGTAAACAACAGCTCTCAAGAAGACATTAACATAACCGTAAAGCCAAACAGACACACTCACTTAAAACAAAACCCAGCCTCCCGAAGGATAACTTCAGGGCCCCCCTCCCCTCCGAATCAACTCCCTGCGAAACAAAGCGCCCTCCAACCATCCCTCCAGCCCATTCTCTCATCCAAGACTAAATACAATCTTGTTTAAAACAGAACACAATTACAAACCACCGCCACATCCCGTCTTCGAAGCTTAAGTGTCTTTTAACTCGAGTCCAACTTCTTCTCTTTAATAAATGTCCAAACATCACCTGGCGACTCGAAATAGTAGTGTCGATCTTCATGCGTTACCCACAGCCTCACTGAGTATAGCACCCCAAACTTCACCCCCTTCTTAAAAAGGGTCGCCTTTGCCCAGTTGAACCCAACACATCTCTTGGCCAGCTCCGCTCCCAGGTCCTGATAGATGCATCTCAGTGTTCTCCCACTTGCTGCTCCGTTCCTTCTTGGCCCACCACAAGACGCACTCCTCATCTGGAAAACGGTGAAAATGAACCACCGTGGCCCTTGGCGGGTCATTCGCCTTGGGCTTCCTTGCGAGAGCTCTGTGCGCTCCGTTCAACTCCAGGGGTCAAGGGAAAGCCCCCGTTCCCATCAGCGACTCCAGCATACCCGATACATTCGCTCCCGCATCTGGTCCCTCAATGTCTTCAGGAAGGCCAACTATTCTTAAATTCTGCCTCCTGGTCCTGCTCTCCAGCTCCACCAGCTTCTCCTGCATCTTCTTGTGGCGGACATCTAGCACCTCTGCCTTGTGCTCCAGTGCAGATATCTCGTCCTCTTCATGGGATAGTTTGGTCGATCGATGCTTTCATCGGGTCAAGCGTATCCCTTTTTAGCTCGACAAAGCAACTCTTGAAAAACTCCATCTGCTGCTCCTTCAGCCAGTGAGCCGCAGCTCCCTGGTCCTTGCCATCTGCCATGCTTCGCCGCACTGCCAGCTCCACTCGCTTCCCTCTGCCGGGACTGATTCGTTTCACACGGCCACATCTGGTCTAGCTATCCATACATCAGGGGGGGGAAATCTTCCTTACTATTGCTCACTCCACCGATTTATTTCATAAAATCCACAAAAATCCGGGAAAAAAGGTCCGAAAGTCCGTTTCAGGCGGGAGCTGTTGAATGTGCGGCCTATTCCTCCATGGCCGCCACCGGAAATCCGCTAGGGAGACTTGTTGAGGAGTCAAGTAACTGTGGGGAACAAGCTGTACCTATGTTGAGATGTGTGGGTCTTTAAACTTCTGCCTGATGGAATGGTCTGGAAGGAGCAAAGCCTGGGTGTGAGGCTCCCACTCGGCACCGAGAAGGACCCCATGGCGTAAAGGTTCACAGCAACCGTCACCTTGACGCGCACCAGGAGTGAGTGTCTCCCCATTCCCCCGTGGGATATGCCGTACTGTCCCGCTGCTTAGCAGGGGCTTGGTGAGGCCACACTTGGAGTACTGTGTGTAGTTTTGGTCCCTTTTCTGAGGAAGGATGTTCTTGTTCTCGAGGGAGTGCAGCGAATGGTTACCAGACTGATTCCAGGAATGGCGGGACTGTCATATGAGGAGAGATTGACTAGGTTAGGATTGTTCTCGCTGGAGTTAAGAAGAATGAGGGGGGATCTCTTGGAGACTTATAAAATTCTAACAGGACTAGACAGGTTAGATGCAGGGAAGATGTTCCTAATGGTGGGTGTGTCCAGAACCAGGGGGCACAGTCTGAGGATTCAGGGTAAACTATTTCGGACAGAAATTAGGAGACATTTCTTCACCCAAAGAGTGGTGAGCCGGTGGAATTCATTACCACAGGAAGTAGTTGATGCTAAAACATTGAATATATTCAAGCGGCAGCCAGAGATAGCATTTGGGGCGAATGGGATCAAAGGCTATGGGAGAAAGCAGGATGAGGCTATTGAGTTGGATAATCAGCCATGGTTGTGATAAATGGCAGAGCAGGCTCTATTGCCACTTCTATTAATAAACCACAAGCAGTGAGTACTTGTATTGTATTGACCAAATGCCCACACAACCAGTATGTTAGTTCAAAAGACAGTTAATTATTAAACACGAGACTTATCTCTCAGTCTAATGATACAAACGGCTACGCACTAAACTACACCTATCAACTAAGGTGACCTTTACTTAACTTCTGGATGACCGGCTCTGTGCAGGTAGATAAGGCCTTTATCTGAGTCCCCACATGTGTCGGATGGAAATCGTCAGGTTTGTCTCGGCTGCGGCTCGTCTCTCTCAGGTAGCGATCGTGGTTTTGAACTTGGCTGGTCGTTATGCTGCAATTGGAGTGGGCACAGGCCGGTCCCAAAAGTGACCGATCCCTAGTGTGCAGGACTTCTTATCCTTCTCCTCTTTCGCGCCCTTTTGGGTGGGGCTAACTTAGGATCCAATGGATCGATAGGGTCTCGTTCACTCTGATCGATAGCGGCCAATTAGGGGCGGGTACCTTGATGGCTGGGCAGGTCCTAGTCATTATTGTTTTAAGTGCATAGGCCTTTCCAAATAAGGGGAGGTGGCGCCAGGGAGTCTGCTACTGTTGCTATTCCTTAATTTGAGTCTATTGTCCTGGGGAAATTGGTGATTAACCTTTAACAGGTGCAAGTTTCGGTTCGGTCTGGTTTTCCTTTTGCCCAATACACAGGGGCTGTGCACTGTCTGTGACCCGACTTGGCCACAATTCCCATTATCCTTGGTGGGTGGCCATTTTAGGTGGCCACAGCTCGAAGGGCCAAAAGGCCTCTTCCTGCTCCTATCTTCTATGTATTTATGTATCAGCCACTGTGCCTGTTTCCCGATTTTTAAAAGCATAAGTGAACCCCGCCACCGGGAATACCGGGAGTTGGAGACAGAGAATCACGGAGGCCCTGGAGATTACCGGGTCAAGCACTCAAATGATAGGCAAACACCGTTTACTGTAGGTGCGGAGTGGAATGCATTGATGCTGCATTCGAGGCACCGGAGGATTGCGATTTGGCGTGAACCCGACGTCCGGCACGATTTCGGCGTCAAAGCTGATTCTCCGCCCACTCACCTTTCCTGATTTTGGCGCGGGCCGATGGAGAATCCCGGCCACTATCTTTACTCAATGTTCTTAAACTTACGAAAGATTCCCCTACTGTCTCCTGGATGGCAGGAAACTACCGGTACTCGACCCCACTCTGCACAGGTTAAAATACTGATCAAATGTATTTTCCAATTGAAAGATTTACAGCAGCAAAGGTACAGACAAACATTTTTCAAGGAAACCAGAAGGTAGTTAATTTTGGAAGCAATAAGAACGTTACAGTGGTTTCAACACTCCTGAGTCAGGCTCTGTTTCCCTTATACTTTTATTTTGCAATTTCTGTCCTCCAGATAAAGTTAGGGAATTGTTGCTGCTGTGTAGATTCTCGGTTGCAATGTGAAGCAATCAGCCCTTCTGTTAGTAACAGGGCTTGGGTGCAAGTAGCACTGAGAGAAGAAAACTGCAGTCCTCATTGAAATTTCTTAGCCAAATCAATGTCTCACGTGCATACGTAATATCACGCACGTGTCACATGGGCAGGATTCTCCAATCTCCCAACCACGTGTTTCTCGGCAGCGGGAGGTGGTCACCATTTGCTGGTGGCAGGATTCTCTGCTCCTGCCACTGTCAATGGGAATTTCCCATTGAAGCCATCCCACGCCACCGGGAAGCCCGTGGGTTGGGGTACACTGCCGGAGGAACCAAAGAATCCTGCCGCCATGGAACGGCTGGAGAATTCCAGCCTAAATTTCTCCATATTGAAACAGGAGGGTAAGTTTCAGCCCCACTGCTAAGATTTTAGAAACAGTATAATGTGAGCTTCATGCTTACAGGATTCATATTCGGCAAAATTACTGGGACATCTTGAGGTTGTTCCCAGTTAACAAAACAAAATATTGCTGGAAATCCAAAATAAAAACAAAAAATGTTGGAAACACTCAGCAGGTCAGGCAGCATGTGTGGAGAGAGAAACAGAATTAACGCTTCAAATCAATGACCCTTCATCAGAACCGAAGGGAGATAGGAATCTAGTAGATTTTCAGTAACTGGTGAGAGGAGGGTTAAGAACAAATGGGAAAGTCAGTGTGATAGGATAGAGGGCGGGAGAGGTTAAATGGCAAACATTTCCTGCATTTTCACCCTTCTCCTCCATCCCAAAACCAGGACCCATAGAATCTCATAGAATTTACAGTGCAGAAGGAGGCCATTCGGCCCATCGAGTCTGCGCCGGCTCCTGGAAAGAGCACCCTACCCAAGCCCACACCCCCAACCTATCCCCATAACCCAGTAACCCCACCCAACACAACACTAAGGCCAATTTTGGACACTAAGGGCAATTTATCATGGCCAATCCACCTAACCTGCACATCTTTGGACTGTGGGAGGACACCGGAGCACCCGGGGGAAACCCACGCACACACGGGGAGGGTGTGCAGACTCCACACAGCCAGTGAACCAAGCCGGAATCGAACTTGGGACCCTGGACTTGTGAAGCAATTGTGCTATCCACAATGCTACCGTGCTGCCCCCTTGCCCTCACCTTGCTCTCACCTTCCAACCTACTCACTTTCACATCTAACAGATCAGCCCTGCTTACTTCAAATAATTTTTTGGTTTTAGCATAGGGTGATACTCTTAAATTTGACTCCTGGTGATTGAAGAGAACAGGAGTGGGTCAGAGGGAAATGGAAAAGGACCGTTGGCCCTGTCTTTCTGCTAACATGGGTGAAGAAACACCCCATAATGGCTCCAGTTATGTGGAAGGAAGGAACATTGAGGTCAGATGAATGACATAATCCAAGGCTCTGCCACCCAATTTCTGTTGCCGTTGATCAGGTGGTGAAACAGCAGAAAATCCAACCTCAGGTTGTAATTAAAGTAGAAAAAGATACAAACAAATAGGCACAATGCGAGAAATGGCAGCATACATACAGACGGCAAAGAAAGGAAATGAGATCAAACCAATGTGTGGAGGGAAGGGAGATAGAGGGAAGGAACAAGGACAAGGAATGAGAATAAACCTTATGCAGAGACAACAATAAAATAACTTTTAGATAATATAGAATTCCTACAGTGCAGAAGGATGACATTTGGCCCATCGAGTCTGCACTGACCTTCCGAAAGAGCACCCTAACTAGGCCCACCCTCCACCCTATCCCCATAGCCCCACCTAACATATATATCTTTGGAAACTAAGGGGCAATTTAGCATGACCAATCCACCTAACCTACACTTCTTTGGACAGTGGGAGGAAACCGGAGCATCCGGAGGAAACCTGGGAGAACGTAGAGACTACAAACGGACAGTCACCCAATGCCGAAATTGAAACTAGGTCTCTGGCACTGTGAGGCAGCAGTGCTAACCACTATGCCACCGTACGGCCCATAGAAATGATGAGTATTAGTGTGGATCATGCTAGATCTGTCTTGCCAACCATTTGACTTTTATCCTATTAGCATTACCAGCAGTGTGTGAAAGTCAGAAGGAAAAAAATGAACAATAGACTGAGAGTTAAGTGAAAAGAGTGGGTGACAAGTTCGTCACAGGAAGAGACAGGAACACGTACGACATGATGTTGGTGAGAAATTCCATGTAAATTATTGATAACTTTCAAATAATGTTTTATAAATATTGCAGTTATGTTGATCTAATTTAGCGGCATAATCATTGGTAATGCTCTCATTTCACTTCTTCATTTACTCACTTGCTTAAATGTGTTAACTAAATTATTTGAAACAATCTTAGCATTTTGATACTGTTTTAATACATACATTGCTGTAATATTTTTAAAAATAGCTTGGTTTCCTTTATCATTCCACCCCCCTAGATTCAGAAATACTAATCACAATCGTTTAAGGTTTACCATTCAGAAATAAGTATTGTAACTTGTTCCTCATTCGGGCAGTTTAATAATTGTCATTGCATCCATATGAAAGAAATCAAATTCATATGTCAGATACAAAAAAAACTTCCTTGATTCTCAAATCATGAATAAGAAAATAGTTAGCAGTTTCTCAGTCTGTCAAATTGGCAAGGTAGAAAATAGAAAGCTATTCCCAACTCATGAATAAATAAGCATTTATTTGAAACTGGGCAAATAATGAACTGATTACAATTTCTTTATTCACAGATCGCAAATTCTTCCTTGTAAAGCATCCATTACTATTTGATTCTGGTGATTGCATTCCTTCCAGACATGTCTAATCAATTAATCAGCATAAAATTATACGGTATGGACAGTAAAGACCTTTTTCCTAATCATGCAATAGTGTTTGGTTGTGAGGGTCAGGAGGATTTGACAAAGAGTAACAGTTCAATCACCGATCATTGCGATAAACTCTTTTTTAATATTTTTATTCATGGGATGTGGGCTTCACTGGTTAGGTCAGCATTTATTCCTCATCCCTAATTGCCCTTCAGAAGGTGGTGGTGAGCTGCCTTTTTTAACCGCTACAGTATATGTGATGGAGATACACCCACAGTGCTGTTAGTGAGGGAGTTCCAGGATCTTGACCCAGCAACAGTGAAGGAGCAGCGATATATTTCCAAGTCAGGATGGTGAGTGACTTGGAGGAGAAACGTCCAGGTGCTGGTGTTCCCATGTATCTGCTGCCCTTGTCCTTTGGTTTGGAAAGTGCTGTCCCTGGAGGCCTGTTGAGTTTCTGCAGTGCATCTTGTAGTTGGAACATATTGCTGCCACTGTGTGTCGGTGATGGAGGGAATAAATGTTGAAGGTGGTGGATGGGGTGCCAATCAAGCGAGCTATTTTGGCCTGGGTGGTGTTAAGCTTCTTGAGTGTTGTTGGAGCTGCATTCATCCCAGAAAGTGGGGAGTATTCCATCATCGCTCCTGACTTGTGCCTTGTAGGAGGTGGATAGGCTTTGGGGAGTCAGGAGGTGAATTACTCACCGCAGGATTCCTAGCATCTGACTTGCTCTGGTAGCCATAGTTTTGTATCTTGTTTGGAACATTTCCATAGACAGGGATGAGAAAATTGTGATAATAATTGCAAGGAATAGAAAGTGTTGATCAGTATTTACACCACTGGAAGTAAATATCACATGCAACAGAGACTGCTAATAACTGTCCCATAGGTTTATCTGTCTCCACAATTAAATTAAACACAGCTTCATGTTACCCACAAGAGTAATATCTCACTCCAAAATTGGCAATTTTGGAACAATATAAGAACCCTTATAGTTAGTCATGGAACCAAATTAACTTTTATGTACAAGCAAACAGGATTAATACAATTTCAAAATATAATACATATTTATTGTTTCAACTTCAGTACGTTGGAACCATTTTCAAATTATGAACTTTAACCTTTAGTTTGTCATGTTCTCCCTGTTAGTCCTTATCGTAGCTGTCATGATATTCAGGTGAACATCATAGCACATACATACATAATGATGGACAGATCAACGGACCAATCAACACATACAACACGACAGCCAATCACAGACAAGAGCATACACAGTACAAAACAGGGAACACGACACTTCCTGGGCACTCGAGCAGGAGACGGCTCAGGGCACAGACCTCATTGCCAGCCACTCAGACACTCACCATGTGCTGAATACCAGAGTTTACTATGTTAATAGTTGATTGAAATAAAACTGTGTTGTCCCATTCACAACCGTGTTGGTTCTTCTGTGTATCAGAGTACCCAACACTTCAGTAGCTATAACACTTATCAAGATACGGGAGTTCTAAGATCCCATCTGGATATTCTTGGTATGAGACATGAGAGCTATACAACAGAATGAGGAGAATGAAAGGGCTGTTGGATGCTGATAATACTCATCATTATGATATGTCCTGATGTTTAAATCATTTCAAAAGAATGACGAGAAATACTTATTCTTATAAATTGGCCAAAAGACGCACACAACTTTGTCATTATTGAGTGATTTAATGAGCTTACTCATAAAAATTCTTACCTAGCCACATATTTATTAACTGATGTCACTAACATCTGACCCTGTGTCCCTAAGGTATTGACCAGGGTCAGTATTTGAAAGGATGACAAGAGAAATGAGGGAGAGTGAAATGTAAGAGACATAATATTCAGCGTTGTGTTTTCAGTGCTACAGACATTGTTTCAGATCTAAAATGGTGCCTGCAGGGCTTGCTCCCGCTGTGGCATTGATTGTCCCAGAAAACAATCCGGATAGAGTATGAGCGCTGACAAGGGAAGTGTAGGCTAGTAGAATGTGGAGCAAGCTGATCATAGGAACACAGCAAATAGAAGCAGGAGTAGGTCATTCAGTCTCTGCCATTCAATTAGGTCATGATGTGGAGATGCCGGCGTTGGACTGGGGTGAGCACAGTAAGAAGTCTTACAACACCAGGTTAAAGTCCAACAGGTTTGTTTCGATGTCACTAGCTTTCGGAGCACTGCTCCTTCCTCAGGTGAATTAGGTCATGGCTGACCTGGCTGTGGTCTCAACTCCACTTTCCTCAGTCCGCCATATTCCTTGACACCCTTGTCTATTAAAAATCTACCTCACTCAGCCTGGAGTGTGTTCTACGATTCAGCCCCCACGCTCACTGGGGAAGAGAATTCCAAAGACTGACCACCCTCTGAGCGAAGTATTCCTCCCCAACTCAGTCTTAAAAGGGAGATCTCTTATTCTTAAACTATGGGCAGGATTTAATGGCCTCATTGTGATTAAGTGCGAGCCAATGAGGCCATTAAATCGCGGGAGAGGCCAAAATCAAGAACCCATGTCTGGTGCTGATCTATTTGCAATGCAACCGGCCCACTCTCGTTAGTGAATTCAGGATCCCGCCATAGCATGGCGTGAAACCAATAATCACGACTTAAGCCCAATCTCCATACAATTAACAGGAGCGACCCCTATCTAACAACCCCCTGTGATTTAACCGCCTCCCCAGCAAGTGGTCATGCAGATGCCGATTAATACTCCCTTTTTAAAACGTGAAACTGGTGGAAGAGCGGCTGCGGGGAACCGAGGAGGTGAGTAGCCATCTTCGGTCAAAGGCAAAGAGTCCGGGGGCACTGGTGTTGCTGCCCCAGTGCTTGAAGTGGTCTGGGAGAGCCCCCGGTGGCCAGCCTTTGTCAGGGTGGGCTTCCATCGGTGGAGGGGTTGCAGAGCAGAGGGTGTGGCCACCTCTGGCCTCAGCTGGGGAGATGGGTGTCTCTGCACCCACAGGCCCACCCTGCCACCCCTGGTCCGTGTTGTTCCGTTCCAGGGACAACCCCAGCTCACCTGCCCCACCGACCACTCATAACTCCCACTAACCGTGGAAGCCTCTGGCCGAGCAGCTTTTTCTAACAGAGAATTGGCAGTCGTGGTGAAGTGAGCACTTCATACATCCCAAGTGGATCCCCGTGGGTGGATGGGCCATGTGGGAGTTATTACCCAGCATCCCCATCAAACTGCAATGCCTGAACACTGCGGGAAGCAATACCACAGGTGCAGCAGTCAACATCTGAACATCCAGGTACTGGGCCCCTGTACCAGGGACTTCTCCGCGACCTGAGGGTGGGTGTATGCATCGGGGAGGTGACCAGTGCCCCTCCTTGGTAATGTTATGTGCGAGTGTCTGGGCATGGGGCCCGGTAAGCAGGGAACCTGCTGCGGCCGGGTTGCATGGGTAGGGCATGCCGGGTAAGGGGGAAGGAGCAATTAGGGGACTGGAGGGTCCCAGGGTGGAAGACACCGCTGGTTGTCAGTCTCAAACCCTCTCCCAATTCCTTACAGATATTAAACGGTATGGACAATAGCTTCGGCCACGCGGAAGCTTCCCTAGTGCTGCTGTTGGCAAGCCAGGCGGCCAGACGGCGGAGAAGGCAGCAGCAGCAGCATCAACAGAGGCTCGAGGCCAGCAGCCCATGTGTAGGGTCCCGCCCCGCATCCTGATGACCCAGCTGACCAACAGACCACGGAGGGCCCCAGACGGGGAGGCCCTCAACGGCCCAGGGTGTACATGCTCCGCCTCAACAAGGAGATGGTGCAGCACCTGTGCCACGTCCTCTCGGACGTGCCACCACGTGGAGGAGGAGGATACCCACTCCCGGTGGCCGTCAAGGTCACTGCCGCCCTGAACGTTTATGTCTCAAGCTTATTCCATGGCTCGAGCAGGGACTTGTGTGGAACTTCACAAGCCACAGTGAAGTTACGGATGCCCTGTTTTCCCATGTAGCGAACTTGATAAACTTTGACAAGGACTAAGCTGAATAAGATGCCCGGGCAACAGGATTCTCTACCATCAGCGGGATGCCCCAGGTCCAGGGGCTAATAGATGGCATGCATGTCGCCTTGTACTCACCGGGCCATATGAGAGTGCCCTACGTCAACAGGAAGAGGTCCCACCCACTGAACATTCAGCTCATATGTGACCACCACACGAAGATCATACAGCGGTGTGCACATTTCCCAGGGAGTGTCCATGACAGGTACATCCTGGGGCAGTCGGACATCCCCAGCCTCTTCGAGGACCACCCCAGGATGTCCAGTTGGTTCTTGGGGGATAAGGTGTACCTGCTAAGGACCTGGCTAATGAGCCAGTACAGAGGCAGATGACTGATGCAGTGACGCGATACAACGAGGCCCATGTGGCCACCCGGGCTGTGATTGAGTCGTGCATCCGACTGCTCAAAATGCAGTTCAGATGCCTTGACCACTGTGATGGTGCACTGCGGTAGCCCCCCCCCCAAGCGCGTTGTCCACTTTGTGGTGGTCTGCTGTGTCATCCACAACCTGCCACAGCAGTGGGGTGACGTGCTGGAGGTGGAGGGGTAGGAACATGTCGCCACCTCTCGAAGAAGAAGACGAGGAGGTGCCGGGCCAGGAGGGGCTGGAGGTCGAGCCTGGCAAAACCCGCAGGTCCAGCCAGAGGATGGAGGACAGGTGGCAGCGGTAAGGGCCCAACAAACCCGGAGGGCCAGGGAGGCCCTCACCTTCACCCGCTTCACCTAGGACATGGCCCCTCTTCCCAACCCCCCCTTCTTGCCCCCTTCCACCATCCCTCAGCCTTCCCCCCCCCTTCCATTCTGCACCTGCACTTCCCCCCCCACAAAACCATTTCCCACCCTTCTTGGGCCTCTGGGGTGATGGGACTGTGTTGGCACTGCTGAGTGCAGGTGGGTGATAATAACTCACAGAGAGCTGAGCGCTGGTGCTCCTAATTCAATGCCACAGCCTGACCCCTGCCTGTCTGCTGAGTGCTCGCTCACACCAGACCCTCCCCCCCCTCCCCCAACCCCCCACCCCACCCCCAATGTCCCTCTCAGTGGATCCTTGACCTGCTTAGACTTCGGTGCTCTACCACTGCGTCTAGGTGTGCCCTCAGAGGTGGAGGTAGCCTGGAGGTACCATGGAGGTACCATGTTCCGTGGCTTTCGATTCCCTTGGGTGTCTTCTGGGGACAGAGAGGCCTAGCATGCCTACAGGTGGCACAGGCCCTGCCCTGCCACCCAGTTCCGGGTGCTGACTGCAAGGCGCACTATTGTCACTGGGGTGGGTGTCAGGGAGCGGGTGGCCACCGTCGCCATTCTGTAGGGTGGCTCTGAGTTGGAACTCAGTGCCCCCTCCTCCCAATCGGTGCCCACAGGACCCTGGGGTTCACCTCGGGATGGAGAGGTCGGTGGATCGAACCCCGGCTGCCCCTGCTTCATCTGGCTCTGCCAGGCCTGGCAGATCCCCAATGCCTGCAGCACAGTGTCGATGCCCTTGCCTATGCTCCTTAGCAACCGGGCCATGCTCTGGAGCACCCCAGAAATGCCCACCTGCAACTGGGACCCATCCCCCAGCGACTGGGATATGCTTTGCAGCACCTCGGCTATACCCACCTGAGGCTGGGCCATGTCTCAGAGCACTTCGGCTATGCCCACATAGAACTGGGACCGGTACGAAGTCTTACAACACCAGGTTAAAGTCCAACAGGTTTGTTTCGCTGTCACTAGCTTTCGGAGCGCTGCTCCTTCCTCAGGTGAATGAAGAGGTTATACACGTTATACACCAGATACATCGATGACATTTTTTTCCTTTGGACCCACGGCGAAGAATCACTGAAACGACTACACGATGACATTAATAAGTTCCATCCAACCATCAGACTCACCATGGACTACTCTCCAAAATCAGTTGCATTCTTGGACACACTCGTCTCCATCAAGGACGGTCACCTCAGCACTTCGCTTTACCGCAAACCCACGGATAACCTCATGATGCTCCACTTCTCCAGCTTCCACCCTAAACACATTAAAGAAGCCATCCCCTATGGACAAGCTCTCCGTATACACAGGATCTGCTCAGACGAGGAGGAGCGTAACAGACATCTACAGACGTTGAAAGATGCCCTCGTACGAACGGGATATGGCACTCGACTCATCGATCGACAGTTCCAACGCGCCACAGCAAAAGACCGGACCGACCTCCTCAGAAGACAAACATGGGACACAACCGACAGAATACCCTTCGTCGTCCAGTACTTCCCCGGAGCGGAGAAACTACGTCATCTTCTTCACAGCCTTCAACACGTCATTGATGACGATGAACATCTTGCCAAGGTCATCCCCACACCCCCACGACTTGCCTTCAAACAACCGCGCAACCTCAAACAAACCATTGTCTGCAGCAAACTACCCAGTCTTCAGAACAGTGACCACGACACCACCCAACCCTGCCATGGCAATCTCTGCAAGACGTGCCAGATCATCGACATGGATACCACTATTACACGTGAGAACACCACCCACCAGGTACGCGGTACATACTCGTGCGACTCGGCCAACGTTGTCTACCTCATACGCTGCAGGAAAGGATGTCCCGAAGCGTGGTACATTGGCGAGACCATGCAGACGCTGCGACAACGAATGAACGGACATCGCGCAACAATCACCAGGCAGGAATGTTCCCTTCCAGTCGGGGAACACTTCAGCAGTCAAGGGCATTCAGCCTCTGATCTCCGGGTAAGCGTTCTCCAAGGCGGCCTTCAGGACCCGCGACAACGCAGAATCGCCGAGCAGAAACTTATAGCCAAGTTCCGCACACATGAGTACGGCCTCAACCGGGACCTGGGATTCATGTCACATTACATTCATCCCCCACCATCTGGCCTGCGAAATCCTACCAACTGTCCTGGCTTGATACAATTCACACCTCTTTAACCTGGGGTTACCCCATCTCTGGATCTGTAAAGATTTAATCACCTGCTAATGCTCGCATTCCTAGCATTGTTTGGCATCTTTGAATTTGTCTATATATGTGTTTCTGGAACAGACCTCTTCATTCACCTGAGGAAGGAGCAGCGCTCCGAAAGCTAGTGACATCGAAACAAACCTGTTGGACTTTAACCTGGTGTTGTAAGACTTCGTACTGTGCTCACCCCAGTCCAACGCCGACATCTCCACATCATAGAACTGGGAGACATCCCCCAGTGACCGGGTCATGCTCTGGAGGGCCTTGGCAATGCCCACCTGAGACTGGGACATGCCCCGCAGCGCCTCATCAAGGACCACCTGGTACTAGATAATGTCCCCCAGCGACTGGGAAATGTTGACGAGGCCCTCAGCCATGGCTGTCACCGGCTAAGCCACACCTTGGACACTTCCACATGCTGCCGACATCTTGCACCAGGCTCTCCACTGCGTCCGTAGCCTCTGAGACTCCTCCAAACAGCTATGGACCGGCTGGAGTGTTACTGACTTCCCCTCTGAATATCACGGCCGCACCCTATCGTCTGCATCAGCTCCGGTCCTGGTCCAGAGGCTCAGCATCTGACTGGGGCCCAGCTGGGTTCTAGAATTCAGCAGTCCTTTGAATGCTGTCGTGACTGGGCGTTGTTGCCTCCACCTTATGTGTACGAGCAACAGTGTGGTGTTCACCAGATTGTGCCCTAGATGCCTGTCCACTATGTTGCTACCGAGGTGTGTGTCTCTGCACTGGTGGAGGGTGGGAATGACAGCTGTGACGCATCAACGTTGGCATCCTCAGAGCTCTCCTCCGAACTGTTCTCATGGGGGGGGGGGGGGTGAGAGGGAGGGAGGTGAGGAACCAGCTCGGATGGGTCGGCACCGTCGGATGAGGATCCAGCAGAAGAATGGCCATGTGGTCAGTGGGAGGGATGGGTCAGTCTGCATGGCAATAACAACTCACGTGTGACAGGTCATCTGGGTGGTAGCCGGTGCATCCTCACCTCTGCGTCATACTGCGACCTCTACATTGGTGACAGATCTGTCCTTGCCCATCCCCATGACCTCCAGGCCCATTCGTTGGAGGGGGTGCAGACGCAGATTGGGTTGGATTAGATTGGTTTATTGTCACGTGTACCGAGGCTCTGCGTGTAGCTCAAACAGATCATTCCGTACATGAAAAGAAATTACATAATAGGGCAAACATAAAATACACAATGTAAGTACATAGACCAAAGGCATCGGATGAAGCATACAGGAGTGTAGTACGACTCAGTAGAGAAGATGTGTGAAGAGATCAGATCAGTCCATAAGTGGGTCAATTAGGAGTCTGGTAACAGCAGGGAAAGCTGTGTTTGAATCTGGTCGTGCATGTTCTCAGACTTTTGTATCTCCTGCCCGATGGAAGAAGTTGGAAGAGTGAGTAAGCCGGTTGGGAGGGGTCTTTGATTATGCTGCCCACTTTCCCAAGGCAGCAGGAGGTGTAGATAGAGTAAATGGATGGATACCTGGCACCCTGCCACCTGTCTGGGCCCTTTCCCATCTGTTGTGGCCAACTTCTCCTATGGGTGAGCAGCACGGTGGCACAGTGGCACAGTGGTTAGTTTGCTGCCTCACAGCATCGAGGTCCCAGGTTTGATCCCAGCTCTGGGTCACTGTCCGTGTGGAGTTTGCACATTCTCCCCATGTTTGCGTGGGTTTCACCCCCACAACCCAAAGATGTGCAGGGTAGGTGGATTGACCACGCTAAATCGCCCCTTAATTGGAAAAAATTGAATTGAGCACTTTACATTTTTTTTTAAACTTCTGTGGGACCCAGGCGGAACAAAGTTAGTGGCACGTGTCGTACATCACGAGGACGGGTGTGGTTCAGCAGCGGGGCGGGTTGGAGAGACGGGCCATATGGGGGGGGGGGGGGGGGTGGAATGTGAAATATGGGGGGGGGGGGGGTGTCAAGGTCCAGTGCCAACTCACCCTTGCGGCCTGGTGGAGGTCACTGATCATCTTACGGCACTGCGTGCCGGTCCTCCTGGTCATGCTCCCTGAGTTGACAGCCACTTGCTCCCTGGTGGCACTGGCTTCCCTGTGGCTTATCCTCTGAGACCCTGGGGGAACAGGGCACCCTGTCTGGCCTCAACTGCGTCCAATGATCTGCCCAATAACCCCGAAATCGTGGAGCTGATCTTCTCAGAGGCATGGCTTCAAGCTGAGTGGGGTTGGCTGTGTAGGATCGGTTCAAGTGCTGCTCTTCCTTGTTCGCAGGAGCCTGCCAAGCGCCGTCCCGGCAAATCAGCCAGCGGGACCATGATTTGCTGCGTGAAGCCCGTGGGGCCTCATTAAGCGGACTGTCGTGTTGGGTGTTCCGATACACAAACGAACCAACACTGTTGTAGATGGTACAACTCTGTTTTATTATTCTGTACAATAACAACTGTTAACTTCTGGCTGCGGTTCGTACTTCACCCATTAACCTGTGGACTCAGCCCTAGCACTATCTTAGAGAGGCACTCAGCACATGGTGTATGTCTGAGTGGCACGCTGTGAGCTCTGTGCTCTGAGCTATCTACTGGTAGCATGAGCGGGAACTGTGGTGTTCCCTGTTTTATAGTGCGTGTGCTCTCACTGGTGATTGGCTGCGATGTTGTGTGTGTTGATTGGTCCGTCTACCTGTCCATCAGTGTATGTGTGTGATTGCACCATGATATGTTAATATGGATATCATGACACGGACCAATTAAAATTTTGCAGTGGAGACGGCCTCACCGGGCCGAGCATCGAAAAGATTGCGGCAATTCCTGCTCACTGCCAAGAAATTTTTCCGTTATATCACACCCTATGTGTCCTTGTTCTCATCTCCCCACAAGTCGAAATAACCTCCTGGTATCCTCCCTGTAAAGTCCCTTCAGAATCTTATATGTTGCAATGCTTTACCTCTCATTATACAAAACTACAAAGGGTATAGGCCCAATCTGTTCAATCTTTCTTCAGAGGATAAGCCCTTCATCCCAAGAATGAGTCAATTGAACCTTCTCTTTACAGTTTCTCATATGATTATATCTTTATTCAAATAAGGGGAACAAAACTGCACATAATATTCCAGATATGGTCTCACCAAGGCCCTGTACAGCTCAGTAAAACTTTCTTACTTTTATGTTTCATTCCCCTGGCAATAGATGACAACATTCCATATGCCTTCCTAATCACTTGCTGTATCTACATACTAACTTTATGTGATTCATTTACCAGGACATCCAGATCCCTCTGTACGTCAGCATTCTGAAATCTCTCCATTTAACTAGTAAACTGCTTTTCTATTCTTCCTGCCAAAGTAGACAAGTTCATATTTTCCCACATTATACTCCACCTGACAGATTTTTGCCCACTCACCTAATCC
Organism: Scyliorhinus torazame; assembly: GCF_047496885.1. Lineage (NCBI taxonomy): Eukaryota > Metazoa > Chordata > Chondrichthyes > Carcharhiniformes > Scyliorhinidae > Scyliorhinus > Scyliorhinus torazame. The sequence continues at coordinate 223,862,790 of NC_092708.1, read as the reverse complement.
GTCTATATCCCTTCGCAAACTCTCTGGGGGCTCTTTTCCGGCTGCATTACGCCACTCTGTCAGGAAAATACCAGGAGAGACCTGAAATGCGACTTGCACCGATTGCCATACAGTTTTCAATGTTCCCGGGCCTTCCCAGCAGTCTAATCAGGTTCTCGCCCATCGAGGGCATGAACCTGGTACCATACATTTAAGTAGATTTAAATACACAAAGTCGGCTTGATGGAGAATCTTCCGGGAATGTGCGATGTTCCCACCCGTCGGTGTGATATGGCACTGGCGGGAATCACTACTGGTCTCCATAGACAGAGACAAGACATGATGACCACACCGAGGAGCTCGGAAGCCATTGCAGCCCATGGGTGGTCTGGGACATGGCAGCACCCTAGCAGTGCTAACCAGGTTAGCACTGTCAGGGTGCCCAGGGGCAGTTCCAAGGGGACTCTGAAGAGCCTGAAGAGGGTGGAGCCTGAAGGGACAGTGCATGAAAGGGGCAGAGAATGAAAGGCAACCCATTGGGGGGCCTGTTGCCGGTAATCAATGTTGTGGGGTGTTGGGGGAGGGGGGGGGGGGGGGCTGCGCAGGGAAAACTCAGGCCAGCAATAAATTTTCTGGTGGGGGTGAGAAACACGCCATCAATGAGGGGTGGGGCGGGGTGTTCCTGATGTCCATTGTGCCGGGTGCGGCGTGGGCGGGGGGGTGCAGCACCATGTTAAAACGGTTCCCCAATCCCTATGAAGCTGGGTTTGCTCTGCCCTTCCTGATGATGGCACAAAACATGCCCCCCACATTCATAAAAAAATGGCAAAGAGCAGGATGATCTCGTCGGGAAACTGCCCATTACTCTAGGGAGACACATGCAGTTTTTCTGAATGAACCTGACACTTTGCCATTCTTTGGCAAAAATCTACCCTCTACCTCCTCATAACAACTTACTTTCTACCTTGGTGTCATTGGCAAATGTAACAACAATACATTCAGTCCCTTTATCCAAGTCATTGATACAGATTGTAAATAGTTGAGAATCCAGCACTGATCCCTGCGGCACTCCACAAGGATCCATCACAAGAGGACATAGTTTTGGGTGAGAGACAAGAGATTCCGAGGGGATTTGAGAAAAAAATATTTCACTCAGAGGGTGTTGAGAATCTGGAACGCCCTGCCCGGGAAGGTAATTGAGGCAGGAAACCTCATCAACTTTATAAAGCCCTTGGATGAGCACTTGAAACACCATCACATTTGAGGATATGGGACCACCAGCGTGGGATTAGGGGTAGTTATTGTCAGTGCAGACTCAATGGGCCAAATGGGCCTTTTCTGCGCTGTACAACTCTAGAGCTCTATGACTAGTTGCTGCTTATCATCGTAAAAGTAATCTATTTATCCCTACTCTTTGCTTCCTATTAACCAATCCTGTATCCAGGCAGATATGTTCCTCCATACGCCATGTAATCTTGTCGTGTGTGGTAACCTTTGATATGGCGTCTTACCAAATACCTTTTGGAAATCCAAGAACACCACATCTACAGGTTCCCCTTTCTCCACATTGTTTGCTACTTCCTCAAAAAACATTGGAGAAGGAGAATGTGGGTGTAGAATTCAGACAGAGGGACTGTGGGGTTCTTGAGCAGTTTGAATAGGAGTGAGGAGGTATTGGAGGTTTTGGCAGGCAATCTCCAGGTTCAGATGAGTCGTATCCCAGACTGCTGTGGGAGGCAAAGCAGGAAATTATAGGGGCTCTGCCTCAAAATTTTAATTCCTCTCTGGCCACAGGGGAGACACCAGAGGACTGGAGGACAGCTAATGTGGTTCCGCGTTTCAAGAAGGGTGGCAGAGATAAATCAGGGGATTACAGACCAGTGAGTCTCACATCGGTGGTAAGGAAACTATTGGAGAAAATTCTGAAGGACAGAATCAATCTCTACTTGGAGAGGCAAGGTTTGATCAGGAATTGTCAGCATGGCTTTGTCAGAGGGAGATCATGGCTAACACATTTGATTGAATCTTTTGAAGAGGGGACCAGGTATGTAGATGAGGGCAGTTGTTGTAGTTTATATGAATTTCAACAAAGCCTTTGACAAGCTCCCACATGGGAGGCTGATAAAGAAGGTAAAGCCCATGGAATTGAGGGTAATGTGGCAAGTTGACTCCAAAATTGGATTAATGGTGGGCAACACGGTAGCATAGTGATTTGCACTATGGCTGCACAGCGTGAGGGACCTGGGTTCGATTCCCAGCTTGCGTCACTGTCTGTGTGGAGTCTGCCCGTTCTCCCTGTGTCTGTGTGGGTTTCCTCCGGGTGCTCCGGTTTCGTCCCACAAGTCCCGAAAGACATGCTATTAGGTAATTTGGACATTCTAAGTTCTCCCTCAGTGTACCCGAACAGGCGCCGGAATTTGGCGACTAGGGGCTTTTCACTGTAGCTTCATTGCAGTGTTACTGTAAGGCTACTTGTGACAATAACGATTATTTATTTATTTATTTCTGCTAGGAGACGGAGGGTGGTGGTAGAAGGCTTTTTGTGCGACTGGAAGCCGGTGTCCAGTGGCATATCATGGGGATCATTGCTGGGTCCCTTACTGTTTGTGATATACAAATTTAAAATATAGATGAGAATGTGGGGGGATGATAAGTAAGTTTGCAGATGACACAAAGATTGGCTAAGTGGTTGACAGTGAAGAGGAATGTCTTACGTTACAGGAAGATACAGATGGATTGGTCAGATGGGCAGATCAGTAGCAGATGGAATTTAACCTGGAAACTATGAGGTGATGCACTTTGGAAGAAGTAACACAAAAAGGGAGTACTCAATGAATGGCAGAACACTAGGAAGCTCAGAGGAACAGAGGGATCTTGGGGTGCATGTCCACAGATCCCTGAAGGTTGCAGGACAGGTTAAGTTAAGAAGGCATAGGGTAGTTAAGAAGGCATTCGGGACACTAGCCTTTACCAGTCGAGGCATAGAATATAAGAGCAAGGAGGTTATGTTGAGCTGTACAGGACTTTGGCTCGGCCACAGCTGGTGAACTGTGTTCAGTTCTGCTCTCCGCTCTATAGGAAGGATGTGATTGCACTGGAGAAGGTGCAGAGGAGATTGACCAGGATGTTGCCTGGGATGGAGCATTTTAACGATGAAGAGAGGCTGGATAAGCTTGGGTTGTTTTCTTTGGAGCAGAGAAGGCTGTGAGTGTATGATTGAGGACATGATTGAGGTGTACAAGATTATGAGGGGCATGGACAGGGTGGATAGAAAGCAGCTGTTTCCATTAGTCTGTAACAAGAGGTCATAATATTAAGGTGAAAGGCAGGAGGTTCAGAGGGGAGTTGAGGAAATGTTTTTCACCCTGAGGGTGGTGGAAATCTGGAATGCACAGCCTGGGAGGGAAATAGAGGCAGGCAACCTCATAATCTTTAAAAGGTACTTGAATGAGCACTTGAAATGTCATAACATTCATGGCTATAGGCCAAGTGCTGGGAAGTGGGATTATGATAGATTAGAGTAGGTTTTCTTTGTCAGTGCAGGCTCGACAGACTAAAGAGACTCTTCTGTACTGTATGATTCTGTGATTTCCCTTTCACAAAACCATGTTGACTCTGCCATCGTATAATAATCTTCTAAGTATCCAGCTATGACCTCTTAAATAATACATTCTAACATTTTCCGTTTGACAGATGTTAGGCGAACTGGCCTAGAGTTTCCTGCTTTCAGTCTCCCTCCTTTCCTGAATAAAGATGTTACATGTGCTATTTTTCCAATTGACTTGGACCCATGCAGATTCTGAGGAATTTTGGAAGATTATAACCAATGCATCTACAATCTCTGCAGCCTCTTCTTTCAAGGCTCTATGATACAGGCAATCTGGTCCTGGGGGCTTGTCAGACTTTAGGACTAATAGTTTTCCCAGCACTTTTTCCCTGGTGATGGTGATTGTTTTAAGTTCTTCCCTCCTGTTCATCTTCTGATTTTGAAGTATCTTTGAGAAGTTTTCCAAATCAAATGGGGTGGCAGGGTAGCATAGTGATTAGCACTGTTGCTTCACAGCACCAGAGTCATAGGTTCGATTCCCGCTTGAGTCACTGAGCGGAGTCTCCATGTTCTCCCTGTGTCTGCCTGGGTTTCCTCTGGGTTCTCCAGTTTCTTCCCACAAGTCCCGAAAGACCTGCTTGTTAGGTGAATTGGACATTCTGAATTCTCCCTCCGTGTACCCAAATAGGCGCTGGAGTGTGGCGACTAGGAGATTTTCATAGTAACTTCATTGCAATGTTAATGTAAGCCAATAATAATGAAGCTATTATAAGAAGAAGAAGAAGATCTACATTGAAGACAGATGCAAAATACCTGGTCAAAACATCACATGTTTTCCATTATCAGTTCCCCAACCTCACTCTCCAGAGCACCAACACTAACTTTAGTTACTCTTTTCCGATTTAAATACTTGTAGAAACTCTTACCATCTGATTTATCTTATTAGATACTTTCTCTTAGACTCAACATTCCCCCTCTATTTTTTTTACTCATTCTTTGTGGATTCTTAAAATCTGTCCAGTTCTTTGACTGACCACAAATATTTACAGACTTGTGCAGTGTTTCTTTCAATTTGACACTATCCTTAACCTCCTTACTTAGCCAAAAATGATGCAGCTTTCTCTTTTTTTTATAAATTAAGAGTATCCAATTGTTTTTTTCCAATTAAGGGGCAATTTAGCGTGGCCAATCCACCTAGCCTGCACACCTTTGGGTTGTGGGGGCGAAACCTATGCAAACATGGGGAGAATGTGCAAGCTCCACACGGACAGTGACCCAGAGCCGGGATCAAACCCGGGTCCTCGGTGCTGTGAGGCAGCAGTGCTAACCACTGTGCCACCGTGCCACAAGAAGCATCTTTCTCAGTGTCTTTCTTTCTCATTGGGATAAATCTTTGTTGAAGTTATTAAAATCGTCTTAACGTCAGTCGGCATTCAACACTATTTTGTTGCAAATGTCACCATTATTGATCTGAACCCTCCAACTAAACCTCTCTCCTAACCCTCATACAGCTGAACATGCCTTCCAGCAACAGAAAAGATCCCCCACTGGTGATATTTAAAGACATTAACAACTACATTCAGATGAGATCTAATTGATTTCTATTGGCTAATGCTGAGTTAATACAAATGTTTGGTGGTATCTATTGTTATTTAAAGTTGATGAACTCTACAGGGAATGCTGTGGCATATGGTGAAGGTTTTGGTTCTTGTTTGAAAAGATCTGCTCAGAGTATGTGCTCCTCTTCATGGTTGGTATAGTTTCCACACCACCAGTGCTGGAGCAATACTCACAATATCAGCCTGTTTACTGTCCACTGCAGCATCAGGGAGGTCACTGAGGCTTTATTTGCAAAGAGAGCTTCATTCTCTCTTGCCAGCGCATACAAGCAACTTCACTGGGATTGCAGGCTTCCCAATAGTACCAAGATGCCAGTGATTCCACACACAATGCTTTGCAGACACCTCAGGTTAACTCCAAGATTTACTGTAACCAAATAAGAATTTCACTCCCTCATTATCTAAATGGTGAGAGATAGCAGAGCTCTGAGATGCAGAGGGATACGGGTGTCTGAGTGCATGAATCATAAAAGGCGAGTAAAAATATACAGCAAGTAATTAGGAAAGCAAATAGAATGGTATTGTGTATTGTGTGGGGGAATTGAATTCAAAAGTAGGGAGGTTATGCTTCAGTTATACAGAGCACTAGTGAGACCACATCTGAAGTATTGTGTACTGTATCGGTCTCCTTATTTAAGGAAGGATATAAATGCATTGAAAGCAGTTCAGAGAGGTTTACTAAACTAATAGCAGAAATGGTGTGTTGTCTTATGAGGATACGATAGTCAGGCTAGGCTTGTATCCACTGGAGTTTAGAAGAATAAGTGGCAACTTGATTGAAACATATAGGATCATTATGGGGCTTGACAAGGTGGATGTGGAGAGGATGTTTTCCTCTTGTGGGAGAATCTAGAGGGCACTGTATAAAAATAAAAGGTCGCGTATGTAAAGTCTCAGGCAAGCATCCACTCGGAAGCAATGTCTGTCGCAAAAATTTAGTTTTATTCAGGTTACTGTACACTCCTCCTACTCCCCGAAGGGTCTCCCACACCCAGCCCTCAACTGGGCCGGAGTATTTATATCCTGAGGCACGATCAATTTGACTAAAGACGAAAGTTGAATCCAAACTGAGGCTTTATTGGTATCAGATGTGTGGCCTCCCACAGCAGCTGGTGAAATGGCTGTGAGCTGGAGAACACGCATATTTATACCCCGCCTCCTGGGCGGAGCCAGCAGACAGGGGCCACAGGCGAACCTGTAGTGCAGGTTCTACCATACATCCTCTAATATAAGTACAACAGTGGTTTAAACCTGTTAAAGTTGAGTCCGGCGGGGGTGGTGGATAACTATATACAATCATGATTTTAATATTTACAGAGCAAAACAAATGTCTCTTGGCGTCCGGTGGACCGGTCAGAGGTTCAGCTGGTCCGGGGCCTTGATGGTCCTTTGAGAGTGACGGAGTGGTGACGCCGATGTTGGTGCTGACCTGGTCGAGGGTGACTCAGGGAGCGTGCCAAAATCCTCTTCATCGACGGGCGTGGGCAGGGGGAGGACGGATGGTCCTGGGGGTGGTGGTGTTGTGAGCGACGGGGGAGGGTAAGGTGGCGCCGGGGGCGACGGGGGTGGTGTGGGGGTGGAACCTGCTGGTGCCCTGAGGGAGACAGTATCCTGGCGGCCGTTGGGGAACGCCACGTAGGCGTACTGGGGGTTTGCGTGGAGCAAGTATACCCTCTCCACCAACGGGTCCGCCTTGTGGAGTCGCACATGTTTACGGAGAAGCACGGTTCCCGGAGCTGTGAGTCAAGTCGGGAGCGACACCTCGGATGTGGACTTCCTGGGGAAGGCAAAAAGACGTTCATGCGGTGTACTGTTAGCAGCAGTGCAGAGTAATGAGCAAATGGAATGTAGTACATCAGGGAGGACCTCTTGCCAGCGGGAGGCCGGGAGACTTCTGGACCGTAGGGCCTGCTGGACGGCCCTCCATACCGTCCCATTCTCCCTTTCTACCTGTCCGTTTCCCCGGGGGTTGTAGCTTGTCGTTCTGCTGGAGGCGATACCCCTGCTGAACAGGAACTGATGCAGCTCATCACTCATGAATGAGGATCCCCTGTCACTGTGGATGTAGGCGGGGGAACCAAACAGAGTGAAGATCGAATTGAGGGCTTTAATGACGGTGGCAGACGTCATGTCGGGGCAAGGGATGGCGAAGGGGAACCGGGAGTATTCGTCGATCACACTGAGGAAATATGTGTATCGGTCGGTGGAGGGGAGGGGGCCTTTGAAGTCCATGATAAGGCGTTCAAAGGGGCGGGAGGCCTTCACCAGGCACGCGCGGTCCGGCCGGTAGAATTGCGGCTTGCACTCCGCACAGACCTGGCAGTCCCTGGTGATTGTCCTTACTTCCTTGACGGAGTAGGGCAAATTTTGTGCCTTAATGAAGTGGTACAATCGAGTGACCCCTGGGTGACAAAGGCTGTTGTGCAGGGTCCGGAGTCGGTCTACCTGTGTGCTGGCACATGTACCTCGGGATAGGGCAACTGGGGGCTCATTGAGTTTGCCAGGGCGATACCTAATCTCGTAGTTATAGGTGGAGAGCTCAATTCTCCACCTCAAGATGTTATCATTTTTGATCTTGCCCCGCTGTGTGTTGTTGAACATAAAGGCTACCGACCATTGGTCAGTGAGGAGAGTGAATCTCCTGCCGGTCAGGTAATGCCTCCAATGCCGCATAGCTTCAATGATAGCTTGGGCCTCTTTTACGACGGATGAGTGCCGGATTTCAGAGGCATGAAGGGTGCGGGAAAAGAATGCCACGGGCCTGCCTGCCTGATTGAGGGTGGAGGCAAGGCCGACGTCTGATGCGTCGCTTTCTACTTGGAAGGGCAGCGTTTCATCTACAGCGTGTATTGTGGCCTTGGCAATATCAGCTCTGATCCGGGAGGAGGCCTGTTGGGCCTCGGCCGTCAGGGGAAACTGGGTGGACTGTATGAGTGGGCGGGCCTGTCCGCATAGTTTGGGACCCACTGCGCGTAATATGAAAAGAACCCCAGGCAGCGTTTGAGGGCCTTGGGGCAGTGGGGGAGGGGGAGCTCCATGAGGGGGCGCATGCGGTCGGGATCGGGCCCCAGAACTCCGTTCTGGAGCACATAGCCGAGGATGGCTGAGCGGTTCGTGCTGAACACACACTTCTCCTTGTTGTAAGTGAGGTTTAGGAGAGTAGTGGTGCGGAGAAATTTAGCAACGTTGGCGTCGTGGTCCTGCTGATCATGGCCGCAGATGGTCACATTGTCTAGTTACGGAAAGGTGGCCCGCAAACCGTACCGGTCGACCATTTGGTCCATCTCCCTTTGGAAGACCGAGACCCCATTAGTGACGCCGAAGGGGACCCTAAGGAAGTGATATAGACGGCCGTCTGCCTCAAAGGCGGTGTGTGGACGGTCTGATTTACGGATGGGGAGCTGGAGGTAGGCGGATTTCAAATCCACCATTGAGAAGACCCGGTACTGTGCAATCTGGTTAACCATGTCAGATATGCGTGGGAGAGGGTACGCGTCGAGCTGTGTGTACCTGTTGATGGTCTGGCTGTAGCCCACAACCATTCGATGTTTCTCCCCAGATTTAACCACTACCACTTGAGATCTCCAGGGACTGCTGGCCTCGATGATGCCTTCCCGAAGCAACCGCTGGACTTCGGACCTGATGAATGTCTTGTCTTGAGTGCTGTACCATCTGCTCCTGGTGGCGATGGGTTTGCAATCTGGAGTTAGATCAGCAAAGAGGGAAGATGGGTCGACCTTTAGGGTCATGAGACTGCACACAGTAAGGGGTGGTAAGGGTCCGCCGAATTTAAGGGTTAGGCTCTGGAGGTTGCACTGGAAATCCAGGCCGAGGATAAGTGCAGCGCAGAGGTTAGGGATAACGTAGAGGCGGAAGCCATGGAATTCTACGCCCTGGACCGTGAGCGTGACCGTACAGTACCCCCGGATCGCTATGCAATGGGATCCGGAGGCCAGGGAGATTTTTTGATCGGCGGGGTGTATCGTGAGGGAGCAGCGCCTTACCGTATCCGGGTGTATAAAGCTCCCGGTGCTCCCGGAGTCCAGCAGGCAAGAGGTCAAATGGCCGTCGACTTTCACGCTGGTGGATGCGTTGGTCAGGTTATGCGTGCAAGACTGGTCGAGTGACATGGAGGCGAGCCTTGGTTGGTCGTCGGGTAATGGGGCGGCCATTGAGTTCAGATCTTGGAACGCTGGTGGTGTCCATGTGCTGAGGGGTAGACAAGATGGCGGCGCCTGGAGATCTTGCGGGTTACAAAATGGCGGCGCCCATGGAACGCACGTTGCCAGGATGGAGCACGATGGCGCCACCCATGAAACGCACGTGTTGCGCGGAGGGGAAGATGGCAGCGCCCACTGATCGCACATGGTCTGGGGGGAGGAGAAGATAGCGGCAACCGTTGTCTGTGACTGGGGGGGTGGGGGCGATCGCAGCCACTGAGCGGGCCTGGCACACCGCGGCAAAGTGGTCCTTCTTCCCGCAGGCTTTACAAAGGGCAGCGCGGGCCGGGCAGCGTTGGCGGAGGTGCTTTTGCTGGCCACAAAAGTAGCATCAGGGCCCCCCGGGGATTGCTGGCTGGCGTACAGCGCAGGCGTTTTGGGTGGGCAGTGCCCCCGCTGGGGAGGCTGCCTGTGAGGTCCATGAAGCATAGGATGGGTGGGCTGCGTGGTTGAGGGCGTAGGACTGGACATATCGCAAGGCAACACGTCATGGAGAACACTAGCGTCTTAGTCTCTGCGAGGTCGCACGTGGCCCCTTCTAGGAGCCGCTGACGTATGATATCTGACCCAATTCCAGTCACAAAGGCGTCCCTCATAAGGAGGTCTGAGTGTTCCTTAGCTGTAACGCCCTGGCAGTCACAGTCCCGGACTTGTGGGATTAGGGCCCTCCAGAAGTCTTCTATGGACTCACCCTGTAGTTGAGAACGAGTTGCGAGCACGTGCCTGGCGAAGAGCGTGTTTGTCTTTTGCTCGTAATTGTCTTTGAGTCAAGTCATGGCTTCGGCGTAGTTTGGCGCATCCTGGATCAGCGGGAAGACTTTGGAGCTCAGCCTGGAATATAAGATCTGGATCTTCTGAGCCTCCGGAACAGGAGTTGACGCCGCGTTGATATACGCTTCAAAGCAAGCTAGCCAGTGCTGGAAGTCCTTTCTGGTGTCGCTCGAGTGTGGATCCAGCTGCAGGCGATTTGGTTTAATCCGGAGGTCCATCCTTCGAAACTGATATCAATAAATTGAGGCACGATCAATTTGACCAAAGACTAAAGTTGAATCCAAACGGAGACTTTATTGGTATCAGATGTGTGGCCTCCCACTGCAGCTGGCGAAATGGCTGCGAGCTGGAGGACACGCATATTTATGGACCCCGCCTCCTCATCTGGGTAGATCATATTCAGGTGAGGCCGCTGGTACTCTGATGCTGCAGATCTCAGGGCCTCCTGCCGGGTTATAACACCCCTCCACCACCAACCCCCCCCCCCCCCCCCCCCCACCAAATCCAAAATGGCGTCCATGTCCATGGAAGAGGGGAATCGGTCTGAGGATCCATGATCGGACCTCGGATACCTATTCCACCCAACTCTAGAGATGGTCCACGTGTCGATTTGAGTCCTTACCTTGCACCCAGACCGTATATGAGATCGGCCCGGTGTGTTGTATAACTGTTCCCAGATCCATAATGCCCCGTCAATAAAATTCCAGGCGTAAACAGAGTCTCCAGAGGTGAATTCTCTCATGGGCCCAGCTCATTGCACTCTGTTCCGTTCCTGTTGGTCACGGACCTTTTCCCCGATGTCTGGCAAAACCAGGCTCTTCCGCATGCACAAGCAACGACCCATCAAGGGCTCCACTGCCATCACCCCAGTGGGAGCGTGCGGCGTGACCCTGTCGTGGAATAGAAAGCGGGCAAGGTGGATTTCTGCTGAGCCCGTGATCTGTTTTCTCATCCCCAGTTTCAAAGTCTGTATGGCACATTCTGCCAACCTATTCATTGACGGGTGATAGGAGGCAGACTCCATTTTGCTTCGTAAAATCTGCAAACTCCAAACTAGTGAATGTATTGCCGTTGTCCGACACAAGGACCTCCGGGTGTCCGTCAATGCAAAGGTCTGTCGGAGCCATTCGATGGTGTCATGCGACGTGGTTGTCATCATTCTGTGTACATCCAACCATTTAGAGTATCTGTCTCCTATCAGTAGGTACATTGCCCCCTGGAAGGGGCCCAGAAAATCCACATGGAGGCAGGATAATGCCGACATGGCCATTCGCATGTATAAAGTGGAGCTGCCGGAGGGAGCTGCTGGTGCTCCTGGCAATGGGTACACTGTTTTCCCAAGTTCTCGATTGCCGTGTCGATGCTGGCCACCATACGTAGCTCCGGGCCAAAATCTTCATTTTGGAGAGACCTGAGTGTCCACTGTGGAGGTCCTGCAAAATGGTCCCCTGGCCTCGTTCAGGGATGACCACCCGGGAATCCACAGGAAGATGCTGTCCATACGCTGAGTTCTACCACCTTTGTGGTAAAAGCCCTCAGGTCCTCCAGGAGGGTACAGTGCTGGACCCCGTACAGCATGAAGTGGTAGACCCTGGCAAGCAGCAGGTCTGTTTGTGTCCAAGTCTTTACTTGGGACACTGTTACCAGCAGTGAATCCACAGCAAGTTATGACTACCTCATCCTATGTTGCTGACGTTGGCGTGCTGGTGGGCAGCTGGAAGCAGCTGAGTTCATCGGTGTGAGTAATCTTTGTTCCTGCACAATGCTCCAAAATATACTTGTATGCCACCAGAAGGAGAGTTCAATGCTGAATGTGGGTGGACCCCACTGGGGGAATTGCCTTGTCCCCTTTGAATAACCCCAAAGCAGTTTATGGTCAGCATAAGCCATGAACCCATGGCCATAGACATATTGATGGAATCGTTAAACACCGAACACCAATGCCAGCCTTTCCTTTTCTATTTGGGCATAATTGTGTTCTGCTGTCGCAAAACGTGCATGAAGCGAAGCAATGGACCGATCAATACTATCGTCCATCCTGTACGCCAAAACGGAGCCGATCCCGTAGGGCTTCGCCGGGTTGAAGTGAGTCAGCAAGTGGGAGGACGACAGTCACCGCTTTACTTCGTCAAACGCCTTCTGCTGTGGTGGGTCCCAAATCCACAGCAGGCCCTTCTTTAACACCAGGTGCACTGGGCCAAAACCGTCACCAAGTTCGGCAGTCCTTTCAACAGAGGACTTAACCTCATCCCCTCATCTGGGTAGATCGTATTCAGGTGAGGCGGCAGGGACTCTGATGTTGCAGGACCCTGGGCCACCTGTCGGGTTATAACAGCCTATTTAAAATGGAGATGAGGTGAAACTTTATCTCTCAGAGGGTCGTGAGTCTTTGGAACTCTCTTCCTGAAAAGGTGGTGGAAGCAAAGCCTTTGAATATTTTTACGGCAGAGGTGAATAGAAGGGGTGTGAAAGATTTTCAGGGGTAGGCAAGATAGATAGAGGTAACTATTAGATATTCATGATTTTTTTTTATTTTGGAGGAGGCCCGAGGAACTGAATGGCCAATCCTGGGGCGAAATTCTCCCCCAACGGCGGGATGTCCGCCGACTGGCGCCAAAGCCGGCGCCAATCAGACGGGCATCGTGCCGGCCCAAAGGCGGAAGGCTCCGCATCTTTGGGGGCCGAGCCCCAACATTGAGGGGCTAGGCCGACGCCGGAGGGATTTCCGCCCCGCCAGCTGGCGGAAATGGCGTTTGTTTCCCTGCCAGCTGGCGCGGAAATGCGGCGCATGCGCGGGAGCGTCAGCGGCCGCTGTCAGTTTCCCAGCGCATGCGCGGGAGCGTCAGCGGCCGCTGTCAGTTTCCCACGCATGCGCAGTGGGGAGAGTCTCTTCTGCCTCCGCCATGGTGGAGGCCGTAGCGGAGGCGGAAGGGAAAGAGTGCCCCCACGGCACAGACCCGCCCGCGGATCGGTGGGCCCCGATCGCGGACCAGGCCACCGTGGGGGCACCCCCCGGGGTCAGATCGCCCCGCGCCCCCCCCAGGACCCCGGAGCCCGCCCACGCCGCCTGGTCCCGCCGGTAAATACCAGGTTTGATTTACGTCGGCGGGACAGGCAATTCCTGGGCTGGACTTCGGCCCATCCGGGCCGGAGAATCCAGCGGGGGGTCCCGCCAACCGGCGCGGCCCGATTCCCGCCCCCGCCCAATCTCCGGGAGCGGAGACTTCGGCGGGGGCGGGGGCGGGATTCACGGCGGCCAACGGCCATTCTCCGACCCGGCGGGGGGTCGGAGAATGACGCCCCTGTTCTTTATTCCTACATTTGTATGGTCATATGGTCGGTTGTGGCAAGGCTGAAACAACATAACGGGCTACAAAACAAAGCCGAGCAGGGACACACCATACCCACCGTCACAACGTCCGAAGTCAAATCGGCCTTCCTGAAAGTGAACCCTCGGAAGGCGACGGGTCCGAACGGGATCCCTGATCGTGCACTCAGAGCCTGCGTGGACCAGCTGCCAGATGTGTTCATGGACATCTTTAATCTGTCCCTACTCCGCTCCAAGGTCCCCACCTGCTTCAAGAAGACCACCATCATAACGGTGCCAAAGAAGAACCAGGCAACATGCCTCAATGACTACTGTGCAGTAGCCCGGACGTCAATCAGAATGAAGTACTACGAGATGTTGGTCATGAAGCGTATCCACTCTATACACCCAGAATGCCTAGATCCACTGCAATTCGCATACCGCCGCAATCGGTCCACAGCAGATGTCATCTCTCTGGCCTTACATTCTTCCCTAAAGCATCTCGACAACAAGGACTCCTACATCAGACTCCTATTTACTGACTACAACTCCGCCTTCAACACCATAATCCCAGCCAAGCTCATATCAAAGCTCCTCACTCTGCAACTGGATCCACAGACCACAATCATTAAGAATAAACAACAACATCTCGTCCACGATCGTCCTCAATACCGGGGCCTCGCAAGGCTGTGTACTTAGCCCCCTACTATACTCCCTATACACACTCAACTGCGTGGCAAAATTTGGTTCCAACTCCATCTGCAAGTTTGCTGCGATACGACCATAGTGGGTCGGATCTCAAACAGCGACGAGTCAGAATACAGGAGGGAGATAAACAACCTAGTGGAGTGGTGTAACGACAACAATCTGTCCCACAATGCCAGCAAAACTAAAGAGCTGGTCATTGACTTCAGGAAGCAAAGTACTGTACATATCCCTGTCTACATCAACGGGGCCGAGGTGGAGATGGTTGACAGCTTCAAGTTCCTGGGGATGCACATCACCAAAAATCTGTCCTGGTAAACCCACATCGACGCTACCACCAAGAAGGCACAACAGTACCTATAGGAAACTAAGGAAATTCGGCATGTCCACACTGAGTCTTACCAACTTTTACAGATGCACCATAGAAAGCATCCTATCTGGCTGCATCACAGCCTGGTATGGCAACTGCTCGGCCCAAGACCACAAGAAACTTCAGAGAGTTGTGAACACAGCCCAGTCTATCACACAAATCCGGCTCCCATCTATTGACTCCATCTACACCTCCCGCTGCCTGGGGAAAGCGGGCAGCGTAATCAAAGATCCCTCCCACCCAGCTTACTCACTCTTCCAACTTCTTCCATCAGGCAGGAGATACAAAAGTCTGAGAACACACATGAACAGATTCAAAAACAGCTTCTTCCCCACTGTTACCAGACTCCTAAACGACCCTCTTATGGACTGACCTGATTAATACTACACTCCTGTATGCTTCATCCGATGCCTCTGTTTATAGATACAAAGATACATAGAACATATAGTGCCGTAGGATGCCATTCGGCCCATCAAGTCTGCACCGACCCACTTCGGACCTCATTCCACCCTATCCCATAACCCAATAACCCCTCCTAACCTTTTTGGACACTAAGGGCAATTTAGCATGGCCAATCCACCTAACCTGCACGTCTTTGGACTGTGGGAGGAAACCGGAGCACCCGGAGGAAACCCACGCAGACACGGGGAGAATGTGCAGACTCCGCACAGACAGTGACCCAGCGGGGAATCGAACCTGGGACCCTGGTGCTGTGAAGCCACAGTGCTAGCCACGTGTGCTACCGTGCTGCCCTTAAGTAGTTGTGTACCTTGTGTTGTCCTGTTATGTATTTTCTTTTTATTTTCTTTTATTTTCATGTACTAAATGATCTGTTTGAGCCGCTCGTAGAAAAATACTTATCACTGTACCTCTGTACACGTGACAAGAAACAAATCCAATCCAATCCAATAAGGATAGAGTTGGGGTGAGGGCAGGGGAGAAAACAAGAGATGCAAGTTTACATCATCTGCAGCTAGACTTTGTGGGGCGAGGGGCAATAGGACATGACAATGAGTATTACTGTCAAAGATCTACAATGTCATTGCAGGTCTTGACCACAGCTGCTCCAATGAAGGTGAGCACATTGGTGTAAAGATATGTAGGCATACCTGCACCCCTGCGGTTAGCGCCTATTACTTCCACTAATGCACAACCTTCTCCTGCAAGACAGAGTGAAGTATGTTTGTGTGTGTGGTGCAATGTGTTTGGGTGATGGAACTATCATGCTTGAAGACTTGGCAGTGACTGCAAGCCATATGATGTGCATGTGAGGGTAAGCTGAAGCCATGAATGTCAAGTGAGATGGCCTGATTGACCGAGACTCATGTACTTGAATGATGGAGATGTGGTGCATATTGGAGTGTGTGTGGAGCTCGTGGTGCAATTGGTGAGATATGGCATATGAAAATGCATTGACTTGGCCTTGAACATTTATGTGGGATCATTGACCTTCTACTGCGTCAACCCAGGTCCTTGGAGTTGGACTTCCAGCATTGCCTGCCACAGCTGTTTGCTCTCACTGATTTTTGAGCATGTGTCCTTGCGGATACATTTATTCTTCTGCATGCCTCCTCAACCAAGATTTCTAAGATAATGTTGGGAAATCTTGGAACCTGCACTCTGCCATGTTGTGCCATCATTCCGTGGTATTCTTGCTCGGGCTCCCTTCTGTAACAAGTTCCACCACTTGGCACAGCCACAGTGCAACTCACCTTTAAGAATTGCAGGCTATCTTTAAGTGATTCTAGTCTCTCTCTCTCAATGTTGTGGCATTGCTCAGGTATATAGACTTTCAGCAGCAAGATTGGCACTGGCTGCCTGCAGAAATTCTTTAAATAAGCAGTCAGAACAAAGTATGTTTCCTGTTGAAATGAGAAGCAACATGACTGGGTTAATCACACACCATAATCAATGGCCTTTTTCAGGCAATAGTGAATTTGGCAGGTCAGCTATTTATGCAACTGCTTAAAGCAGATGTAGTAAGTGTTAAAACCAGAAATTGAGGTTACACGCCAAACAACACAACTAATGAAACCATAATTTTTTATATGTAAAATAAATCATGAGAGGTAATGGTTTAAGGAAAAAAATTAAGGCAGCAAATGAGAATATCCACAATCAGATACATAGGGTTAAGTTGTATCCAACGGCTCACTTCTCCGAACGGCACGTATTAAAATCTGTAACTCTATCGGCTCAGGGGTTAAGGGTCAGACCTGCGACAATAGAAAAGATGGTATCACAACATGTGTCACGACATTGACCTTGGTGACATTTTGTCAGCTTCAGCTGTTACACTGCAGCTCACAGCACTACTCCAGTATCAAGGTACTTCCTGAGGTGGTCTTGCTCGGGACAGAGCAGCCAAACTGGAGTGAAATTTTGTTGCTCTGTACTGGGACTTTCACATCAAGTTCACATGGTGTCAGTGTAAATTTAGCACAACAATCCTATTACAGCAGCTCAGTTAGGGTGTTAGCGATTGAGTAAAAGTCTGGCGAAGGGAATGAGAGGCCGATAAAGGACATTGATATTAGTGTTTCATGGCTTGAGTTGAAACCATTTAAACATTTCAAACGGCAAAATAAAGCGCAGAAATAAATTATTATTTACAAGGTACAGTGTGATCATTACTCTTACTTTAGTAAAGTCATTGTTGAACAAGATAAATTTAATTTGATTTTGTCAATCGAATGCTATAATATTTCCAATAAAAGTCTTTGCCCAACTCAAATACTATAGATTTAATGCAGCTTTATTGAAAGAGGCTTGATCTAAAAGCAGGTGGGGGAGGGGGAGTCAATTCAGGACAGTATAAAAAGAGCAACTTGTAAACTCACTCCCAGTGAGTTCTCCCAGTGAGCCAGAGAAGACAGAGCCAGGAGTGAGACACAGCTAAGAGTGAGTTTGGTAATTTGAATCTAGGTGGGAATTCGAAGCTGGGTGGGGAGGAAGTGCTTTTTATCCCTGGTAAGTGACTGGTAAGTAGTGTTTCTGTTTTTCTGTTTCTTTTCATTGGTATATTTATTTATTTTTTCTTTGTTGTTTTTTTTGTTGAAATTGTAGTTGTTGAAGTTAACCGAAGGTTTAAGACATGGCAGGAGATCTCAGACCCGTGTCATGCTCCTCGTGTGCGATGTGGGAGCTCAGGGACACGTCCACTGTCCCTGGCTCCTTCACGTGCAAGAAGTGTGTCCAGTTGCAGCTCTTGTTAGACCGCTTGACGGCTCTGGAGCTGCGGATGGACTCACTTTGGAGCATCCGCGATGCTGAGGACGTCGCGGATAGCACGTTTAGCGAGTTGGTCACACCGCAGGTGAAAGGTACTGAGGGAGATAGAAAATGGGTGACCAAAAGACAGAGCAAGAGTAGGAAGGCAGTGCAGGTGTCCTCTGCGGTCATCTCCCTGCAAAAAAGATATACCGCTTTGGATACTGTTGAGGGAGATGGCTCACCAGGGGAAGGCAGCAGCTGCCAGGTTCATGGCACTGTGGCTGGCTCTGCTGCGCAGCTGGGCAGGAAGAAGAATGGCAGGGCTATAGTGATAGGGGACTCAATTGTAAGGGGAATAGACAAGCGGTTCTGCGGACGCAATCGAGACTCCAGGATGGTATGTTGCCTCACTGGTGCAAGGGTCAAGGATGTCTCGGAGCGGCTGCAGGATATTCTGGGGGGGGGGGAGGGTGAACAGCCAGCTGTCGTGGTGCACATAGGCACCAACGATATAGGTAAAAAAACAGGACGAGGTCCTACAAGCTGAATTTAGGGAGTTAGGAGTTAAACTAAAAAGTAGGACCTCAAAAGTAGTAATCTCAGGATTGCTACCAGTGCCACGAGCTAGTCAGAGTAGGAATGTCAGGATAGAGAGGATGAATACGTGGCTCGAGAGATGATGCAAGAGGGAGGGATTCAAATTCCTGGGACATTGGAACCGGTTCTGGGAGAGGGGGGACCAGTACAAACCGGACGGTCTGCACCTGGGCAGGACTGGAACCAATGTCTTAGAGCTGTGGGGAGAGTTTAAACTAATGTGGCAGGGGGATGGGAACCGATGCAGGAAGTTGGAAGGTAGTAAAACAGGGACAGAAATAAAAGGCAGTAAGGGGGAAAGTGTAAGGCAGAGAAGCCATAGTCAAAAATCAAAAAGGGCGACAGTACAAGGTACAGTGACTGAGGGGAGCTCAGTGAATAGGACCAGGAATACTAAAAGAAATAAAACGGGAAGTGAAAACATTAATGGTAAGCGACGCGGCAGGTTGTTACATGAAGATATGGGTTCAACAACAAGGAAAATTAGGAGGAAGGTTAAGAGGAAATATAACTTAGGAGAGGTTACTGATCGAGGTGTTAAGATTCAGAACAGAGGTAAAAAAGCCAACATAAGTGTACTTTACCTGAATGCTCGTAGTATTCGGAATAAGGTAAATGAGTTGATGGCACAAATCATCGTGAATGACTATGATTTAGTGGCCATTACTGAAACATGGTTAAAGGATGGTCACGACTGGGAGTTAAATATCCGAGGGTATCAAACTTTTCGGAAGGACAGAGTGGATGATAAGGGAGGTGGTGTAGCTCTGTTATTTAAGGATGACATCCGGGCAACAGTAAGGGATGACATCGGTGCTATGGAGGATAAGGTTGAATCCATTTGGGTGGAAATCAGGAATAGTAAGGTGAAAAAGTCACTGATAGGAGTAATCTATAGGCCACCACATAGTAACATATGGTTGGGCAGGCAATAAACAAAGAAATAACAGATGCATGTAGAAATGGTACAGCAGTTATCATGGGGGATTTTAATCTACATGTTGATTGGTTTAACCAGGTCGGTCAAGGCAGCCTTGAGGAGGAGTTTATAGATTGTATCCGCGATAGTTTCCTCGAACAGTATGTAATGGAACCTACGAGTAAACAAGCGGTCCTAGATCTGGTCCTGTGTAATGAGACAGGATTGATTCAGGATCTCATAGTTAGGGATCCTCTCGGAAGGAGCGATCACAATATGGTGGAATTTAAAATACAGATGGAGGGTGAGAAGGTAAAATCAAGCAGTAGTGTTTTGTGCTTAAACAAAGGAGATTACAATGGGATGAGAGAAGAACTAGCTAAGGTAGACTGGGAGCAAAGACTTTATAGTGAAACAGTTGAGGAACAGTAGAGAACCTTCCAAGTGATTTTTCACAGTGCTCAGCAAAGGTTTATGCCAACAAAAAGGAAGGACGGTAAAAAGAGGAAAAATCGACCGTGGATCTCTAAGAAAATAAGGGAGAGTATCAAATTGAAGGAAAAAACAGACAAAGTAGCAAAGATCAGTGGGAGACTAGAGGACTGGGAAATCGTTAGGGGGCAACAGAAAGCTACTAAAAAAGCTATAAAGAAGAGTAGGATAGATTATGAGAGTAAACTTGCTCAGAATATAAAAACAGATAGTAAAAGTTTCTACAAATGCATAAAACAAAAAAGAGTGGCTAAGGTAAATATTGGTCCTTTAGAGCATGAGAAGGGAGATTTAATAATGGGAGATGAGGAAATGGCTGAGGAACTGAACAGGTTTTTTGGGTCGGTCTTCACAGTGGAAGACACAAATAACATGCCAGTGACTGATGGAAATGAGGCTATCACAGGTGAGGACATTGAGAGGATTGTTATCACCAAGGAGGTAGTGATGGGCAAGCTAATGGGGCTAAAGGTAGACAAGTCTCATGGACCTGATGGAATGCATCCCAGAGTGCTAAAAGAGATGGCTAGGTAAATTGCAAACGCAGTAGTGATAATTTACCAAAATTCACTAGACTCTGGGGTGGTCCCGGCGGATTGGAAATTAGCAAACGTGACACCACTGTTTAAAAAAGGAGGTAGGCAGAAAGCGGGTAATTATAGGCCAGTGAGCTTAACTTCGGTAGTAGGGAAGATGCTGGAATCAATCATCAAGGAAGAAATAGCGAGGCATCTGGATGGAAATTGTCCCATTGGGCAGACGCAGCATGGGTTCATAAAGGGCAGGTCGTGCCTAACTAATTTAGTGGAATGTTTTGAGGACATTAACAGTGCGGTAGATAACGGGGAGCCAATGGGTGTGGTATATCTGGATTTCCAGAAAGCCTTTGACGAGGTGCCACACAAAAGGTTGTTGCATAAGATAAGGATGCATGGCATTAAGGGGAATGTAGTAGCATGGATAGAGGATTGGTTAATTATTAGAAAGCAAAGAGTGGGGATTAATGGGTGTTTCTCTGGTTGGCAATCAGTAGCTAGTGGTGTCCCTCAGGGATCAGTGTTGGGCCCAAAACTGTTCACAATTTACATAGATGATTTGGAGTTGGGGACCAAGGGCAATGTGTCCAAGTTTGCAGACGACACTAAGATAAGTTGTAAAGCAAAAAGTGCAGAGGATACTGGAAGTCTGCAGAGGGATGTGGATAGGCTAAATGAATGGGCTAGGGTCTGGCAGATGGAATACAATGTTGACAAATGTGAGGTTATCCATTTTGGTAGGAATAACAGCAAAAGGGATTATTATTTAAATGATAAAATATTAAAACATGCTGCTGTGCAGAGAGACCTGGGTGTGCTAGTGCATGAGTCGCAAAAAGTTGGTTTACAGGTGCAACAGGTGATTAAGAAGGCAAATGGAATTTTGTCCTTCATTGCTAGAGGGATGGAGTTTAAGACTAGGGAGGGTCTGCTGCAATTGTATAACGTGCTAGTGAGGCCACACCTGGAGTATTGTGTTCAGTTTTGGTCTCCTTACTTGAGAAAGGACGTACAGGCACTGGAGGGCGTGCAGAGGAGATTCACTAGGTTAATCCCAGAGCTGAAGGGGTTGGATTATGAGGAGAGGTTGAGCAGACTGGGACTGTACTCGTTGGAATTTAGAAGGATGAGGGGGGATCTTATAGAAACATATAAGATTATGAAGGGAATAGATAGGATAGATGCGGGCAGGTTGTTTCCACTGGCGTGTGAAAGCAGAACCAGGGGGCATAGCCTCAAAATAAGGGGAAGTAGATTTAGGACTGAGTTTAGGAGGAACTTCTTCACCCAAAGTGTTGTGAATCTATGGAATTCCTTGCCCAGTGAAGCAGTAGAGGCTCCTTCATTAAATGTTTTTAAGATAAAGATAGACAGTTTTTTGAAGAATAAAGGGATTAAGGGTTATGGTGTTTGGGCCGGAAAGTGGAGCTGAGTCCACAAAAGATCAGCCATGATCTCATTGAATGGTGGAGCAGGCTCGAGGGGCCAGTTGGCCTACTCCTGCTCCTAGTTCTTATGTTCTTATGTTCTTATACGTGTTTACTTTCACAAATTTCTATCTACTTACATGCCATACACAGACAGAGCACAAAGGCAGACATACACCCAGTCAGAAACATAGAAACACACAGACAAACAGATATCCACAAATCAAGAAATAAAATGGATTGTAAACTGAGAAATAGTAGGTGGCTAACTCATGTTTGTAACAGACAGTAATATCTATAATATAGAACAAAGAACAAAGAAAAGTACAGCACAGGAACAGGCCCTTCGGCCCTCCACGCCCGTGCCGACCATGATGCCCGTCTAAACTAAAATCTTCTACACTTCCTGGGTCCGTAGCCCTCTATTCCTATCCTATTCATGTAATGTCACTATCATCCCTGCTTCCACCACCTCCTCTGGCAGCGGGTTCCAGGCACCCTCTACCCTCTGTGTAAAAAACTTGCCTCGTACCTCTCCTCTAAACCTTGCCCCTCGCACCTTAAACCTATGCCCCCTAGTAATTGACCCCGCTGCCCTGGGGAAAAGCCTCTGACTATATGAAAGTATAAAGATTTATGAGACATAGAGGGGGAGGTAGTCTGGCCCCATTGCAGCCCGGCACAAATCCCGTTATGGCCGGAAACTCTCACAAGATCAGAGTGAGATCTTGCCCACCCACTGTAAATTTTAACATATTGAACTATTCAAAATTGGCTTTACGTTGAAACTTCCAGGAACGTCAGTTGTTCCCACCCGTCGGCATGATGTAATACCAGCAGGAATCATTCCTGACCTCCAAAAACAGAGACCAGACGTGATGAACATGCCAGGGGCTCAGAGGCCAGTGTCCCCCCCAGGTGTTCAGGGGTATGGCAGGGCCGTGCCAAGTTGGCACTGGCAAAGGGATGGGGCCTTAAGGGGTGGGGTCTAAATGGGTGGGGCTTGAAGGGCCATGGGAAGGGTCTCGATGCCCTGATGCCAGTGCTCCTTGGTGAGTGGGGGGGTGGGGTGGGGGGGGGGGGTTGATGCCAGCAATCCTTATGGGGGGAGGATGGAGTTGATGCCAGCAAAGATTGATGGGAGAGGGGTTGCAGGTGCTCATTAGCTTCACTTTGAGATCAGGGTGCCCATCTTGCTGTCTGTGGAGCCAGGCTTGCAAAGCAGCCCCCCCTCCCCCCCCTTCTAAACAATGGCAAAGTGTGGGATGATCTTAGATAACCTGCCTCACTGGTTTTCAGTCAAAACTTGACACTTTTCTATTTTGGGAGGAAAATTCTCCCCAGAACACATGAATAACACACAAAGGCATCTCAAAGTAGAAGTGTGAAAAAGTAGCAAAACAGAGGGAGGCCTAGCCATCCGGGAGCTTGGGAAAAGATAAAAAACGGATTGATGCTAGAGCTGCAGAAGATCCTGCTGTTCAACACAAATCCCTTGTCACATTAACTTCTCCATCCACTTCTTGTTTTGGACTTTCTGAACCATTCAAATGAAGCTCAGACAGATTCAGCCTTTCTGGTACAAAGAGCTGGTGTATTTAATAACCAATGCAATCTGATAAATTCTTGAAGCCTGATTTTAACTCTGTGTAGCCAAACGGATTTAGTGCGAGGGAAAATCAGGCCCTATATTATGTACTAGCTCGATCAATCTTAGTTTAACATCTACCATGTCCTCTAGGTGGTGTCAAAACACTACAGTGGCACATTTCCTTAACAGCAGTTGGAATAACCTCTCAGCAGTTTAGTCAAGAATCACCAGATAATTTCATTATATTAGCTTATAAATATAAAAGCTATGTAACAGAACAAACCATATATTTTTCACAAGAGAAAATGATAAGAGAGACCCAACCAAAATATGTGGTTCAGGCAATGACGTGATTACAGATGATCCTTGACCTCATTGTTTGGGTGGAAAACATAACTCCAGGCCCCATCCAAAGTTATGCTGTTCATGATGCTGCTCATATGGGGCTCCAGTGCAGAGAAGATGGATCCTTTTGTACCATAACAATTCTCTGATTCTATCTGATTTCTATGATTCAGTAAGTATAATTTATCAGGGAAGGGGATAAAACACTACATGAATGACGATCAAAGCAATCTATCTCTTAATGACAATCACTATTTAATATTTTTTACAATCCTGTATATTTTCCGTGGGTCTTTTACAACCTTTCACAAGCAGATGAACGCTGTAACATGAACCAAAGTTTAGTTATTTAACGTTCAATTTATATTTAAAATTTCAAAAGGCCTGCTTCTGTTGTTTACCTGATGATTATAATATTTCCAATTTTATATTACTAAATAGGCCGATAGTTCCACTTGTTTGTGTTATTTTCAGCAATGTGGTGAGGGCAAAATCAGGGGAATCACCCGAAAGACTGCAGAAAATCAAACATCAGTTATGTCCAGAATAAATTAAGTTTCCACAATGTTTAAACAACTAGTTTAAATATCATTTTGCCTGAACCTGGCCACACCTCCTGCTAAAAATAATGGGTGGGATTCTCTGTCCAGTGATGCGAGAATTGCGAAACGCGATTGGGTGGTGAATTGTGCATCGGTCGAAAATTCCGTCTGGAGCTGGGCACCCAACGGAATGTCTGGTGCCTCGACAGCAGCAGGTGTGGGCATGCAAATTGTACAGTAAAGGCCTTTGGCCTATCATTATTGGGCCTAATACAGCATTCTCCGGGCCTCCCGCGATGCTCCGCCTCCACCAGGCGGAGGTTCATTTGTGGTATTGAAAATCAGAAACCACGCACTGTGGTTGCTGAGGGAGAGAGAGGGGTTATGAAAAGTATTCAACATCGCTATAGTGTGCTGACAGTTGAGCTGCTGGTCGGGGAACTTCTTCTAGGGCTGGGGAGTGTAGCGGGTGGGTGGCCAGGAATTGGGCCGTGGAGTCAGGGTGGCCGGGCACTGACCACCATTGTCACAGCCTACAAGGCAATCATAAGGTTGCACACGCTGCCGACTGCCCACTGTGAACTTAGCACCATGGGATGTATGGGTGCCTCCCTAGGCCAACCCCCTAGGTACCCTCTGGCCCCAACCAACCCATCAATGATATAGGTGTGCTCCAGCGCAACTGGGTGCTATCTTCTTGGCTGGGATGAGGGTGGGTGGGAGTGGACTGCCTGTATGCAGTTCCTGCTTGTCAGGCTCTCCAGTGCCAATCCCAACCCCATTGTGTCACACGCTGACATGCATTGAAATTGCACTAGTTCACATGGCGCTGGTGCTAGTGCATTAACATGTCCTGAATTGCTCCAGGACCAGCGCCGCTTTCGGGGCTGTAGAACATTCTAAATTCAGTCCCGGCATCAGCACTTTGTCTCTCAAACGGAGAATTCGGCCAACAAGTTCCACCAACTGCACCCATCTGCTGCCTTTTTAAAATGGTCTTCAAATTGAGCATAATTTCTTTGGTAACAGCTGCTAAATGTTTGGCATTGTTTTTAAAGCTGATTTTCAGTATTTTAAGATCAGGTTATTAATAGGTGGTGGATTAAACACTCTTATTAAAATTGGTTATCTTTGGTGCTAATCCTATTTTCAGCGCATTAATAAAACTGCATCAGGTTACCACACTTCGATACATTGAGGGATATATTCTAATGCAAAGAATGAAAACCGATTATGTTCTATTATACTTCCTGATTGCGCTGGTTCATGGAAGATTTTACATTTGTGATTATGCAAATAGATTTTAGAGGAAACTTGAACTGTAATCTAACCCAGTGCAATTTCAAGCAAAATTTACCCCAATTTTATGTTTGAACCCCAAACAGAAGCTCTGCCCCACAATGTTTATCATTAGGTCTATTTACTAAAATCAAAAATTATCTTCGTCACTTATATTTTCTATCCGCCAAACACAATTATAACATTTCACAAGGGAGCTACATTTGGCAGATGGAGATGGATGTATTTTTGATTCCATATTGCTGCATAACCAGCATTTCAAAGCAATCATGAAGGACTTAACTTAGCTCTGTACATAAATAAGAATGTTGTTCAGATCACAAATGGCATGCTAAACAGCAAAATTACATCTGAAAATTATTCCTGAATTAGTAAATATGAAATCCTCATGGTACAGTGTTCATCACTCCCCATCTCCTCCCCACGGCACATTATTTTTTCACATCAACTGCAAAGCCATATTCCCTGGTTTACATATCTCATCTTATACACAATTAAAAAATTATATTTGATTTAATTACACAGCAAACATTATTTTGTAGCCCAAGATTGAATGCAGTGTTAGCAATGATTGAACATACTTTTTTATCTGAATTACTTTTTCTGAGCCTTTAATAGCAACCGTTTCTGACTGCGGCCTAGGTCTGAAAAAATGTCTTTTTAAATTAATGGTCCTTCCACCATAATTCTCATCTTGTATTTTGGGGCTTATTTATAATAACAATTAGATGTTTCTGTTTAAGCTTTCGATCCCCACTTTCCTGGTCTGTTTAAGATGTGCTGCACTTACATAGAATGGCAGGAAAGGAGTTAATGAATGAGATTTTCAACACACTAGTGTAAACTTAATTACAATATTATAATCAGTGCTAATGATGTGCAGGTAAGTGCATGAATACTGGCATAATTTCCAGCGATTCCCACTAGGAATCTGCTGTGCATTAGTCATGCTATGTAAACTTAGCAGGGGATATTCCACTCCCATTTCGTCGGACGGGATTGGCGACATAAAGGCATGATGCGATTGTCCGTGCAACATGCCAGTGAAGTAGAAACAAAAGAAACATGGAAGTACAGAAAATAGGAGCACCCAGAGGCCATTTGGCCCTTCGAGTCTGCTCTGCCATTCATTATGTTCATGGTTGATCATCCAACTCAGTAACCTGTTCCCGTTTTCCCCATATCATTTGATCACTTTAGTCCCAAGAACTAGATCTAGATCCTTCTTGAAAACATACAAGGTGGGATTCTCTATCCCACCAGACCTGTTTTCTGGCATGGCATGCCCCCGCCTGCTGCAGGATCCTCCGACCTGGCAGCCGGCCATTTGGGGTTGCCCAGTGTGGGCAGGTGTAGCAGGCAATAAAAAAGGCAAATGGTATGTTGACTTTCATTGTCGTCTGGAAATCCGTGGGCCTAAGGGCGCTGCTGGCCAAGTGGACGCTCCCACTGACGGAGAATCCCGCCCACAATGTTTGACTTTTCCCTGTTTGACTTTTATGTGCCTGCCTTTTCTGTCTCAGCTAGTTTGTTGATGAGTGTCTGACATTTTGCTTTATTCCTGACTATTCACAGATCAACACAATACATGTGAGATTTTTACCAACTATGACAACCAGCCTCTGTATTGTTTATTTTTCACAGTCTATAATGAAGCAGCATCAAAATAATTTAATTTGCATCTTAATTACCTACAGCCTCAAGTCACTTTTATTTAACTTTGCAACAGTATAATGGACAATATTAAACTGCTACTTAACTCCTGCCAGTGACAGCCAATCAGTGATATATGTGTTTCCAGAACCCACCTCTTCATTCACCTGAGGAAGGAGCTGCGCTTCGAAAGCTAGTGATTTGAAACAAACCTGTTGGACTTTAACCTGGTGTTGTAAGACTTCTTACTGTGCTCACCCCAGTCCAACGCCGGCATCTCTACACCATCATTAATAAAGACAGGAATCAGATATTCTTCTTTAACAGCCTTCTCAACTTGTCCTGCCACATTCAAAGATTTCTGTCTATACGTCTCAAGGTCTCTCTGTTCCCATTAAAACTGTACCATTTACTTTAGACTGCCTTTCTTTATTCTGCCCAACAAAATCTATCACATCACACTTCTCTGTATTAAAGTTCATCTGTCTGGGGACCCGGCTTGGGCCACTGTTTGTGCATACTCTGCACGTTCTCCCCGTGCTGTGTGTATTTTCTCCGGGTGCTCCAGTTTCCTCCCACAAGTCCCGAAAGACGTGCTTGTTAGGTGAATTGGAAATTCTGAATTCTCCCTCTGTGGCAACTGGGGGCTTTTCACAGTAACTTCATTGCACTGTTAATGTAAGCCTATTTGTGACAATAATAAAGATCATCGTCATGAGGTACTGGTAATGGTAATGCAGACCAGTGCTCTAGAGACATGATGGGGTTTAAAATTTAATTAATTCATAAATCTGAAATTGAAAGCTAGTCTCAGTAGTTGTGACCAAGATGTGATTATTGATGGTTGTAAAAACCCACTGTCCTTCAGGGAAGAAAATCTGGCCTACATATGACTCCAGACCCACTGCAATGTGGTTGACTCTTAACTGTTCTTTGAAAAGGCCTGAGCAAGCCACTCAATTTAAGGGTAATTATGGATGGACAACAAATGCTGGCCCACATCCAATTAAAGAATTAAAAAAGTATTGCTTGTTCATTTCACCAGTCTGTCTACGTCCTCCTGAAGCTTATTACTATCCTCCTCACTATTCACTCCATTTCCTGGTTTTGTGCCATCGGTAGCCTTTGAAACTATGCCATGTATATCCAATTCCAGTTAATTAATATATATCAAAAAGAGCAGTGCTCCTCATACCATTCCCTGGGAAATACACCCTTTGTCAATTTTATTCCTGCTTTAATCCTATGGTTTGTGATTTCTGAACAAGTCTATCATATAATACTTTGTCAAATGTCTTTTGAAAGTCCATATGCATAATACATTGTGCTCTTATCAGCCTTGTATTGTAAAAAAAACATTTGCCTTGAACAAATCTGAGCTGAGTTTCAATAATTGGTCCACATTTCATGGATTGTTGTCTCTAAAGGTTTCCCCACCATGTCAACTGGTTTGCGGTTATCAGGATTACCCTGCTCCCCTTTTTTAAACAAATTGTTGAAATTTGCCAGTCCTCCAGCACCACTTCTTACCGAGTGAGGTTTGCGGCCAGTTTAATGTTCTTTGATTATGCTGATGTTGAACAAAGAACATTAGACTTTGTTTTACAACAAAACTATTTATTACTAACACTACTATAAAGAATTACTGTTATGTCTAAGGTTAATACAGTTGGAAATAATGGTCTAACACTAACTTACACTAAGATGCTACAGAGCTACTCTAATATATGACTGCTATCAACTCCTTACTAACACCTTCTTCCGGAACACATGGTGCGTCCAGATCACGTGCCTGCATACTCACCTCACCTGCTGGTTGGATGCTCGAACTACAACAGTAAAACATATAACTTATAATACATATACAGATGATGATGATCTACTCATATACACAGGTGATAGTCTGCCTATCATCACATTTGCCTTTCTTTCAAAATGATTTTGAATCATAATCGTGTACATTCAAGCTGTACACATAGACATTGATTTCAGTCATGTAAAACTGCATGCATGCAAACGTATATGTTCATCAGTTCAATCGATCAAGCTTCAAACTGATTCTGCTGCTGAACTGCCTTTGTTGCCTGAAGTGGTCTTTTTCCTGTGTTTGTTGTATTGAAATATGTGTTGACTTCTAATTTTCTTTGCTCTATTTTTGAAGGACCATTGACTTCTTGCTTCTTGGAAGATCTGCTAACTTCTTGCTTTCTTTTCTATATCTTTGAAGAACCATTGACTTATTGCTTCTTGGAAGATCTGTTGCTGAAGCATGAAGAACTCTTGTTCTTTTCTGTTTTCTCTCTCAAGGCAGGCTTGGTATCTATATGCACCTTGATCTATATGTTTCTTGAGCGTGAACTGGTCTAGTAGTGAGACCTGACTTGCTGAGGTTTCACAGAGTTTGGTTAGGTTTGCCTGCAACCTCTGTACATCCTCAACTAATTGTATTATCTCATGGTCTTTTGCTGCTAGTTTAACCTCCTGACTGGATCGTGTTGACATTTCGATAGCTTGTTCCACACTAGGTTCTTTCTGGATCTGGGTGGCCAGCTGCAGGGTTAGCTGAGGAAAGTTGCTCACGTAAGGTCCCTGTCTCTCTTTGAACCACCTCTCGCCTCTGATTGGCTCTTTCCAGACCTGTCATGATAACTTCAACTTCATCCACTTTGGCAGTTGATTCTGCATCATACTTTGCTTTTAAATCACATAGTTCAGTCTGAGTTGATTCCAGGGCTTGAACCTTGTGATCAGCCTCCTCAAATTTGGAGGCCAAAAATGTTTGAGTCTCCTGCTACTTCCTTTCCTTTTCCGTGAAGTCATTCTGTAATTTCTGCTCTTTCCCAAGAGCAAGGCTTTCTGCTTTGCTACCCAAGGTCTGCTTATAGTCGTTGATTTTTTGTTTAAGCGTTTTTATTGTTACTTCCTGATTCTTGGCTTCTGCAAACTCCTTGTTGTATTCCTCAAGTGTGTCTTACAGTTTCTGATTCTCAGTTTCTATATCTTGCATACGCTGGATTTTGAGCTGAAGCTGTTGTCCTAGATCTAATGCTGGAACGGGATCACTGAGGGCACTGTTGGTGATCCACAGAGTTGCATTTTCAGATTGCAATGAGTGGTTCTTCTTCAGCAGAATTACCTCTAGGGTTTTGGATGTGTCTTGTGGTCCAGACCCTTCTAATGCTGCACCTCCCATCAATTCCAAGATACTCAGCTCTTTTCTAATCTCTTCATAGTCAAACTGTCAGTTCAGCTTTTCCTCTAGTTGCTTGAGCGTGCTGTTCTTTGCACTGAGCTGCTGTTCTTTGGTATCTCTGAGATTATCCATCACCACTTGCAGTTCTGCCTTTTTCTCTTGCAGGCAGGTTTCCTTATCTCCTGTCTCTCTATTTAGCTCTTCCTTCTGAATGTTCAGTTGCTTGATTTCCTGATGCAATTCACCTATCTCAGTTTGTAGTTTCTTCAGTTCCTGTTGTTGTTTTCACTTGCTTCAAATGCTTTTTTCAACTGAGTACTTATGTTCTCCAATTCAAGGCAATTCTCTTTCATGTGGCTTCTCTCTCTCTCTGGAGACTCAATACTGTGCTGAAGGGTATTCATCTTTGTCTTCAACTGGTTATGACTTGCCGATCCTTCTCAATAAGTTGATCCTGGTGTACTGTCTCTGCTCGTTGAAGCTGAGAGGCAAGTTGCAGGGTTTCTAGTTCCCTCTTGTCCTCCTGTAGCATAGCTTGTGTCCTCTCCAGTTCCTTCATTCCTAGCTCATGGTGCTGTTTCAATTCCAAAACTTCATCATGAGGCCAGATTTTTTTTGTCGCTCAATATCAGTACTTTTTGACTTATTTGATTTCTTTCCGTGCTTTTTAAACTCTTGTTTGTCCTGCTCTTCGGACCATTCATTCTTGTTTTCTATTGTTCTGGCACAACATTTTTGTTCGATGTTTGACGAGCAGCCATTGACATCACTATCGTATTTCTTTTCGAGGAGACATTTGCCACCAGAACACGTAGCATCATCTTCTGAAGCAGCATTTGGCTTCGCTTTGAAGACTTTATTTCTGTCGACTTCCGACTTGGTATTTATGTGTTGTTTCACACTCTCGAAGGCACCCGTATTTTCTAGGTCACCAGCCTTTCAGTAGAACCTTGTTTGTAATTTGCTGTGTGTGGAGCTGTGGCCTGAGACTTAGATTGTTCCTCCAGTGTCTGTACTGATTTTGCATCTATGGCTGCCATGTGCGCCATCAGTATATAATTGGTGTCTGTATCTTCAGTGTTGGTATCGTCGGTGTCTACATAGTTGGCGTCGGTATCATATAATCACTGTACTAGCTATAATCACATGCTGCTGCACCTAGCAGTGATCGCTTGTCTGCTTCAACAATTACAAATTTAACTGTGAATAATTGTGCATTCACTTCGACTTACAGGTTACATGTTCCCAACGTCTTGATTGGTGCGCCGTGGTTGTCGGTGAGATTGCAATTGTTATCCTCTACTCGTGGTTGAATCCATATCGTCAGCAAGTCTGCTTCGTTGATTAAATTCGTTCTGGCACCTGTGTCCAGTTTGATCTTTGTGCTGGTTTAATTAATTATGAGCGGAGTCATCTAATTATCCCAGAGGTTTGCTATTTCATCTTGTGTGTTTCATTGTTCAGTGTCTTCATTGATCATGTCCACGAAAAAAGAACCTTCCAGGCCATCTGGTGCATCATTAAACTCAGTTTGCACGTTTAGGGCTACACTTTGCAGAATTGACGAATCACACATTTTTTTAGCCTCGGTCATTACATTAACACTCTTAAGTTGCTGCATTCTTTCAATCAACAGGCATTTCTGGGCATAGTGTTTTCTCTTGGAGCATCTAGCGCATGTCTGACCATATGCAGGGCATTTTCTCAGGCCATACTTTCTGCCGCACCTCCAACATCAAATGGAGTTCTCTGAAAAACACTCAAAATGACTGCCACCCGGACCACTTTTCTGATCTCGCTGCGACACAGCAAAGGTGGCATCGGTCGCGCCCACTTTCTTCCCGCCGGATATCAGCGATTTGCTTTTGTGAAATCTCACGTGCCTTGCATATTTTCATGGCATCTGCTAGTTTTAAATCGTTTTCCCTCAGCAATCGCTCGCATAATTTATACAGTGCAGACAGTTTACAATTTGGTCTTTTATCAATGAATCGTGGAGGACAACAAAATTGTAGGATTGCGCTTTGAGACGTAGATCCGTGACAAAACTGTCGAAGGTGTCGCCCGATTTTTGCATGCCTCATCCTGAATACACAATGCTCGAAAGTTTTGTTTTTTTGCGGATGGTAATAGTTATCGAATTGCTTGATTACTTTTGAGTAGCTCTTCTTGTCTTCCTCCGACGCAAACTGAAAAGTATTATATAGATCAATTGCTTGGGATCTGGCTACTGTCATTAGGAGCAGTACTTTTCTCACATCTGAAGCTTCTTGGAGACCAAGAGCTTGCATGTAAAACCTGAACTGTTGTTTGAAAGCACGCCAGTTCACATCGACATTACCAGTCATGAGCAGTTGGCTGGGAGTCTTCAATGCTTCCATCTCGCTTCGACGATCCTGGTAGTCTGTTGATTTGCAGCCGATTTCCTCCGAGTCTCCAAATATTTTCTTGTGTCTTCTCTCTGTACCTAACGTTCCCTAACTTTCAACACCCACTCCCAGGTACCATGTAATGTTTTTTGATTATGCTGACATTGAATCTTGATGTGGTAGTGTTAACAAAGAACATTAGACACTATTTATTACTAACTCTACTCTAAGGATTACTAATGTCAAAGTTTCATACACTTGGAAATAATGGTCGAACACTAACTTACACTAAGATACTACAGAGCTACTCTAATGTGTGACTGCTATCAACTCCTTCTTCTGGAACACATGGTGCGTCGAGTTCACGTGCCTGCATACTCACCCCACCTGCTGGTCGGATGCTACAACTACAACAGTAAAACAGTAAAACATACAATTTACAATACACATACAGATGATGATGATCTACGCATATTATATACATGTCATCACAGCCAGTGCCACCATAATTTACACCTTTACTTCCTTCAGTAACGTAGGATCTATTCCATCCAGAGTGGGGACTTTTGGATTTTGAGG
This sequence comes from Scyliorhinus torazame, assembly GCF_047496885.1. Classification (NCBI taxonomy): domain Eukaryota; kingdom Metazoa; phylum Chordata; class Chondrichthyes; order Carcharhiniformes; family Scyliorhinidae; genus Scyliorhinus; species Scyliorhinus torazame. Next base: position 223,829,517 of record NC_092708.1, on the reverse strand, counting down.
TCTGCCCTTTAGCTATATTACCCTGATCCAGTAATGCTACTGACCCACAACTTTTCATAGATTGTGGTATGGGGAGTACACAGCCCATTAATGCTACTGCCTCCTCCTTTATCGCAGCATTAACAGCATCTGCTCCTCTAGTGAAAAAGGATGTAAAATATTCATTTTTCATTTCAACAAGGCACTCTGCCTCCCATTTTGGTCCCTAATCAGATTCACCCTTCCTTTGACCATTGTCATGTGAAAGTACCTTTAAGAAATGGGTGTTTACTACTGCAGTGATGTCAGAGAGTGAGTGGAGCTGGGCTGTCTGTCAGCTTTTTACTTTAGTTATGGCTGTTTGCTGCAGGGTGTGTTTTAGTTTCGTTTTCAGAGCTGGATAGCTGCAGTCACAGCCAGAAGGTGCATGAATCTCTCTCTGTAATCTAAAGACTGTAAATTGATCCTGGTGATTTAAAACTAATAACAGTAGTGACTTTAACCTGATGTGCTTCTGGTAAAAGGTGTTTTAAGTCTAATGGATGTTAAAAGGAAAGCTTAAAGGATTACTTAGTGTTGTATTCTTTGGGGGTTGTATTTGAATTAATGGGTGCTAAGATGTTCACTGTATGTTTTAAAAAGGTTAACTTGAGTTCATAGAATAAACATTGTTTTGCTTTAAAAAAAAATACTTTTCCATTTCTGCTGTACCACACCTGTAGAGTGGGCTGTGTACTCCCCATACCACAATCTATGAAAAGTTGTGGGTCAGGTGAATTCCATGATACACTTTGGGGTTCTCCAAACCCTGGCCCATAACAAATTGGGGGTTCGAGGTGGATAAAAGTCTATCTATTGGATTGGCTTGGTGAACTTAAAGACAGTGAGGGGTGAGCATATTGTGGTTGCTTGTCAGGTGTGGTATTTCTGTTTAAGTAGGGTGTGTGTTGCGGACAATGGCTCTTTCAGAGGCTCTGAAGTTTTTGGGGGTGGAGACGGTCACACGCAGTACCTTACAGGCAGAGACTAAAAGCAGACTGTTAGATTTGGCAAAAACATTGCAGTTAACATTACCTGACAAAATGTGAAAAAATGAGGTAATTATGGCGGTGGCTAAGCATTTAAAGTTTCCTGAGATACAGTTTGACTCATTGGAAATAGCACAAATTCAGTTACGAGTTAAACAAATGGAACATGAGAAAGAATTAAAGCAGCTTGAATATGAAAGAGAGAGAGAGGGAAAAGAAAGAGAAGGAGAAAGAGAGAGAGAGGAAAAAGAGAGAGAAGAAAGGAAAACAGAAAGAATTGCCTTAGCAGAGAAAAAAAAAGAGAAAGTGAGATACAGATCAGGGAAAAAGATAAAGAGAGAGAGTTTGAACTTCAGTAAATGGCCATGAAACATGACAGCCAGTTAAAATTGGAAGACGTAAAGGGAAACGTACAGTTGGATGATAGTGATGAGGATAGTGAGAAAGAGCGTCATAGTCAAAGGCTTGGTGGGGATCTATTTAAATATGTCCAAGCATTGCCAAGGTTTGACAAGAAGGAGGTAGAAGCTTTTTTCATTTCATTTGACAAGGTGGCTAAACAAATGAAATGGCCACAGGACATGTGGGTATTACTGATTCAAACAAAGCTGGTAGGTAGAGCTAGTGAAGTGTTTGCATCACTACCGGAGGAGGTATCTGGGAAGTATGAGGAGGTGAAAAAGTCCATCTTAGGTGCATATCAACTAGTGCCTGAAGCTGACAGACAAAGGTTTAGAAATTTAAGTAAAGAACCTGGTCAAACAAACATGGAGTTTGTAAGGATCAAACAGAGTAATTTTGATAGGTGGATAAGGGCTTTGAAAATAGACCAAACGTATGAAGCTGTCAGAGAAATTATATTTTTGGAGGAGTTTAAAAATTCAGTTCCTGATGTAGTGAGAACTCATGTGGAAGAGCACAGAGTTAAAACTGTGAGATTAGCAGCAGAAATGGCAGATGATTATGAATTAGTTCATAAATCAAAGCTTGGTTTCCGACATCAGTTTCAGCCTGTGAGGGATAGAAACTGGGGACATGAGTAATACTCAAGTGGTAAAGGTAAAGGTGATCTGATGGGAGATAATAAGGAGAGTGCACTTCAGATTAAAAAAGAAATACAGGAGAGTGGAAAAAAAATGAAAAGTTTCAAATGTTTTCACTGTAATAAACTAGGCCATGTAAAGTCACAGTGTTGATGGTTGAAGAAAAGCACTGGGAAGGCTGAAGTAGTTAAACAGGATAAGACAGTAGGGTTTGTGAAAGTGGGAAAGGAAAGCCCAAGTGAAGCAAAGGAGGTGCAAAAGATTGTACAGCCTGATCAAGATGCGATTGATAAGAAAGTGCCAGATCTCTTTAAAGAATTTATTTGTGTGGGTAAAGTTTACTCATGTGTATCAGGAGGAGCAGGTAAAGAAGTCATAATTTTAGGAGATACAGGAGCTAGTCAATCTTTAATGGTAAGAGATGAGGAGTTATGTAGTTTGGGAAGAATGTTGCCAGAAAAGGTGGTAATAAGTGGAATTCAGGGTGAGAGGAGTAGTGTTCAATTATATAAGGTAAGGTTGGAAAGTCCAGTGAAGAGTGGTGAAGTGGTAGTAGGAGTAATAAAGAAACTATCTTGTTCAGGAATACAGTTTACCTTGGGTAATGATATAGTTGGATTGCAGCTGGGAGTGATGCCTTCTGTGGTTGATATGCCAGTGGAAAACCAGACAACTGAAGTGTTGTAGGACGAATGTCATAGAACATAGAACATAGAAAATACAGCACAGAACAGGCCCTTCGGCCCACGATGTTGTGCCGAACCTTTGTCCTAGATTAATCATAGATTATCATTGAATTTACAGTGCAGAAGGAGGCCACTCGGCCCTTTGAGTCTGCACCGGCTCTTGGAAAGAGCACCCTACCCAAACTCAACACCTCCACCCAACACCAAGGGCAATTTGGACATTAAGGGCAATTTATCATTGGCCAATTCACCCAACCCGCACATCTTTGGACTGTGGGAGGAAACCGGAGCACCCGGAGGAAACCCACGCAGACACGGGGAGGACGTGCAGACTCCGCACAGACAGTGACCCAAGCCGGAATCGAACATGGGACCCTGGAGCTGTGAAGCAATTGTGCTATCCACAATGCTACCGTGCTGCCCTTGAGAACAAATAAATCTACACTATATCATTTTACCTTAATCCATGTACCTATCCAATAGCTGCTTGAAGGTCCCTAATGTTCCCGACTCAACTACTTCCACAGGCAGTGCATTCCATGCCCCCACTACTCTCTGGGTAAAGAACCTACCTCTGATATCCCTCCTATATCTTCCACCTTTCACCTTAAATTTATGTCCCCTTGTAATGGTTTGTTCCACCCGGGGAAAAAGTCTCTGACTGTCTACTCTATCTATTCCCCTGATCATCTTATGAACCTCTATCAAGTCGCCCCTCATCCTTCTCCGTTCTAATGAGAAAAGGCCTAGCACCCTCAAGCTTTCCTCATAAGACCTACTCTCCATTCCAGGCAACATCCTGGTAAATCTTCTTTGCACCTTTTCAAAAGCTTCCACATCCTTCCTAAAATGAGGCGACCAAAACTGTACACAATACTCCAAATGTGGCCTTACCAAAGTTTTGTACAGCTGCATCATCACCTCACGGCTCTTAAATTCAATCCCTCTGTTAATGAACGCGAGCACACCATAGGCCTTCTTCACAGCTCTATCCACTTGAGTGGCAACTTTCAAAAATGTATGAACATAGACCCCAAGATCTCTCTGCTCCTCCACATTGCCAAGAACTCTACCGTTAGCCCTGTATTCCACATTCATATTTGTCCTTCCAAAATGGACAACCTCACACTTTTCAGGGTTAAACTCCATCTGCCACTTCTCAGCCCAGCTCTGCATCCTATCTATGTCTCTTTGCAGCCGACAACAGCCCTCCTTACTATCCACAACTCCACCAATCTTCGTATCGTCTGCAAATTTACTGACCCACCCTTCAACTCCCTCATCCAAGTCATTAATGAAAATCACAAACAGCAGAGGACCCAGAACTGATCCCTGCGGTATGCCACTGGTAACTGGGCTCCAGGCTGAATATTTGCCATCCACCACCACTCTCTGACTTCTATCGGTTAGCCAGTTCGTTATCCAACTGGCCAAATTTCCCACTACCCCATGCCTCCTTACTTTCTGCATAAGCCTACCATGGGGAACTTTATCAAATGCCTTACTAAAATCCATGTACACTACATCCACTGCTTTACCTTCATCCACATGCTTGGTCACCTCCTCAAAGAATTCAATAAGATTTGTAAGGCAAGACCTACCCCTCACAAATCCGTGCTGACTATCCCTAATCAAGCAGTGTCTTTCCAGATGCTCAGAAATCCTATCCTTCAGTACCCTTTCCATTACTTTGCCTACCACCGAAGTAAGACTAACTGGCCTGTAATTCCCAGGGTTATCCCTAGTCCCTTTTTTGAACAGGGGCACGACATTCGCCACTCTCCAATCCCCTGGTACCACCCCTGTTGACAGTGAGGACGAAAAGATCATTGCCAACGGCTCTGCAATTTCATCTCTTGCTTCCCATAGAATCCTTGGATATATCCTGTCAGGCCCGGGGGACTTGTCTATCCTCAAGTTTTTCAAAATGCCCAACACATCTTCCTTCCTAACAAGTATTTCCTCGAGCTTACCAATCTGTTTCACACTGTCCTCTCCAACAATATCGCCCCTCTCATTTGTAAATACAGAAGAAAAGTACTCGTTCAAGACCTATCCTATCTCTTCAGACTCAATACACAATCTCCCGCTACTGTCCTTGATCGGACCTACCCTCGCTCTAGTCATTCTCATATTTCTCACATATGTGTAAAAGGCCTTGGGGTTTTCCTTGATCCTACCCGCCAAAGATTGTTCATGCCCTCTCTTAGCTCTCCTAATCCCTTTCTTCAGTTCCCTCCTGGCTATCTTGTATCCCTCCAATGCCCTATCTGAACCTTGTTTCCTCAGCCTTACAAAAGTCACTTTTTTCCTCTTAACAAGACATTCAACCTCTCTTGTCAACCATGATTCCCTCACTCGACCATCTCTTCCCTGCCTGACAGGGACATACATATCAAGGACACGTAGCACCTGTTCCTTGAACAAGTTCCACATTTCACTTGTGTCCTTCCCTGCCAGCCTATGTTCCCAACTTATGCACTTCAATTCTTGTCTGACAACATCGTATTTACCCTTCCCCCAATTGTAAACCTTGCCCTGTTGCACGTACCTATCCCTCTCCATTACTAAAGTGAAAGTCACAGAATTGTGGTCACTATCTCCAAAATGCTCCCCCACTAACAAATCTATCACTTGCCCTGGCTCATTACCCAGTACTAAATCCAATATTGCCCCTCCTCTGGTCGGACAATCTACATACTGTGTTAGAAAAGCTTCCTGGACACACTGCACAAATACCACCCCATCCAAACTATTTGATCTAAAGAGTTTCCACTCAATATTTGGGAAGTTAAAGTCGCCCATGACTACTACCCTATGACTTCTGCACCTTTCCAAAATCTGTTTCCCAATCTGTTCCTCCACATCTCTGCTACTATTGGGGGGCCTATAGAAAACTCCTAACAAGGTGACTGCTCCTTTCCTATTTCTGACTTCAACCCATACTACTTCAATAGGGTGATACTCCTCGAACTGCCTTTCTGCAGCTGTTATACTATCTCTAATTAATAATGCCACCCCCCACCTCTTTTACCACCCTCCCTAATCTTATTGAAACATCTATAACCAGGGACCTCCAACAACCATTTCTGCCCCTCTTCTATCCAAGTTTCCGTGATGGCCACCACATCGTAGTCCCAAGTACCGATCCATGCCTTAAGTTCACTCACCTTATTCCTGATGCTTCTTGCGTTGAAGTATACACACTTCAACCCATCTCCGTGCCTGCAAGTACTCTCCTTTGTCAGTGTTCCCTTCCCCACTGCCTCATTACACGCTTTGGCGTCCTGAATATCGGCTACCTTAGTTGCTGGACTACAAATCCGGTTCCCATTCCCCTGCCAAATTAGTTTAAACCCTCCCGAAGAGTACTAGAAAACCTCCCTCCCAGGGTATTGGTGCCCCTCTGGTTCAGATGCAACCCGTCCTGCTTGTACAGGTCCCACCTTCCCCAGAATGCGCTCCAATTATCCAAATACCTGAAGCCCTCCCTCCTACACCATTCCTGCAGCCACGTGTTCAACTGCACTCTCTCCCTATTCCTAGCCTCGCTATCACGTGGCACCGGCAACAAACCAGAGATGACAACTCTGTCTGTCCTGGCTTTTAACTTCCAGCCTAACTCCCTAAACTTGTTTATTACCTCCACACCCCTTTTCCTACCTATGTCGTTGGTACCAATGTGCACCACGACTTCTGGCTGCTCACCCTCCCCCTTAAGGATCCTGAAGACACGATCCGAGACATCCCTGGCCCTGGCACCCGGGAGGCAACATACCTTCCGGGAGTCTCGCTCGCGACCACAGAATCTCCTATCTATTCCCCTAACCATTGAATCTCCTACAACTATTGCTTTTCTATTCTCCCCCCTTCCCTTCTGAGCCCCAGAGCCAGACTCAGTGCCAGAGACCTGGCCGCTAGGGCCTTCCCCCGGTAGGTCATCCCCCCAACAGCATCCAAAACGGTATACTTGTTTTGAAGGGGAACGGCCACGAGGGATCCCTGCACTTTCTGCCTGTTTGTTTTTTTCCCCCTGACTGTAACCCAGCTATTCTTGTCCTGTACCTTGGGTGTGGTTACCTCCTTGTAACTCTTCTCAATCAACCCCTCTGCCTCCCGGATGATCCGAAGTTCATCCAGCTTCAGCTCCAGTTCCCTAACACGGTCTTTGAGGAGCTGAAGTTGGGTGCACTTCCCGCAGGTATAGTCAGTGGGGACACCGGTGGTATCCCTCACCACCCACATCCTACAGGAGGAGCATGTAACTGGCCTAGCCTCCATCCCCTCTTACCTGACAGAATATAGCTGCCCTGTGGGCTAACTAGATCTCCACCCTCCGACCCTGCTCCCAGTCAGCTACACTTTCTGTAAACTCCTGGCTCTCTTCCCACTCTTTGCGGAAATGTCGGAAACAAAATGAAAGGAGCACCTTACTCCCTCCTCACCTAACTCCCTCGGTCACCAAACTCTCACTATTGCACTCAAATGCACCAAATTCAGCACTCCCTCGGTCTCCAAACTCTCACGATCGCACTCAAATGCACCAAATTCAGCACTCAGTGCAAACAAAGTCTGCACTGTAGAGGATCACTTTTATACTGTGAATCTAGCCTCTGAAAACTGGCCTAATCCAATTAACTAATTAACAAGCTCCAGCTGCAAGTGCCTACAAGTAGAAGCCTGTTTAAAGCTTATTGAAAATTCACCTTCTTCTAAACCAAACAGCAACTTTTAAGTTAATCAACTAAATAAAAGAAAGACTAAACTTTAGATAAAAATGAAGCCTTATACTCCCTCGGTCACCAAACTCTCACTATCGCACTCAAATGCACCAAATTCAGCACTCAGTGCAAACAAAGTCTGCACTGTAGGGGATCACTTTTATACTGTGAATCTAGCCTCTGAAAACTGGCCTAATCCAATTAACTAATTAACAAGCTCCAGCTGCAAGTGCCTACAAGTAGAAGCCTGTTTAAAGCTTATTGAAAATTCACCTTCTTCTCAACCAAACAGCAACTTTTAAGTTAATTAACTAAATAAAAGAAAGACTAAACTTTAGATAAAAATGAAGCCTTATACTCCCTCGGTCACCAAACTCTCACTATCGCACTCAAATGCACCAAATTCAGCACTCAGTGCAAACAAAGTCTGCACTGTAGGGGATCACTTTTATACTCCTGGGATTTTTCCGGATTGTGTAGTGACAAGGTCGCAAAGTCACAGGTTAAAACAAGAGGAGAAATCAAAGAGTGAAGATGACGATGAAGAGCAATTGTCAGAAACGATTTTTGATCAGATGGTTGAAAAAGGACAAGAACAGGTGGAGGATGAGGCGGATATTTTTAGTTCAGGAAAATTGGCGGAGTTACAACAAAAAGATACAGAATTATAACGGATGTATCAGAAAGCATACACGGAAGAGGAATCTGAGTGGATACCAGAGTGTTATTACCGTAAAAGTAATGTCTTTCTGAGAAAATGGAGACCTTGACATATACAGGCGGATGAAAAGTGGGCAGAAGTTCACCAAGTAGTATTGCCGGTAGGGTATTGAAAGGAGGTGTTGCACATGAGGTACCAGTGGGAGGTTATTTGGGTATAAGGAAAACTCAAGCTAAAATCCAGAAACATTTTTATTGGCCTGGACTACATAAATGTGTAGTTAAATTTTGTCAATCATGTCACACATGTCAAGTGATAGGGAAACCTCAAGCAGCGATAAAACCAGCGCACTTAATACCCATTCCAGCATTTGAGGAACCTTTTACAAGGGTCCTAATTGATTGTGTAGGACAGCTTCCTAAAACAAAAAGTGGGAATCAATATCTTTTGACTATAATGGATGTGTCTACTAGGTTTCCAGAGGCCATTCCAGTATGTAATATTGCAGCTAAAAAGATTGTGGAGGAGTTACTTAAATTCTTTACTAGATGTGGACTAACCACAGAAATACAATCGGATCAAGGATCAAATTTTACCTCCAGGTTATTCAAAGAAGTTATGGATAGCTTAGGAATAAAACAATTTAAATCAAATGCGTACCATCCAGAATCGCAGGGAGTGTTAAAATGGTGGCCTCAGACATTAAAGACAATGTTGAGGGCTTATTGTCAAGATTATCCAGAGGATTAGAATAAAGGAATTCCATTCGTACTGTTTGCAATTAGGGATGCACCTAATGAATCAACCAAATTTAGTCCTTTTGAACTAATGTTTGCTCATGAGGTAAGAGGACGACTTAAATTGATTAGGTGGGCAGCACGGTAGCATTGTGGATAGCACAATTGCTTCACAGTTCCAGGGTCCCAGGTTTGATTCCGGGCTTGGGTCACTGTCTGTGCGGAGTCTGCACATCCTCCCCGTGTGTGCGTGGGTTTCCTCCGGGTGCTCCGGTTTCCTCCCACAGTCCAAAGATGTGCAGGTTAGGTGGATTGGCCATGCTAAATTGCCCTTCATGTCCAAAATTGCCCTTAGTATTGGGTGGGATTACTGGGTTATGGGGATAGGGTAGAGGTGTTGACCTTGGGTAGGGTGCTCTTTCCAAGAGCCGGTACAGACTCGATGGGCTGAATGGCCTCCTTCTGCACTGTAAATTCTATGATCTATGATTAAGGAAAGATTGGTGAGTGTGAAATCGGAAATTACATTATTGGATTACGTGTCAAATTTTAGGGACCTATTAAATAGAGCAGGTGAATTGGCTAGACAACATTTAAAAGTTGCACAAAATGTGATGAAACCGGTAGCGGACAAGAAATCCAAAGTTCGTAGTTTTGCCAGTGGCGATAAAGTTTTAGTGTTATTACCAGGGGTAGGTGAACCTTTAAAAGCAAGGTTTTGTGGACCTTAACAGATTGAAAGAAAATTAAGTGAGGTGAATTATGTGGTAAAAACACCAGATAGAAGGAAGACTCACCGAGTGTGTCATGTGAATATGTTTAAAAGGTACTTTGAAAGGGAAGGAGAGAAAAAGGAGGAGGTTTTAATGATTCTAACTCAAAGTGACGAACCAAATCCAGATGACTGTGAATTTGACATACCTCAAATTAAATTGGAAAATGAGTATGTTCTTAAAAATTGTGATAAATTATTGAGTTATCTGCCAGAGGAAAAACAGACTGACCTGAAAGAGTTATGGATATCACATGGGCAAGTTTGTAGAGATAAATTGAGAAGTACTAAAATGGCTGTACATAATGTAGATGTGGGAAATGCTGTTCCAATCAAACAACATCCACACAGACTTAACCCTTTAAAATTGGCACAGGTTAACAAAGAGACTGAGAGTATGCTTAAAAATGGCATAATTGAAGTGGGCTGCAGCCAATGGAACTCACCCATAGTGATGGCACCAACACTAGACGGTATCCAACGGTTGTGTGTGGACAGGTTAATGCAGAAAGGTTAATGCAGTTACAAGAACGGACTCTGGTCCTATCCCACGTTTGGAGGATTGCATTGAGAAAGTGGGACAATCAGCTTTCATTTCCAAACTGGATTTACTGAAAGTTTACTGGCAGGTACCTTTATCCGAAAGGGTGAAGGGGTTTTCTGCCTTTGTGACTCCAGATGGTATATACCAATTCAAAGTTATGCCATTTGGCATGAAAAATGCCCCAGCGACATTTCAACGGTTAACTAACAAAGTTGTTTCAGGATTATCCAATTATGCGGTATACATCGACGATCTGGTAATTTTCAGCCATACATGGACAGAGCATTTGAAACATCTGATGGAGTTATTCGAGCGACTTCAGGAAGCGGGTTTGGTGATAAACCTAGCCAAAAGTGAATTTGGAAAAGCCCAAGTCACTTTCCTTGAGATGTTTCCGATACCCTCAAGACGAAGGGAAATAATGCGATTCCTTGGCATAAGTGGATTTGATCGAACATTTGTGCAAAAGTTTTGTAGCATGATTGCTCCACTGATGGACTTGCTGAAGAACCGTCAAAAATGTCAATGGACAGCGGACTTTCAACAGGCATTTGACTGTCTGAAAGCTGTGATAACCAATGCTCCTGTGTTGGAGAATTACAAGAGACCCTGTGATCAGATTGAACTAAATTATCTGACTTTAAAGAGAAATGCCGAGGCGTAGAGAAATGGACTGATCATGTAAAGACCTTCTTGTTCAAAGAGACTGTCAATCAGGAAGGATTTCAGTTGGAGGAAGAAGAACAAAAATGAACTATATTATTATACTTGTTTGCGTGTGTTGTTTTTTGAAACGATAAAGTATATTTACTGTGTGCACTTCTTAAATGATAGTGAAAAGGTGAAAAATGAAACCATCTTGAATTTGATGAGGTTTTTTTCTTGATGGGAAGGTGGCATGTGAGAGTACCTTCAAGAAATGGGTGTTTATAAATGGATGTGTTTATAAATATCTGTAGTGAGAGTATCTTTAAGAAATGGGTGTTTACTACTGCAGTGATGTCAGAGAGTGGGTGGAGCTGGGCTGTCTGTCAGCTTTTTACTTTTGTTTTAAGCTGTTTGCTGCAGGGTGTGTTTTAGTTTCGATTTCAGAGCCGGATAGCTACAGTCACAGCCAGAAAGGGTATGAATCTCTCTCTGTAATCTAAAGACTGTAAATCGACACTGGTGATTTAACACTAATAACAGTAGTGACTTTAACCTGATGCCCTTCTGGCAACAGGTGTTTTAAATCTAATGGATGTTAAAAGGAAAGCTTAAAGGATTACTTAGTGTTGTATTCTTTGGGGGTTGTATTTGAATGAATGGTTGCTAAGATGTTCACTGTATGTTTTAAAAGGGTTAACTTGAGTTCATAGAATAAACATTGTTTTGCTTTAAAAAAATACTTTTTCATTTCTGCTGTACTACACCTGTAGAGTGGGCCGTGTGCTCCCCATACCACAATCTACTAAAAGTTGTGGGTCAGGTGAACTCCATGATACACTTTGGGGTTCTCTAAACCCTGGCCCATAACACCATCCTTTCGGTATTTATTTGTTCCCTTTTATATTAGCCACTAATTTATTATCATGCTTTCTCTTGATCTACCACTTTTCTTTATCTGTAGTTTTAGTATTCAACTTTTATTCACTGCTGTGTGATGAGATTTACATATGTATACATTTCCATTTCCTGAATGTCTATAGTATCCAAGATAACTAATTTCCCAGTCCGCCGCTCCTTTGAGCTGGTCTCTCTTATTGCCATATCATATGCCTGCAGCTTATTCACTATACGATATGCATTTACGGATTCCAAGCCTTCTTAGATGGCTTTGCATTTGTCCTGTCTTATCATTGTTGTTTTTGGACTACTGTTTGCTGTAATGCTATTTATCTCTGCCACTCCTCTGTGCACTTTGATTAATCTCTCTAATGCTTATCCTCATGCTCTTTCCCTGCAGATTAGTTTGAACTCTCCCTCACAGCATTAGTTAATCTGCCTGTGAGAGTATTGCTTCCAGCTCTGTTGAGGTGTCACCATCACCATGAACAGGTTATTCTTGCTCCAAACTTGGTTCCAATGACACAGAAATCTGAAAGGCTACCTCTTACACCAATTCTCCAGCCTGACTTATCCAATTACTCTTCTACAAGCTGGTGTATGGCACGAGGAGCAATTAGGAATTACTACCTTTTCAGATTCTGCTCTTTTGTTTCTGCCTGAACTCCTGAAAACTCTCAACCTTTTACCTTCTTATATCATTGGTTAACAACTGGACCACATCTGAACAGTTACTCTCCCCTGTCAGAATGTTCTGGACTCATTCAGTAATGTTCTTTCTGTGGCACTAAGGACACAATGCACCTTTTGGATTCGTGTTGATGAATGCAGAAACATCTGTCTATCCCCTGAATATTGAAGCCCCTCTGGCCGCTGCATTTCTATACTTTGCTGTTTCCTGCTGTGCAGCCATTTGTCCCATGATGTCATGAGTGTCCTTGAGGATACACCCCTGAGGAGTTCTCTTCCTCACCGGTATTCAAATTTGGTTAGAAGGTGCCTGCAATGCCTTGATCTTCCTACCTTGCTAGTTAGCCATCCACTTATCATTGCAATGCACTCTGCAGAACACTCGCTGGTGCATGCACTCTCGAAAACTCTCAGTCTCCCATGTGCCCTCCAATGACTATAGTCGCTCCCCAAATTCGGAAACTGTGAACTTGACTTTGAGCATTTGGACACATTAATTGATTATCCAGGATACAGTAAGCATCCTCGAGTTACCATTTGGTACAGGTACTATAGAAAATGCATCTCAACTGTCCCATTATTTTATTTAAAAATCTATCCACTTACATTATATGCATTTATGTTTTTAGATGAGTTCCCCATTCTCTATCCGAATTTAATACTGAATTATTTAGTGCAATTTGAATGCCTTTAATGTTGACATCCTCAATTTATTAATTTTAATATAATCCCCTTATATCTAATTAATTACTGATCATTTCAATATTTACTGCCACCCTCTGATTTAAAGTACTTAGCACTTCCTTTCCCTCTGCACTAAATTCCCACTTTTTCAAAATTCCTGCCACCACTGTGTTTAGCAAATTCCCCAGCTCTGTTTTCACAGGTCTCTTACTGGCATCTGATCCTCCCAAAGTAATTTCTGGATGCAGATACAAGATTATCTGCCCCATTGCTTTCAATTTTATGGATGGTAAATTAGGGAATATAGTATGACCATGGTAAAGGCACATAAGAGATTCACTAGAATGATCTCAGGGATGGAAAATTCAGCTATGTAGGGAGACGAGAGAAAGAAGGTTTTTTTTAAACTAGAAGGTTGTGAATCATAGAATCATAGAATCGCTACAGTGCAGAAGGAGGCCATTCGGCCCATTGGGTCTGCACCGACCCTCTGAAAGAGCACCCTACCTAGGCCCAATCCCCTGCCCTATTAGGGGCTGGTTTAGCACAGTGGGCTAAATAGCTGGCTTGTAATGCAGAACAAGACCAGCAGCGCGGGTTCAATTACCGCATCGGCCTCCCCGAACAGGTGCCGGAATGTGGCGACTAGGGGCTTTTCACAGTAACTTCATTGAAGCCTACTTGTGACAATAAGCGATTATTATTATTGTTATTAGCCCGTAACCCCACCTAGAGGCAATTTAGCATGGCCAATCCACTTAACCTGCACGTCTTTGGACTGTGGGAGGAAACCGGAGCACCCGGAGAAAACCCATGCAGACATAGGGAGAACATGCACAGAGACTCCGCACAGACAATGACCCAAGCCAGGAATCGAACCTGGGTCCCTGGCACTGTGAGGCAGCTGTGTTAACCACTGTGCCACCGTGCCACCCCTAGAGAACTGATCAAAATGTTCAAATTTAAAAAACATTTGATATGTTGGTATTAGAAAAAGTAAATAAATCATTCCATCTGCTCTTTCTTAGCAGTTGTTGGGCTGGCGAGGATATGAAAAGGTTGGCACCTATGGTGGAGATGCATATTTAGAGCAAGTACTTCTTGTTGTTTTACCACAGGTTAGATTATGTATGTTAAGAAGTCTTACAATACCAGGTTAAAGTCCAATAGGTTTGTTTCATCAGATCATATGATCTGATGAATCCACATCATAGATTATGAATGCCACATAGAGGGAAAAGTGTATTTGAGGTAATAGGTGAAACAGGATAGAAGGAATCAGTGGTTCAAAGTACAGCCCTAGAGCATAGATAGGTTTATGAATGAAAGAGTGCCACATATACAGAGAAGATCAGGGAAGCAAGTCATCAACGTCTTCCTACACTGCATAGAGATATGGGGAGGAGGAGGGAGGGTGCAAGGTGAATGAATTGCCACTTGCTTCCATTCACAAATGTGTACCATACGCTTAGTATGTCTCCTGCTCCTAAGTAACTCATCGCTTCCCCTGCCTGGTCTCCATTTGGAGGACTTCTAACACAAATACTCTGAATTTTGTTACTTTTTGCTTTTGCTGCCACCATTCTCCCATAGGTTCCCAGTTTCTTCCTTTAACTAATTGCTTTTTATCCTCCAGCTCCATCAGATCCTTTCTATATTGCCCTTTGCCTCTTTCACCCATTGAAGCGATATTTGAAGCTATCCTCCTACCACTTCAGGTATTTGAGGTGTTGCAGGCTGGAGTTGCACAGTCTCCAGATCACTTACTCTGCAAACTATCAGGCCTTACAACTTATGATGGGTCACTGTGCAAGAGTAGCAAGCAGAAATCCCACCCTGCCACCAGAACAATCAACACTTTGGACCATGTACAGAATTTGTGTTTTGTGCCAAATTCACACTATTTGTACTTTTTGTCTCTGTTTAATTTCCTTTCCATTTGTTACTCTTGTCTTCCTTCTCAATGTCACTGCAAACCTATTCCACAGTAGCTGGAGACGGTTAAAATTCAGAATTTAATGATGGAAGAACATAGGAATGGAGTGTGTGAAAATTAATTTTAAAGAATAAGAAAAAAACAAGAGTAACAATGGAAGAGATTCTGCAAAGTTGGCCGGGATTCTTCTTTCCAGGGACTAAGTCCCCAGGCCCGCGGGAAAATAGGCGCCAACGGCTCCGGCGTCAACAGGCCCCCAAGGTGAGGAATTCTCACCTGTCTCGGGGGCTAGGTGAATGGCGGACGGGTTGGCGCCACTCTAGCCACCGCCGAAGGGATGGCACGGGTTTGTGCATGCGCCAAAGGGCCGGCGTGATCTCGCGCATGTGCATGCATGCGCAGACTGGCCAGCGTATTTTGGCGCACCAGCCATGGCGGAGCCCGACAGGGGCTGGCACGAAAGGAAGGAGTGCCCACACGGCACAAGCCTGCCCGCAGATTGGTGGGCCCCGTTCACGGGCCAGGCCACCGTGGGGGCCCCCCGGGTCGGATCCCCCCGGCAACCCCTGAGGACTGCCCCAGCCGACTTACCTGCCAAATCCCGCCAGTACGTGAGCTGAGTGATTCACGCCAGCGGGACTGGCCAAGATCGGACGGCCGCTCGGCCCATCGGGGCCCGGAGAATTGCCACTGCCAACGGCCCTTGACCGCGTGGTAGGAACCCCACCCCCCGCTCAAAAAATAGCGCCGGAGAATACGGCAGCCGGCATTGGGACGGCGGGGCAGGATTCGCGCCGCCCCCTGGTGATTCTCCAACCCGGCGGGGGGCTGGAGAACCCCGCTCCATATATGTAGCTTAGGTAGGCTTTATGTTGCAAGTGAATAAACAAATTATTTTCTTGGCACATGCACTCTAAGGAAGACACTCTAAGGTAGCAAACGGTTGATTATAGTCCATTCTATCATTCCTGGGGAAACAAAAATAAAGGAAAGTTCTATAAACTACTTCAAAATTTAAGAGATATTCAAGCAAGTGTAATAGATCAAGAGATTCAGTGTTCAAAACTAATTTCAGCTGATTCCTGCTATTCTAATATGGTTTCACCCTCCATTTTAAGAGTATGTAATTATTACTGCTTTGACCCAATCAGCTGATCTGCTCAATAACCAATGTAAACTTCCCTGTATTTATGGTAATTGTTTGTGAAATGTATCAAATGCAATAAGGGAATGAAATCTTAATTCACTGTTATAAACTGTTTATCTGACAGTCACCAACAACATGTTGGTCAAGTGTAGGATAGTGCTTTAATAACCTGTGGTTTTCATCAGATTTGGCTAATGTGAGAAAAACTGGACTTTGAAAAAAGAGTAGAGCTAAACATGAGTTACAAATCGTGCATCTGAGCAGGGCTGTTTGTTTTAGCTTAACATTCCAAACCATCAAAGAGCAATTATTTTAGTTGATTAAACATGTGAATGCTACAATTACTCTTAGCACCTTAAATATCATTCTTCACAAAAACAATAATTGCCCCCACCTACTGACTCAAAGACAATTGTTTTGTTTGTGTTAATATTTTATAGTCCAATCAGCCACACTAAATACCACACAGGAAAGATTTTAGCACGTATACTGTTTGCAATTTCTATATGTATGATCCAGAGGGAATGTAATCTGTACAATGTAAAGGAAATGTAATCTGCTCCAACAACATGGCAGTAATTGTATCCCGACAGCTTTCTTACAATCCTAAAAGGTAAACAATGGGAGGTTGAATAAAAATTAAAACTGTGGTGATGGTCTAAACCCCTGGGGAATCTTAAAGCAGTACTTAAAGCAGTTATTATTGTAGGTGATAACATTCTTGATCAGAGTTACACAAGTAAGCATGGATCTTCAAAAAAAAAAAGAATATTTGGAAATGAGGTCCCCATGAAACTATGAAAAAGATAATTTTATTTTGATATGAATAAATCATTTCCATTTATCAATAGATGACACTTTAATGTAAACTATTTAACATTATGAATCTCTTCATGCAATTTAATTTTTGGGAACTGTACAAATGGTGCATTCAATGAAGAACATTGGCAGCCTTTACAAGATTGCTCAAATAGTAAGAAAAGTTTTAAAAACAAGGATAAAAAGAAAAACTGGCAATTCTGGACATCTGAAAAACCTCCAGGAAACACCAGAAAATGAGAGGAGGTCAATTAACATTTGAAAAATACAGGTAACTGTTTCAGTTTAATCCACTTATCAAAGGTCAGATGGTATTTATATCAACATATCTCCTCTTGTTGGACAGTCCCTGGAAATCAAGGAGGAGTTGCTTGCTTTCTAGTTTGATTGGGGGGTGGGGGGGGGGGGGTGAGGGGGGGGTGGGGGGGGGGGGGTGCCCCCACGGTGGCCTGGCCGCGATCGGGGCCCACCGATCCACGGGCGGGCCTGTGCCATGGTGGCACTCTTTCCCTCCGCGCCGGTTGCTATCAACCTCCGCCATGGCCGGCGCGGAGAAGAACCCCCCTGTGCATGCGCTGGGATGACGCCACCAGACGCTGGCGTCCCGCGCATGCGCCAACTTGCGCCGGCCGGCGGAGGCCCTATGGCGCCTGTTGGCACGGCGTCAAGCCCTTCTGCGCCAGCTGTCGTGCGCCAACCCCACCGCCGCCAGCCTAGCAGGTGCGGAGGATTCCACACCTTCCGGGCAGCCCGACGCCAGAGTGGTTCACGCCACTCCTCGGCGCCGGTACGGCCCGCCCTGCCGGGTAGGGGAGAATTCCGCCCCTAAGCTCTTCAGGGATGTTTTGAGGACATCACATTCCACATCTGGAATACAACACACAGTCTCCTCCTTAATAGGAAAAGGATATAATTGTGTCAGAAGCTGTTCAGAGAATGTTCAATTGATTCATTCCTGGGATGAAGGACTTAATTTATGAAGAGAGGGTGAACAGGTTGGGCCTAAACACATTGGAGTTTAGAAGAATGAAAGGTGACCTCATTGAAACAGAAAGATCCTGAGGGGTCTTGACAGGGTGGATGTTGAGTTTCCACTTGTGAGGGAAGACTAGAACTATTACTGTTTAAGAATAAGAGGTCTCACTTTTAAAACAGAGATGAGGAGAATTGTTGACTCTAAGAAAGAGGGTTATTAGTCTGTGGAATTCTCTTCCCCAGAAAGCAGTAGAGGCTGGGCTATTGGATTTATCCAAGGATCGGTTAGACAGATTTTGATGGACAAGGAAGCTAAGGTTGACAGGTTGTGACCTCAAGCAGATCAGCCGTGAATGTTGAAGAGAGATTGAAGGGCTGAATGGCCAACTCCTGTTCCAAAGCCCTCTGCTCCTATGACATCCCAAAATAATTTCTTCTGTCCTCCTGGGAATGTCGTGCTGCAAAAGAGTTCCAAGAAGAGTTGCTTCAGGGGTCTAGTGTCATGCATACAAGCAATATGTCCCACCCAGTGGAGTTGGCTTTGAGTAATTAGCAAGTTTACTTGTGAGAAGCTGCTGTTGGACTACCTTTCTGACCACAAGATTTGGAGGGTCTTGCAAAGGCAATGCTGTTGGGATTTCTTTCAGTGCCTTGGGACACCTGTGATAGGTTGTCTAAGGCTCCAAAGCAGACATGAGTGTGAGGGTCACTATTGCCTGGTAAACCATAAACTTTATCTTGGGTTTGAGTTCCTGATCCTCAAAATACCCTTTTCAGCAGTTGACTGAAAGCTGAGCTGATACTTTGGAGGTGATGATGAATTCCGCCATCTATGTCTGCCTTTGTCAAGAGGAGGATCCCAAGATACAAAAAATGGTCCACATTTTCCAGGACCTCGCTGTTGGTCTTAGTTGACAGGGGGAGATGTTGTGCTGTTGGGAGAGTTTTATGAGCATTTAGAAAAAAGTCATTTTCTCAGGGAAGGAGTAGACAATGACCTGGAGCTCAGTTTCTCAAAGAATGCACATACAAGCATCAGCTACATACTGAAGCTCTATGACTCAGATTGAAATGCTTTGGGTTTTGGATTGGAAGATGACATAAAGCTGAACAGTATTCCATGAGTTCTGTAGATAATCACCATACCTGTTGGCAATTTGCTGGGTATGAGGTATTGCTGTGAGTGCTCAAAAAATCAATTCAGGAGTGGATCATTAGGCCCATTGCTCTGCTTTTCAATATGATCATAGCTGATCTTGAGCTTCAAATCTATCTTTTTGACCACTTCCCATGTCCCTGGATTTCCTGATAGACTGGCAATCTGTCTATCTCAGCCTTTAACATATTCAACAATGGAGCATCAAAAGCCCTCTGGGGTAACCTGGAAAATGGAGAAAAGAGTTGGTGCAATGGCACAGCCTTGTTTAACCCTACTTTCACTGAGATAGGTCTGTAGTGTTTCCATTGATGTGGATGACAGCTTACATGTCAACATCAAGTAGGTGGAGGAAGGTGACACATTTCTGAGAAGCCAAATTTGAGGAGGATACTCCAATCACAAAATAGCATATATTTTTTGCTGGATTGTCCGGCCTCCCAGCCATGTGTTCCTCAACAGCAGGAGGAGGCATGTTGTTTGCGGACTGCTGGCTGCAGGATTCTTTGTGCCCGCTGCTTTCAATGGGAATTCCCTGAGGCATTCATTGTTATTCAAATCAGGCTCAAGAACACCCCATTTCCACTCATCTGAAATTACCTTGGTTATATTTCACGATCAGGGAATTGCTCAGAGCTGGTCCCACTTCATCACGGTAATTTCACTTGGGGTTTGGCAGAAGCTCCATTTATCTACACAAGCAGGATTTAAATCTGCTGTAATTCTTGTTCTGTCACCGACATGGAGTGGAACGAAGATGCAAAGTGAAGCTTCTACAGATTCCATTGATGCTTCGTAAGATAAGGTAAAGTCGCCATAATCCCAGATGACCATAGGCTGCTTCCCCTTTGAGGGACAGAGCTGATTATTGGTGGTTTAACGTGATGATCACCACACCTCAGGTGAGGGGCATGGTTGAGAAGGAGGAGCTTTCATGAATAACCACAGGCGGTATGGGAATTGAACTTACGCTGCTCGCCTTTATCAGCATCACAAACCAGCTACCTAACCCACTGAGCTAAACCAAGTTTTGGTTCCTTATTTTGCTCTAGATTCACAAGTCACACCCATTATTTGCTGTGAATTCTGCGAGACTGGCCTAAGGTGTGATGTTTCATGATCCATCTTTCCAGCTGAGTATGCATGAGAATTGGATCCCACAACTTAACAGTTATTGAAAAATCCTCTCCTCAGTCTTTGCTGGGAAACTGACACATTCTCACCAATGCCTCCAGCTCACTTTTGCTCTCTTCTTTCCACATCTTTATGATCGCCATAGAATTCTCCTAGATGGAGTGAATATTCTGAAGAGTGGTAATTAAGGATTGTCTCTCGGTGTTGGCAGACAGTTGATGTGAGAGTTCAGATGGTATCCCCTGGTAAAGTGCAGGGTGGGTTTTGAGGTTCTACATGTAAGTAGAGATGGCAACTCGTCCTGTGAGACCCTGAATAGAAGGAAGTGGAAATTGGGATATCTGATCCAGCGGAGAATTATGAGCCATGCATGATGTAATACAAAAATGATGCTGTATCCTGGTCCACAATGCCAACTGCTGAAAAGCTGAGGCACATCTACACTGGCTTTCTTTAATCTGGTAAAATGTTGAGATTACCAATATAGTTTTCTTTCATAATCATCACTCAGAACAAGAATCACATTATTATTGTGGTGTATAAAAGAGGCCATTCATTCCATTGTGTCTGCACTGGCTCTCCAAACAAACAGCATGACTTAGTGCCAGTCCCCTGCCTTTTCCCCATACCCCAGCACATTGTTTCTATTGAAGGATGTATTTAATACTGTTACGACACCCTGGGCTAGTGCGCGGTCAATTCCAGCTCCACTATTCCCAAGTTACAACACAAGTGAATTGACCAATAATTCTTGAAGAAATTCTAGAAGTCTTTGGCCCTCAGCTGCCCAATAATTACAGTCAGCAGGTTTGTAAGTTGAAACACAATTACTGTTTATTTATAACGGGAATAATTATTAAATATGTAGCAAATACAATTGAATGACAACAAGCTAACTTTTGAAATCTACCATGCGGTCTATTTTTGGACTTTTGCCCGCCATAAATCTTGCCTTAAAACCCAATTTTTTGGTCGCAAATAAGTTTGTGTTATTTGAAGATTACACGACCACTATTACACCTCCCCTTTTGCCGTACTATGCCAATTGTTGAAATCTACCATGCAGTTTAAGTGTAGTCTCGTATACACTTTTAACTCAGTAGAAATTTCAGCTACACGTCTCGGGTGCGAAATGAAATCTATTGATTATAATTGAGAGTTTGAAATCTTCTTGTGGTTACAAATGAAGTGTTCTCAAGAAAGCCCCTGCAGAAGGCTTAAGAGTTATAATTAACTTAGTGATTTACAAACAAATTGAATTTTCAAAATACAGTAATGGTTTCTTACTCAAAGCAAAACAGCTTGCGCAGACTTTAAGAGTTCGAGTGGAAATATGAAAATACAAAATAAGGATAGCGAGTAGTTAGGTAAAATGTATAGAGTGATCCTGGATGGAAAATGGCTGCCCGGACCTCTATGTTTAAGGAAAATGTTATCAATCTGAAACCATCTGTACCTACCCCTGTGTCATACTGATTGGTTTGGGTGAGTTTCAAATACATTTGATTGGATGGTTAGATGTCAATTCTCAATGCGCAGCACGATAGCATGGTGGTTAGCACAATTGCTTCACAGCTCCAGGGTCCCAGGTTCGATTCCCGGCTTGGTTCACTGTCTGTGCGGAGTCTGCACGTTCTCCCCGTGTGTGCGTGGGTTTCAGCCGGGTGCTCCGGTTTCCTCCCACAGTCCAAAGATGTGCAGGTTAGGAGGATTGGTCATGCTAAAATTGCCCTTGGTGTCCAAAATTGCCCTGAGTGTTGGGTCGGGCTACTGGGTTATGGGGATAGGGTGGAGGTGTGGGATTGGGTAGGTGCTCTTTCAAAGACCCGGTGCAGACTCGACGTGCCGAATGGCCTCCTTCTGCACTGTAATTTCTATGAATCTATGAACATAACTGTAAATTTGTCATATTTGGGTGTTTGCTGTGTATTGGAGTGTGATTTACACTTTTACCCTGGTTTCTACTGTTTTTTTGCTGACTGTTATACTATACATATTTTGAACAATGGTGGATTCATGTTGTCATGGTGCTTATTTCGACCTTGATCAGATTGTGGTACTGTTTAATACGTTTAATGAAGCTGATTTGAACTTCTGCAACCCTGAGAATTAGAACAGTGGACAGTTTATAATGTCAATTTAACTTTTCAGTAGAAATGTTGCATTTGTTTCTAGCTAGCGTGTGGATGTTTCAAATTCTGTGCTTTTGTTACTGCGAGCTGTGTGTTTTTGTAATCTAAGGTTATGCTTGAAATCTTCTGCTGAAATCCATTTTAAAATGTATTTCAAACTGGGCTTTAGTATTTACATCAAAATGGCTGAAGTAATGATCCAATTACCTATCAGCAATGGCTGGTTCCCTTCATTCCTCCCTTTTGATAAATGTGGGTTGGGAGGAGGTGCTTTTTATCCCTGGTAAGTGACTGGTAAGTAGTGTTTCTGTTTTTCTGTTTCTTTTCATTGGTATATTTATTTATTTTGTTCTTCGTTGTTTATTTATTTAATTTTCTGGGGGTTAAATTGTAATTGTTGAAGTTAACCGAAGGCTTAAGACATGGCAGGAGATCTCAGACCCGTGTCATGCTCCTCGTGTGCGATGTGGGAGCTCAGGGACACGTCCACTATCCCTGGCTCCTTCACGTGCAAGAAGTGTGTCCAGTTACAGCTCCTGTTAGACCGATTGACGGCTCTGGAGCTGCGGATGGACTCACTTTGGAGCATCCGCGATGCTGAGGACGTCGCGGATAGCACATTTAGCGAGTTGGTAACACCGCAGGTGAAAGGTACTGAGGGAGATAGAAACTGGATGACCAAAAGACAGAGCAAGAGTAGGAAGGCAGTGCAGGTGTCCTCTGCGGTCATCTCCCTGCAAAACAGATATACCGCTTTGGATACTGTTGAGGGAGATGGCTCACCAGGGGAAGGCAGCAGCAGCCAGGTTCATGGCACCGTGGCTGGCTCTGCTGCGCAACTGGGCAGGAAGAAGAATGGCAGGGCTATAGTGATAGGGGACTCAATTGTAAGGGGAATAGACAGGCGGTTCTGCGGACGCAATCGAGACTCCAGGATGGTATGTTGCCTCCCTGGTGCAAGGGTCAAGGATGTCTCGGAGCGGCTGCAGGACATTCTGGGGGGGGGGGTGAACAGCCAGCTGTCGTGGTGCACATAGGCACCAACGATATAGGTAAAAAACGGGACGAGGTCCTACAAGCTGAATGTAGGGAGCTAGGAGTTAAACTAAAAAGTAGGACCTCAAAGGTAGTAATCTCAGAATTGCTACCAGTGCCACGAGCTAGTCAGAGTAGGGATGTCAGGATAGAGAGGATGAATGTGTGGCTCGAGAGATGGTGCAAGAGGGAGGGATTCAAATTCCTGGGACATTGGAACCGGTTCTGGGGGAGGTGGGACCAGTACAAACCGGACGGTCTGCACCTGGGCAGGACTGGAACTGATGTCCTGGAGGGGGGGGGGGGGTTTGCTAGAGCTGTTGGGGAGAGTTTAAACTAATGTGGCAGGGGGATGGGAACCGATGCAGGAAGTTGGAAGGCAGTAAAACAGGGACAGAAATAAAAGGCAGATAGGGGGAAAGTGTAAGGCAGAGAAGCCATAGTCAAAAATCACAAAGGGCGACAGTACAAGGTACAGTGACTGAGGGGAGCTCAGTGAATAGGACCAGGAATACTAAAAGAAATAAAATGGGAAGTGAAAACATTAATGGTAAGCGACGCGGCAGGTTGTTACATGAAGATATGGGTTCAACAACAAGGAAAATTAGCAGAAAGGTTAAGAGGAAATATAACTTAGGAGAGGTTACTGATTGAGGTGTTAAGATTCAGAACAGAGGTAAAAAAGCCAACATAAGTGTACTTTACCTGAATGCTCGTAGTATTCGGAATAAGGTAAATGAGTTGATGGCGCAAATCATTGTGAATGACTATGATTTAGTGGCCATTACTGAAACATGGTTAAAGGATGGTCACGACTGGGAGTTAAATATCCGAGGGTATCAAACTTTTCGGAAGGACAGAGTGGATGGTAAGGGAGGTGGTGTAGTTCTGTTATTTAAGGATGACATCCGGGCAACAGTAAGGGATGACATCGGTGCTATGGAGGATAAGGTTGAATCCATTTGGGTGGAAATCAGGAATAGTAAGGCGAAAAAGTCACTGATAGGAGTAATCTATAGGCCACCAAATAGTAACATTATGGTGGGGCAGGCAATAAACAAAGAAATAACAGATGCATGTAGAAATGGTACAGCAGTTATCATGGGGGATTTTAATCTACATGTTGATTGGTTTAACCAGGTCAGTCAAGGCAGCCTTGAGGAGGAGTTTATAGAATGTATCCGCGATAGTTTCCTAGAACAGTATGTAATGGAACCTACGAGGGAACAAGCGGCCCTAGATCTGGTCCTGTGTAATGAGACAGGATTGATTCAGGATCGCATAGTTAGGGATCCTCTAGGAAGGAGCGATCACAATATGGTGGAATTTAAAATACAGATGGAGGGTGAGAAGGTAAAATCAAGCACTAGTGTTTTGTGCTTAAACAAAGGAGATTATAATGGGATGAGAGAAGAACTAGCTAAGGTAGACTGGGAGCAAAGACTTTATAGTGAAACAGTTGAGGAACAGTGGAGAACCTTCCAAGTGATTTTTCACAGTGCTCAGCAAAGGTTTATACCAACAAAAAGGAAGGACGGTAAAAAGATGGAAAATCGACTGTGGATATCTCAGGAAATAAGGGGGAGTATCAAATTGAAGGATAAAACATACAAAGTAGCAAAGATCAGTGGGAGACTAGAAGAAATAGCGAGGCATCTGGATGGAAACTGTCCCATTGGGCAGACGCAGCATGGGTTCATACACGGCAGGTCGTGCCTAACTAATTTAGTGGAATTTTTTGAGGACATTAACAGTGCGATAGATAACGGGGAGCCAATGGGTGTGGTATATCTGGATTTCCAGAAAGCCTTTGACAAGGTGCCACACAAAAGGTTGTTGCATAAGATAAAGATGCATGGCATTAAGGGGAAAGTAGTAGCATGGATAGAGGATTGGTTAATTAATAGAAAGCAAAGAGTGGGGATTAATGGGTCTTTCTCTGGTTGGCAATCAGTAGCTAGTGGTGTCCCTCAGGGGTCAGTGTTGGGCCCACAACTGTTCACAATTTACATAGATGATTTGGAGTTGGGTACCAAGGGCAATGTGTCCAAGTTTGCAGACGACACTAAGATAAGTGGTAAAGCAAAAAGTGCAGAGGATACTGGAAGTCTGCAGAAGGATTTGGATAGGCTAAGTGAATGGGCTAGGGTCTGGCAGATGGAATACAATGTTGACAAATGTGAGGTTATCCATTTTGGTAGGAATAACAGCAAAAGGGATTATTATTTAAATGATAAAATATTAAAACATGCTGCTGTGCAGAGAGACCTGGGTGTGCTAGTGCATGAGTCGCAAAAAGTTGGTTTACAGGTGCAACAGGTGATTAAAACGGCAAATGGAATTTTGTCCTTCATTGCTAGAGGGATGGAGTTTAAGACTAGGGAGGTTCTGCTGCAATTGTATAAGGTGTTAGTGAGGCCACACCTGGAGTATTGTGTTCAGTTTTGGTCTCCTTACTTGAGAAAGGATGTACTGGCACTGGAGGGTGTGCAGAGGAGATTCACTAGGTTAATCCCAGAGCTGAAGGGGTTGGATTATGAGGAGAGGTTGAGTAGACTGGGACTGTACTCGTTGGAATTTAGAAGGATGAGGGGGGATCTTATAGAAACATATAAGATTATGAAGGGAATAGATAGGATAGATGCGGGCAGGTTGTTTCCACTGGCGGGTGAAAGCAGAACTAGGGGGCATAGCCTCAAATTAAGGGGAAGTAGATTTAGGACTGAGTTTAGGAGGAACTTCTTCACCCAAAGTGTTGTGAATCTATGGAATTCCTTGCCCAGTGAAGCAGTAGAGGCTCCTTCATTAAATGTTTTTAAGATAAAGATAGATAGTTTTTTGAAGAATAAAGGGATTAAAGGTTGTGGTGTTCGGGCCGGAAAGTGGAGCTGAGTCCACAAAAGATCAGCCATGATCTCATTGAATGGTGGAGCAGGCTCGAGGGGCCAGATGGCCTACTCCTACTCCTAGTTCTTTTGTTCTTATGTTCTTATGTATCACAATAAAAAGAAGGAGAAATGCGATGGGATAGGTAAAAGAGCGAAGAGGAACTCATTCACATTGTCTTTGATAGTTTCCTTGTTTGAAAACAACCTTCAACAATAGAGCGGGCAAGCTTTGCATTTCAAGCATTACAGCAAAAAATCTTAAAATTCTTAAAGAATTCTAGTTATACAATACAATACAATTAATTGAATTTGATTCTACTGATACAGTATTAATCTTTTTGCAATAGATTAGTAATACAGTCAAATAATTTTGATCAAATAGTCAAACAGAAAAATAATTGATAGGTTAGTAATGGTTCAACAGTAATATTTTAGTTCTATTTCATTGAGTGGTGGTGCAGTGGGATTAATGTGGATCATTCTGATTGGTGGGGCCCTGCGTTTAGTGAATAGTTGGCTAACGCATTTGATCACCAAGAATGTCATGTAGATGATGAATCCTGCTACACAAAAGAAAAAGGTTGTCTGTACTATGGACATTCCTGTGGGTCCCTGCAAAGTTTCTCCTAGATAGAGATATCTGAGGGTGTGTCACGCTTTCTGACTTCTTTTTGAATGTGTGCTGCCAGATCTTTAACTTCTTTTTGAACTATCTGGAATAAAAGTGCAACACTCCACACCAATCAGGGTGCAGGTGCCACCTTTTCCAGCTAGCACATAGTCAAGTGCCATTCGATTTTATAATGCCACGGTTCGAATTGCTCGCATTTCGTCAGAGATTTTATTTAGGGATGCTAAAATAGTTGTTATTTTATTTAATTCGTTGGCAGGTCTTGTCTCCCAATGTAAAGCAATAATTTTAGCATAGATTGCGTCTCATGCATTGAGGGCATGTTTATTTTTTTGAGCGGGTAGTCCTGATAGAGAAGGGAGATGAGGGAAATAACTTAGTAAAAATTGATAAATTGCTTAAAACATTGATATACTGATTAAAAATTGATATCATGATGACATAATTCAGTGATAAACAAAGAACAAAGAACAAAGAAATGTACAGCACAGGAACAGGCCCTTCGGCCCTCCAAGCCCGTGCCGACCATGCTGCCCGACTAAACTACAATCTTCTACACTTACTGGGTCCGTATCCTTCTATTCCCATCCTGTTCATATATTTGTCAAGATGCCCCTTAAATGTCCCTATCGTCCCTGCTTCCACTACCTCCTCCGGTAGCGAGTTCCAGGCACCCACTACCCTCTGCGTAAAAAACTTGCCTCGTACATCTACTCTAAACCTTGCCCCTCTCACCTTAAACCTGTGCCCCCTAGTAATTGACCCCTCTACCCTGGGGAAAAGCCTCTGACTATCCACTCTGTCTATGCCCCTCATAATTTTGTATACCTCTATCAGGTCTCCCCTCAACCTCCTTCGTTCCAGTGAGAACAAACCGAGTTTATTCAACCGCTCCTCATAGCTAATGCCCTCCATACCAGGCAACATTCTGGTAAATCTCTTCTGCACCCTCTCTAAAGCCTCCACATCCTTCTGGTAGTGTGGCGACCAAAATTGAACACTATACTCCAAGTGTGGCCTAACTAAGGTTCTATACAGCTGCAACATGACTTGCCAATTCTTATACTCAATGCCCCGGCCAATGAAGGCAAGCATGCCGTATGCCTTCTTGACTACCTTCTCCACCTGTGTTGCTCCTTTCAATGACCTGTGGACCTGTACTCCTAGATCTCTTTGACTTTCAATACTCTTGAGGGTTCTACCATTCACTGTATATTCCCTACCTGCATTAGACCTTCCAAAATGCATTACCTCACATTTGTCTGGATTAAACTCCATCTGCCATCTCTCCGCCCAAGTCTCCAGACAATCTAAATCCTGCTGTATCCTCCGACAGTCCTCATTGCTATCCGCAATTCCACCAACCTTTGTGTCGTCTGCAAACTTACTAATCAGACCAGTTACATTTTCCTCCAAATCATTTATCTATACTACAAACAGCAAAGGTCCCAGCACTGATCCCTGTGGAACACCACTGGTCACAGCCCTCCAATTAGAAAAGCATCCCTCCATTGTTACTCTCTGCCTTCTATGGCCTAGCCAGTTCTGTATCCACCTTGCCAGCTCAACCCTGATCCCATGTGACTTCACCTTTTGTAATAGTCTACCATGAGGGACCTTGTCAAAGGCCTTACTGAAGTCCATATAGACAACATCTACTGCCCTACCTGCATCAATCATCTTAGTGACCTCCTCGAAAAACTCTATCAAGTTAGTGAGACATGAACTCCCCTTCACAAAACCGTGCTGCCTCTCACTAATACGTCCATTTGCTTCCAAATGGGAGTAGATCCTGTCTCGAAGAATTCTCTCCAGTAATTTCCCTACCACTGAAGTAAGGCTCACCGGCCTGTAGTTCCCGGGATTATCCTTGCTACCCTTCTTAAACAGAGGAACAACATTGGCTATTCTCCAGTCCTCCGGGACATCCCCTGAAGACAGCGAGGATCCAAAGATTTCTGTCAAGGCCTCAGCAATTTCCTCTCCAGCCTCCTTCAGTATTCTGGGGTAGATCCCATCAGGCCCTGGGGACTTATCTACCTTAATATTTTTTAAGACACCCAACACCTCGTCTTTTTGGATCACAATGTGACCCAGGCTATCTACACCCCCTTCTCCAGACTCAACATCTACCAATTCCTTCTCTTTGGTGAATACTGAGGCAAAGTATTCATTTAGTACCTCGCCCATTTCCTCTGGCTCCACACATAGATTCCCTTGCCTATCCTTCAGTGTCCAACCCTTTCCCTGGCTACCCTCTTGCTTTTTATGTACGTGTAAAAAGCCTTGGGATTTTCCTTAACCCTATTTGCCAATGACTTTTCGTGACCCCTTCGAGCCCTCCTGACTCCTTGCTGAAGTTCCTTCCTACTTTCCTTATATTCCACGCAGGCTTCGTCTGTTCCCAGCCTTTTAGCCCTGACAAATGCCTCCTTTTTCTTTTTGACGAGGCCTACAATATCACTCGTCATCCAAGGTTCCCGAAAATTGCCGTATTTATCTTTCTTCCTCACAGGAACATGCCGGTCCTGTATTCCTTTCAACTGCCACTTGAAAGCCTCCCACAAGTCAGATGTTGATTTGCCCTCAAACATCCGCCCCCAATCTATGTTCTTCAGTTCCCGCCTAATTATAATTTATAATTAGCCTTCCCCCAATTTAGCACATTCATCCT
Source organism: Scyliorhinus torazame (assembly GCF_047496885.1). NCBI lineage: Eukaryota > Metazoa > Chordata > Chondrichthyes > Carcharhiniformes > Scyliorhinidae > Scyliorhinus > Scyliorhinus torazame. The sequence goes on along the minus strand of NC_092708.1, from coordinate 223,799,900 downwards.
CGGACCACTCTTATCCTTGTCCACCAGTACTTTAAAACTTACTGAATTGTGGTCACTGTTACCGAAATGCTCCCCTACTGAAACATCTACCACCTGGCCGGGCTCATTCCCCAATACCAGGTCCAGTACCTCCCCTTCCCTATTTGGACTGTCTACATATTGTTTTAAGAAGCCCTCCTGGATGCTCCTTACAAACTCCGCCCCGTCTAAGCCCCTGGCACTAAGTGAGTCCCAGTCAATATTGGGGAAGTTGAAGTCTCCCATCACCACAACCCTGTTGTTTTTACTCTTTTCCAAAATCTGTCTACCTATCTGCTCCTCTATCTCCCGCTGGCTGTTGGGAGGCCTGTAGTATACCCCCAACATTGTGACTGCACCCTTCTTATTCCTGATCTCTACCCATATAGCCTCACTGCCCTCTGAGGTGTCCTCTCGCAGTACAGCTGTGATATTCTCCCGAACAAGTAGCGCAACTCCACCTCCCCTTTTACATCCCCCTCTATCCCGCCTGAAACATCTAAATCCTGGAACATTTATCTGCCAATCCTGCCCTTCCCTCAACCAGGTCTCTGTAATGGCAACAACATCATAGTTCCAAGTACTAATCCAAGCTCTAAGTTCATCTGCCTTATCCGTAATGCTCCTTGCATTAAAACATATGCACTTCAGGCCACCAGACCCGCTGTGTTAAGCAACTTCTCCCTGTCTGCTCTGCCTCAGAGCCACACTGTCCCTATTCCCTAGTTCTCCCTCAATGCTCTCACCTTCTGACCTATTGCTCCCGTGCCCACCCCCCTGCCATACTAGTTTAAACCCTCCCGTGTGACACTAGCAAACCTCGCGGCCAGGATATTTATGCCTCTCCGGTTTAGATGCAACACGTCCTTCTTATACAGGTCACACCTGCCCCAGAAGAGCTCCCAGTGGTCCAGATAATGGAAACCCTCCCTCCTACACCAGCTGTTTAGCCACGAGTTTAGCTGCTCTATCTTCCTATTTCTAGCCTCACTGGCACGTGGCACAGGGAGTAATCCCGAGATTACAACCCTCGAGGTCCTGTCTTTTAACTTTCTGCCTAGCTCCCTGAACTCCTGCTGCAGGACCTCATGCCCCTTCCTGCCTATGTCGTTAGTACCAATATGTAGAACGACCTCTGCCTGTTTGCCCTCCCCTTCAGGATGCCCTCTACCCGTTCGGAGACATCCTGGACCCTGGCACCAGGGAGGCAACATACCATCCTGGAGTCTCTTTCACATCCACAGAAGCGCCTATCTATGCCCCTGACTATAGAGTCCCCTATTACTATTACTCTTCTGCGCTTTGACCCTCCCTTCTGAACATCAGAGCCAGCCGTGGTGCCACTGCTCTGGCTGCTGCTGTTTTCCCCTGAAAGGCTATCCCCCCCCGACAGTATCCAAAGGGGTATATCTGTTCGAGAGGGGGACAACCACAGGGGATTCCTGCACTGACTGCCTGCCCTTTCTGGTGGTCACCCATTTCTCTGCCTGCACCTTGGGTGTGACCACATTTACATAACTGCGATCTATGATGCTTTCCGCCACCTGCATGCTCCTAAGTGCATCCAATTGCTGCTCCAACCGAACCATGCGGTCTGTGAGGAGCTCCAGTTGGGTGCACTTTCTGCAGATGAAGCCATCCGGGACGCTGGAAGCCTCCTGGACCTGCCACATCTCACAGTCAGAGCACAGCACCCCTCTAACTGACATTGCGTCAATTAATTAAAATTAAAATTAAAATTTGTCTTTTTTTTTTTTATTTTTTTTTTTTAATTTCAAAGTTACTGTCACTATCTGTTTCCTAGCACTAGATTTCTAATAGAAATGCGATAGCTAACTATAGTACTCTCCGATCTCTGGCTTAGCTATCCCTCTAAATTATAATTAAGTTATTATGTTTAATTAGTTACCAAATACTAGCCACAGCTTTTCTGTGATGTCACTTCAGTTTCCCCCCGACACACACAATTTGAAAAAAGGTATCAAAGTAAAAATAAGTAAAAATCACTTACTTACCTTCTTACCTTCTGAGTGTCTTAGATGTTCTCAGGTTCTCTCGCTGACAGAGACTGCTCCTCCACCTCCGAACCTTGACCTGCACAATGCTAATAATTTAATAATATAATATGGCACTTACCTCACACCAATGGGTCTTATTATTATGTTAGAGGAGACGGGCGGGTGGGAGACACTACACGTGTAGTGTCTCGGGTTTCCTCTCCACCAGAATTTATTGGTTGGGGGGGCGGGGGGACTTCCCAGAAGTCCGCGGGTCAAACTTCCGGTTCCCGCCTTAATTAAAAACAAATAAAACAGAAAAGAACAGACACGGGACCAGGTAAGAGTTTTTAAATTCACTACTCACCTCCCAGAAGGCCCCTGCGCACCGCTGCCGCCGAAATCCAAAGGGCTGCTCCTGTAAAGGTAAGAGTTTTAAAATTCACTACTCACCTCCCAGAAGGCCCCTGCGCACCGCTGCCGCCGAAATCCAAAGGGCTGCTCCTGTAAAGGTAAGGGTTTTTAAAGTCACTACTCACCTCCCAGAAGGCCCCTGCGCACCGCTGCCGCCGAAATCCAAAGGGCTGCTCCTGTAAAGGTAAGAGTTTTTAAATTCACTACTCACCTCCCAGAAGGCCCCTGCGCACCGCTGCCGCCGAAATCCAAAGGGCTGCTCCTGTAAAGGTAAGAGCTTTTAAATTCACTACTCACCTCCCAGAAGGCCCCTGCGCACCGCTGCCGCCAAAATCCAAAGGGCTGCTCCTGTAAAGGTAAGAGTTTTTAAATTCAGTACTCACCTCCCAGAAGGCCCCTGCGCACCGCTGCCGCCGAAATCCAAAGGGCTGCTCCTGTAAAGGTAAGAGTTTTTAAATTCACTACTCACCTCCCAGAAGGCCCCTGCGCACCGCTGCCGCCGAAATCCAAAGGGCTGCTCCTGTAAAGGTAAGAGTTTTTAAATTCACTACTCACCTCCCAGAAGGCCCCTGCGCACCGCTGCCGCCGAAATCCAAAGGGCTGCTCCTGTAAAGGTAAGGGTTTTTAAAGTCACTACTCACCTCCCAGAAGGCCCCTGCGCACCGCTGCCGCCGAAATCCAAAGGGCTGCTCCTGTAAAGGTAAGAGTTTTTAAATTCACTACTCATCTCCCAGAAGGCCCCTGCGCACCGCTGCCGCCGAAATCCAAAGGGCTGCTCCTGTAAAGGTAAGGGTTTTTAAAGTCACTACTCACCTCCCAGAAGGCCCCTGCGCACCGATTAATAATAATAAAACGATTAATAATAATAATTTCATGGATACAAATAAAATGATTTTCCAGCAAAATAATTGAAGTTGAGTATATGATTTAGTAATAATTGGTAAAATGACCATCAAAATTGATTATGTAATTCACTAATAAAATTATTAATAATAATTCACTAATAAATAAGTAATATTGCAGTAAATAATAGTTCAACAGAAACTTTCCATTTTGATGCTATTGGCTAGTGGTGCATATGAATTAATATGAACCATGTGGATTGGTGGGGCACTATGGGTAGGCATGCATTAGCTAAAGTATCTGATCAGCAACATTAGTACGTAAATGATAAGTCCAAATATGCAAAATAGGAAAAGTCCCTGAACGATGTTAATTCCTGTGCCACCCAACCATCCGGAAAGCCAACCCCAAAGAGTGTAATCAAAGGGTTGGTCAAGTTTTTTTTACTTTGTATTGGATGTGTATTACCAAGTCTTTGACATCTTCTGGATTATACACAAAAGCCTACTGAAATGGTTTATTTCCCTGCAAAAACAAAAGGGGCATAAAGCTTCGAATGATGCAATTTGCATCTTTCGCAACAATTTTTACATCACCCAAATGGACTGGATTTCTGCTAAATTCATCCTTATCAACTGTCTTAGAATGGTGTGTTCTCAACATGGATTTGCTTTTCAAGCCTCTGTCTTCTAGAGGATTTAATTTCTTTTAAAAATAATCAGAGTTTTTAAAAACAGCTTCCACATTGTCTGAAGTTTTAATTTCCAAGCTAATTTTAAACATTTATTTTAAAATATCAAACACAATAACTTATTGAATATATGACTGAATCTATCTTGTGCTGAATGAACTTGGTTTTCTGTAGATGGATTTGCCGGCTCTGTTAAAGAAAAGCACAGCTAACGATATTTGTTAATTTCTTATAATTAATAAGGCATCATTCAAAATAATGATAGTTTTTCTTTCTCAAGTTAACAGTTCTTGGCAATAAACTATTGTGTTGCGTAGCTTTAGCCTTTTTGGTGATACATGACTTGGGGCGTTTCCCTGTAGCCAGGAGGCGGTTCTTGATCGTAGGAGTCCATTTTGTAATTATGAAATCTGAAATTCGCAAAATGGCCGTCATCAACACGATAAAGGAATTTCATATCTTTTCTGGAATTCTTTTTCGGAGTGAGTACAGGGGTCAGATTTGTTGTTCCCGGAGGAGGAGAAGCTACGATTGATGTGCTATTTTTAGCAGTTGCTGTTTCGGACTGGGACTGAGATCTGGGTAGGATCAAGTTTAAAGCTGTGGATAGTTCTGGTCTTAAACCAACAACAAAAGGGGTTTTAAATTTTCCTAATGCACTCATATAGTAGTTTTCCTCTTTTGGCTGGAGTTCCATTCCAGAAAACTCCTTCCAAACTGTTTCAAATATTTCCATCATAGTTTGTGAGATCTTTTAAATGTTTTTGAACCCAGGCTGTATTACACTTTGTTTGCCACTAGGCTCGTTGTTCAACTGAACAGGCTTTTCTTGTTTAACAATCACAGAGTCTGTTAAAGCTGCCATGAGAGGCTTTTGGATCGGGGCGAGCAGCATTTCTTGGTCGGTCGAAGAGTGAGATAACGGTTTGTTCTCGGGAAAAAGGGTCCTTGAACCTGGAACGGGCAGATAGTCTATTTGGCCAGACTCCCCTTGTGGAGTTCCGTTCAGAGTATTCATTTTTTTCATGTCAGTAGCAGCTTGCAATAATGCAGGATCTGATTTAGATACCACTGGTACATCGTGGGCCTTAGTTAAAATCATTTCAACTCTTGCCATTGGTGGAGCTGTTTGCTTTGGAGAGTTGAGCTGAGGTTTTAAAGACACATTTGAAGGCTTTTGAGCCGTAAATTTGTCTGTCAGTAGTTTGTTATGACATTTCATAGTGTCCATGGCACTTTCCAAAATACATTTTTCCTCAAGTAACTGGCAATTTTCACTTTTAAGACCATCATTTTCTGATATTAACTGTTGAAGTTTGGATTCTGCATTTCTCTTTTGGAGTTCATCAATTTGTAATAGCTGAATTCTGCATTTTGATGCTCGCAATTGGTCAATGACTGCCACGAGTTTTTCTTCGGCAGTTTTAAGTTCGCAATTGTATTTTGTGTTTGTGATTGTTTCTTGCTGCTTATGGACCTGTGCCATTACTGCAAAAGACCATTTCATTTCTTTTTGGTCAATCGTGTGGTTTTTCCCCAAGCTTTTTTGATGTCGCCAAGGGACCACTGTCCTTTGGGAATATCATATTTTGATTCAATTTTCGTGGATACTTTAGACAATCCAAAATATCTATAAATTGAAGATTTAAGGTCACTAAATATGTCATCAACAGAGACTTCTGGTACAGCATGACCTCCCCTTGAAGTTGTGGGAAGTTGTTCTCTACCTTTTGAAGGAACAAGATCTATTTTTTGACTTTGGTCCGCCATAAATCCTGCCTTAAAACCCAATTATCTGGTCGCAAATAAGTTGGTGTAATTTGAAGATTACACGACTACTATTCAGTTGTGTTTTATTTAGTTGTACGGTTTGCACTCGATTGAATAACTCTTTCTTAAAAGGTCCTTTCTAAATGGGTCGAAGCACTAGACGTTGCGGCTTTAAGACTTTTAATGGGTGAAAAAGGATTTTCTTACCCCAGTCTAGTCGTTCTTCGGATAGATGTCTTTGGATCTTACGTCCTTCTGGTCTTACTTCGGTCTTCCAATTTCCTCCGACTCAGCGCTCCTTCCCTTTTGCCGTACTACGCCAATTGTTGAAATCTACCATGCAGTTTAAGTGTAGTCTCGTATACACTTTTTAACTCAGTAGAAATTTAAGCTACACATCTCGGGTGCGAAATGAAATCTTTTATTGTGTCGATTGATTATAATTGAGAGTTTGAAATCTTCTTGTGGTTACAAATCAAATGTTCTCAAGAAAGCCCCTGCAGAAGGCTTTAAGAGATATAATTAACTTAGTGATTTACAAACAAATTGAATTTTCAAAATACAGTAATGGTTTCTTCCTCAAAGCAAAACAGCTTGTGCAGACTTTAAGAGTTCGAGTGGAAATATGAAAATACAAAATAAGGATAGCGAGTAGTTAGGTAAAATGTATAGAGTGATCCTGGATGGAAAATGGCTGCCCGGACCTCTATGTTTAAGGAAAATGTTATCAATCTGAAGTCATCTGTACCTACCCCTGTGTCACACTGATTGGTTTGGGTGAGTTTCAAATACATTTGATTGGATGGTTAGTTGTCAATCCTCAATGTGCAACATAACTAAATGTTTCATATTTGGGTGTTTTCTGTGTATTGGAATGTGATTTACACTTTTAATCAGGTCTGGTTTCAACTAGTTTTTTGCTGACTTTTATACTATTCATATTTTGAACAATGGTGGATTCATGTTGTCATGGTGCTTATTTCGACCTTGATCAGATTGTGGTACTGTTTAATACTTTTAATGAAATTAATTTGAACTTCTGCAATTCTATTCATTAGAACAATGGACAGTTTATAATGACAATTTAAGTTTGCAGAAGAAATGTTGCATTTGTTTCCAGCTAGCCTGTGGATGTTTCAGATTCTGTGCTTTTGTTACTGCAAGCTGTGTGCTTTTGTAATCTAAAGCTATGCTTGAAGTCTTATGATGAAATCCATTTTAAAATGGATTTCAAACTGGGCTTTAGTATTTACATCAAAATGGCTAAATCAATGATCCTTTCACCTATCAGAAATTGTTGATGGGAAATGATCAGACTGGAGTCCAGTGACTAGTGGTGTACCACAAGGATCTGTTTTGGGGCCACTGCTGTTTGTCATTTTTATAAATGACCAGGAGGAGGGCGTAGAAGGATGGGTGAGTAAATGTGCAGATGACACTAAAGTCGGTGGAGTTGTGGACAGTGCGGAAGGATGTTACAAGTTACAGAGGGACATAGATAAGCTGCAGCGCTGGGCTGAGAGGTGGCAAATGGAGTTTAATGCAGAAAAGTGTGAGGTGATTCATTTTGGAAGGAATAACAGGAAGACAGAGTACTGGGCTAATGGTAAGATTCTTGGCAGTGTGGATGAGCAGAGAGATCTCGGTGCCCATGTGCATAGATCCCTGAAAGTTGCCACCCAGGTTGAGAGGGTTATTAAGAAGGCGTACGGTGTGTTAGCTTTTATTGGTAGAGGGATTGAGTTTGGGAGCCATGAGGTCATGTTGCAGCTGTACAAAACTCTGGTGCAGCCGCATTTGGAGTATTGCATGCAATTCTGGTCGCCGCATTATAGGAAGGATTTGGAAGCATTGGAAAGGGTGCAGAGGAGATTTACCAGAATGTTGCCAGGTATGGAGGGATGATCTTATGAGGAAAAGCTGAAGGACTTGAGGCTGTTTTCGTTAGAGAGAAGAAGGTTAAGAGGTGAGTTAATTGAGGCATACAAGATGATCAAAGGATTGGAAAGAGTGGACAATGAGAGCCTTTTTCCTCGGATGGTGATGTATAGCACGAGGGGACATAGCTTTAAATTGAGGGGAGATAGATATAGGACAGATGTCAGAGGTAGGTTCTTTACTCAGAGAGTAGTAAGGGCGTGGCATGCCCTGCCTGCAACAGTAGTGGACTCGCCAACACGAAGGGCATTCAAATGGTCATTGGATAGACATATGGACGATAAGGGAATAGTGCAGATGGGCTTTAGAGTGGTTTCACAGGTCGGCGCAACATCGAGGGCCGAAGGGCCTGTACTGCGCTGTAATGTTCTATGTTCTATGGTTCCCTTCATTAACCTACTACTCTCTTTTACTGTCCCACCCGGTACCCACGCAGACATGACAGACAAACATGGGAAGTGCGGGAGGGGGTGGTGGGAAGGGATGTAAATAATAAGGATGAAGGTCAAATTATAGAATCATAGAATCCCTACAGGTAAACAAGGAGGCCATTCAGCCCATTGAATCTACACTGACACTCTGAATGGGCACCATATCAAGGCCAACATCCCCACCCTATCCCCGTAACCCAGAACCCCACCTAACCTTTTGGACACTATGGGCAATTTAGCATAGCCAATCCACCTAACCTGCACATCTTTGGACTGGGAAGAGTCGTTGGTTCTAATGGTGGTTCTTTAGCACACTTTCCTCACAGCGTGCTGGTTGATCAAAGTCCATGGCTTGCAGCCTGTAACAATCTTCACTACCGTTGAGAAATGTATTCCCCACAACTGTTTCTGGAGTGGCCCTTTTGCTTCACATCAAACGTTGCTTTCAGTTCACAGTTTATTTCCAGGTCTCTGCATTTTCTGGAGAGAGAGTTGGTCAGTTCACTCCCTCCCTATTTCCAACTTCATCATTTCCATCTCCATTTATTTTTCTTGTTCTCTCTGCTTCAGCTCCATTTCTTTTTACTGCACTCCCATTTCTTTTTCTTTTTGCTTCATTGGTTCATTTATACCTGGATTTTTGCCAATTCTACTGATTGTTGTTGACCCAAGCTGTGTTTCTTACATTTCTTTCAAATGTAAATGTTGAGTAATTGCTTCAATTATCTCCACCTTCTTAGCTCTATCTCATACCTATATTTTTAATTCATCTACCAATTCGACTGGCTTGTCTTTTTGAAACTCTTAAATAAACAGAGATAGGTCTTCCACCTCAAGAAAGCTTTTAGCATCTTCCAGAGCCATCCTATTATATCACTACAAACCCAGTGACTCTCTTAATTTACACTGGAACCTAAATTCTCCATCTATCATTCCAAAGCTCCCGGACGAGCCCCCAAATTACATTACGACACTCCAGGCAAGTGTGTAGTCAATTCCAGCCCCACTCTTCCCAGAGTCACAAAAAATAACCAAGAATTGTTGAGAAATTCCTGACATCTTTGGCCCTCAGCTGCCCAATAATTAGATTCAGCAGGTTTGTAAATTGAAATACAATGGGCGGGATTCTCCGCTCGCAGATGCCAAAATTGTATTCGCCGATCGGGCGGAGAACCCTTTTTGACACCGAAATCGGGGCGGCACCTGTTTTCAGATGCTCCGCCCCCTCCAAAACGGCGGCATCGGTGAGTATGCTGCACACCGTTGGGGATACTCAGGACATTACCTGAAGGCCCTTCCCCGATGCTCCGACCCCAATGGGCTGACTTCCCGACGGCGTGGGACACATGTCCTCTGAGTTTCTGTCAACCTCGCGTGGCGGCTGTGGGCTCTGTCCAGCGCCGCACAGTCGGGGGGGGAGCCATTCTGCTGGCTGCAGGGACTTCGGTGGGGGCTGGAAGAACTGGTGGGAGGTGGTCCGGGGGAAGAGAGGAGGGTTACAGGGGGCACTATCTGGCAGGCCGGGTGTGCGCGCCATGGATCCGGCAATTCTCCAGCTGTTTCTGGCAGGAACGCCGGGGGTTTTATGTGGCATGGCTGCTAGCCCCTTCCCGGCCAAGCATCGGTGCGGGGCACTGCCGACTTTTTCATCGTAAAACTAGACACTTCCTCCAAACATGGCCTTAAAATCGGAGAATCCAGCCCAATTTCTCTTTATTTGTAACAGTAATAATAATGAAATATGTAACAAATACAACTGGATAACAACAAGCTACCCCCTTTTACTGTCCCACCCTCTACTCACACACACAAGACAGACAAATACGGGGGAGGGAGGGGTGTAAATATAAGGATGAAAATCAAACGGTAAGAGTCTTTGCTTATAATGGTGGTTCTTTAGCATGTTTTCCTCACACCACACTGGTTAATCAAAGTCCTTGGCTTGCAGCCTGTCATGATCTTAGCTGCAGTTTAGAAATGCATTACTCATAGCTTTAACTGGCAATGCCCTTTTGCTTCTCATCAAACTCAGTTTTCAGTTATTTTTTTAATAACTTTAGTGTATCCAATTCATTTTTTTTCCAATTAAGGGGCAATTTAGTGTGGCCAATCCACCTGCCCTGCACATCTTTTGGGTTGTGGGTGTGAGACCCATGCAGACACAGGGAGAATGTGCAAACTCCACATGGACAGTGACCCGCGGATGGGATCGAATCCGAGCCCTCTGGTGCCGTGAGGCAGCAGTGCTAACCACCGCGCCATCATGCCATCCCTTAAACTCAGTTTTCAGTTTGTGGTTTATTTCTAGGCACTCTGCCTTTTATGGAGAGAGAGTTAGTCAGTTCCCAACAGCATTTTCTGCAAAGAGAGTAGATCGGTTCTCCCTTACTTGCACAGCCTGCAATGGTTCTCCTGTATATAGATTCATCCAGGCTCCCTGCTAGTTCAGAAACATAGCCTTTCTAGAGACAGCGGAGAGGGGAGAGGACAGCAGTCCTTCCTCATTTCTGCCAGGAGTCAAATTGATACCAAAACCTCAATGCTTGAAGCTCTGAAAACATTCCAGATCCAATCACTGCCTATTACAATGCAGAGCACAGCCTTTTGGACTAATTAATTGGCCACCAGCCAAATCAATCAAACCAGTCATCACTGATGCCGGCCAGTCTCTGTCATTGGTGCCAGCCGTCTGTAATCACCAATTTAAATCAGCACAGCCTTCTGGATCCTTCTGTTTGAATAAAAGGCACAGGCTGCTCACAGGTTGCTTTGCCTTAAAGTCACATGTCCGTTAAACATCTATGGATCAAAAATGAAATAGTAAAATTTAAAAAAAGGAGAAATAAGGGAATAAACTGGAACAAACAAGAAGGAGCCTTACAATACCCTCTTGACTGCCTTGATTGAACCTGCCTCCATCACACTTCCAGTCAGTGCATTTCTGACCCCAACCACTCATTGTGTGAATTTTTGTTTTCACATCACATTGCTTCTTTTGCAAATCACCTTAAATCTGTACCCTCTCATTCTTGACCCTTTTATGAGCAGGGTCAGTTTTTCCCTATCTACTCTGTCTAGCCCCCTCATGATTTTGAGTATCTCTATGAAACCTCTTCTTAGCTTTTTTACCTCCAAAGAGAACAATCCCAACCTCTCCAATCTCTCCTCATGACTGAATTTTCCCATCCATTCTTGTGAACCTCTTCTGACCTCTCTCCAATGCGTTCATATCCTTCCTATAGTGTGGTGCCCAAAACTGTACACATTATTCCGGCTGAGGTCTACTAATGTCTTGTATAAGTTCAACATATTGGGCGAGATTCTCCGACCCGGCGGGTCATTTACATTGTAAGCATTTACAATGGAAACTTTGTATTTAAACATGTCAACATTTTACAATCACATTTTTCAGTCACACTTTGTTGAATTAATCAAGTCATTCAAAATGCATTGAATTTAACAAGTTGTTTATTTTTGCTTGGTAGCTATAATGTCTATGCCAGGTTTCTCCTCATTGGTTGGGATGGAACATACAGTTACTATTCTAGATCTCTGCCAATCTTAACCTATTTTCCTGGATAGGGGTTCACCTCACTATCAGCAGGGAGCCCAGTAGTGCAAAATTTCACTAGTGCTGCTGTGGAGACACCAATGGTGTTAAGTCGGTGTTTCTGGTAATCATATGTGTTGTGTTTTGGAAGTCTAAAACAACTGAGCTTTATTTACGGTGTGTTATCTCTTACATGGCAGCTCTTCACTCTCGATTTCCCATGCTGGAACTTATGACGTCACGTCCGGTGAACACATTAATACAACAGAGCTTTACTGGAGCTGATAAGAATTAATGCAAATGCATCACATTTCCTCCCCTCCCCCTTAAAATCAACATCACCAACAAGTTCAAAACACGTCCAGCATGAACAATAGTCAATACGCCAGACAGTCTGGAGGCCGTAACTCTCAGAACAGTTGACGGTGAACCTCTGGCATCTTCTTTTTACACTCGCGGTAACCTCTGGCATTTCCATCTTTGCACTAGCATCATCATGTTTGGTTTAACCGGCTTTGATGTTGGAACTCAAGGTTATCCCTGTGTCTGATCAGAAGGTGAGGTGATGCTTTTGTCAACAATGTCTGTTAGTGTCGGGATTGTAGGAAAGGTGAAGTCATGATTTTGTAGGTGTGAACCTGGATTTTCTGCAGGCCCCGATTCCGTTCTTCCAGCCAGCAACTGGTCTGCATGTCTCCTCCAGATAATGTCATCTCTGGTCATGACAGTATAAGAGACAGGTTCAGTCTGTGCGAGGATTGTGGTGGAACCCAGTTCTCTCCTGAGGAGTATTTCCTAGCCAAATCCCCTTGCCCTTGGTGGACACCTCAATGCTATGCCTTGCTTTCCCACCACTCCACTTGTACTTACTGTTGTACAATCTCTTTAGGTTTCAGAGGTTTCAGCAGATCAAAAAAAGAACGTAGTTGTCTTTTCATCATTAATAATGCAGGAGAGTTCTTGATCATGGAATGTGCGGTTTGTCTATACACCAGTAGGAACTTGTTAAGACATTAGATCAGCGAACCTTGTTCCCTGTTTTTTTTCCAAGGTATGTTTTATAGTTTGGGCAAAACGTTCTGCTAGTCCATTAGTAGCAGGATGGTATGGTGCAGACTTAATATGTTGAATACCATTCTTTTGTGAGAAGATTTTGAATTCTTGTGAGACATTGAGGTCCGTTGTCGCTTATCAGTTGTTCAGGATTCCAAAAAAGACTAAACTCTTCCAGCTTCTCTACCTGATGAGGTAGATTTCATCACAGTGACATCTGGTAACTTGATGTGAGCTTTCACCGTTGCCAAGAACATTTGTCTTTCAATAGGTCCTGCAAAATCTACAGCCCAGCATGCCCAAGACCCTCAGCCTCACTGTAAACCACCCGGCCTATCTTTGTGTCATCCACAAACTTACTGATCCTATATGTCATCTCAGCCATTAATATAAATGGTGAATAATTGGGGACCCAGCACAGATCCCTGTAGTATGCCACTGGACACTGGCCTCCAGACACTAAAGCAGCATCTGTCAACATCCTCTGTTTCCTATTGCTCTGCAAGCTTTGACTGCACCTTTATCAAGTTCCCCTGTGCATTTGCCTCCTCTGACCTGACTGTTTTTCTGTGCTACACTGTATTCCTATTCTACTAACAGTCTGTGTGTGTGTCCCCTCCCCCCTCCGCCCCTCCCCCCGACCCCATCCCTCCTCCCTCCCTCCCCCCTCCCCCTTCCCCTCCTCCCCCCACACTCAACTCATCGATCGACAGTTACAACGCGCCACAGCAAAAAACCGCACCGACCTCCTCAGAAGACAAACATGGGACACAACCGACAGAATACCCTTCGTCATCCAGTACCTTCCCAGAGCGGAGAAACTACGACATCTTCTTCACAGCCTTCAACGTCATTGATGACGATGAACATCTTGCCAAGGTCATCCCCACACCCCCACTACTTGCCTTCAAACAACCGCGCAACCTCAAACAGACCATTGTTTGCAGCAAACTACTCAGCCTTCAGAACAGTGACCACGACACCACACAACCCTGCCATGGCAATCTCTGCAAGACGTGCCAGATCATCGACATGGATACCACCATTACACGTGAGAACACCACCCACCAGGTACGCGGTACATACTCGTGCGACTCGGCCAACGTTGTCTACCTCATACGCTGCAGGAAAGGATGTCCCGAAGCGTGGTACCTTGGCGAGACCATGCAGACGCTGCGACAACGAATGAACGGACATCGTGTGACAATCACCAGGCAGGAATGTTCCCTTCCAGTCGGGGAACACTTCAGCAGTCAAGGGCATTGTGCCTCTGATCTCCGGGTAAGCGTTCTCCAAGGCGGCCTTCAGGACACGCGACAACGCAGAATCGCCAAGCAGAAGCTTATAGCCAAGTTCTGCACACATGAGTGCGGCCTCAACCGAGACCTGGGATTCATGTCACATTACATTCATCCCCCACCATCTGGCCTGCAAAATCCTACCAACTGTCGTGGCTTGACACAATTCACACCTCTTTAACCTGGGGTTACCCCATCTCTGGATCTGTAAAGATTTAATCACCTGCTAATGCTCGCATTCCAAGCATTGTCTGGCATCTTTGAATCTGTCTATATATGTGTTTCTGGAACATACCTCTTCATTCACCTGAGGGAGGAGCAGCGCTCCGAAAGCTAGTGACATCGAAACAAACCTATTGGACTTTAACCTGGCGTTGTAAAACTTCTTGCATTACTTACTTTGGAAGCTTAAGTGGTGTGTGAGTCATGTGAGTCATATCAAATCATCTCAGCGCTATTTAAGAAAGGGCTTCAAAGTGCACTCACTGTGAGCTTTGCACACAAGCAGTGGGAGAAGCCATGTCCAGTGTAAAGCACAGCCAGAGTGAGTTTTAAACTTGGGAATTTGAAGTTGAGTGGGAATTTGGTGCAGAGCTGGACGAGGTGCTCTTTGCTTTTTCCCCTTGCTTTGTTACTTTTAAATCTTCAGAGAGTGTTCTTGCTCTGCTGCAGCTGAGGCTATAAGGGAGAGAGCTGATTGGTAAATAAGGGGTAAGGTTGGTAAGTCTTTACTAATTTTATCACTTTTATCGTTGAAAATACTTTTGTGGTTTATAAATTGTAAGCGCTCTAATTGGTAGTGACAAAGAAATAAGGGCCTAAGAGAATTGGATTTAATGTAATATAAAGCATCTTCTAAAGGTTTAATTTAAAGGGGTCAGGAGAGCTCCAAAGCCTTGATTTGCTTGTCTTGCACCACGTGGGATGCCGGGAATATTTCCAGTGTCCGAGACCGGCATGTGTGCAGAAGGTGTCTCCAGCTACAGCCCAGGTTGTGGAGCGGCAGCTGGGAACACAGTGGAGCATCTGTGAGGCAGAGAGTGTCGTGGATACACATATAGAGATATGGTCACAGTGCAGGCTCGCAGGAAAGAAGGCAATGCATGACCAGTAGGCGGAATAGAGAGATAGGTAGGCAGTGCAGGAATATCCTGTGGCCATTCCCCTGCAAAACAGGTATATTGCTTTGGATTAATTTATAGAATTTGCAGTGCAGAAGGAGGCCATTCAGCCCATTGAGTCTGCACCGGCCCTTGGAAAGAAAACCCTACTCAAGCCCACGCCTCCACCCTAACCCTGTAACCCAATTACCCCACTTAACCTTTTTGGACACTAAGGGCAATTTAGCATAGCCAATCCACCTAACCTGCACATCTTTGGACTGTGGGAGGAAACCGGAGCACCCGGAGGAAACCCATGCAAACACTGGGAGAACGTGCAGACTCCGCACAGACGGTGACCCAAGCTGGGAATCGAACCTGGGACCCTGGAGCTGTGAAACAACTGTGCTAACCACTGTGCTATCGTGCTGCCCTTAATATTGAAGGGAATGACCTCTCCAGGGAAAGCAGCAGCAGAGTCAAATTTTTAGCACCATGGTCGGTTCTGATGCAGATGGGAGGAGTAAAATGTGCAGGAATGAAATAGTTATAGGGGATTCGATTGTAAGGGGAATAGATAGGTGTTTCTGTGGCCTCATACAAGACTCCAGGATGGTACGTTGCCTCACTGGTGCTACGATCAAGGATGTCTAGGGGTGATTGCAGGACATTCAACCAATGGCATAGGTAAAAAAAAAGGAATGAGATCCCAAAAGCAGAATATAGGGAGTTGGGAAGAAAGTTGAGAAGTCTGACCTCAAAGGTAGTGATCTCAGGATTTTTACCTGTGCCACGTGCTAGTCAGAGTAGAAATAGCAGGGTATATCGGATAAATACATGGCTGAAGAGATGGTGTGAGGGGGAGGGTTTCGGATTCCTGGGGCATCTGTGCAAACTGGACAGATTACACCTGGACAGGACCAGGACTGATGTCCTTGGGGGAGTATTTGTTGGAGTGGTTGGGAAGGGTTTAAACTAAAATGGCAGGGGGATAGGAACCTAGGCGAGGAGTCAGAGGAAGAGGAAACATGAACAAAAACCAAAGACAGAAAGGGGAATAAGAAAAGTGATAGGTAGAGAAACCAAGGGCCAGATTCAAACTAGGACAAAGTAAAAAATATTTGGAAAGGGATAAGTAATGATAAAAAGACAAGCTTAAAGGCTTTGTGCCTGAACGCGTGGAGCATTCGCAATAAAGTGGATGAACTAATCGCGCAAATACACGTAACCGAGTATGATATAATTTTGATTTCGGAGACATGGCTGCAGTGTGATCAGGGATGGGAACTGAAGGTCCAGCGGTATTCAGTATTTCAGAAGGACAGACAAAAAGGAAAAGCTGGTGGAGTTGCAGTGCTGGTTAAAGAGGGAATTAACACAATAACGAGGAAGGGTGTTAGCTCCAACAATGTGGAATCAGTATGGGTGGAGCTGAGAAACACCCAAGGGGCAAAA
The DNA here is from genome assembly GCF_047496885.1 of Scyliorhinus torazame. Taxonomy (NCBI): domain Eukaryota; kingdom Metazoa; phylum Chordata; class Chondrichthyes; order Carcharhiniformes; family Scyliorhinidae; genus Scyliorhinus; species Scyliorhinus torazame. The sequence goes on along the minus strand of NC_092708.1, from coordinate 223,783,342 downwards.
AACATTCGTCGGCATCATATATAGACCACCAAACTGCAGTTGTGATGTTGGCAATGGCAATTTAGTTGTGTCAGACCCCTTGGAGATAAGCCACTATGAAATGATAGAGTTTTTCATCAAGGTGGGGAGTGAAGTAGTTGATTCTGAGACTAATCTTAAAGGACTCGATGATGGCATGAGGCATAAGTTGGCTATGATAGCTTGGGAAACGTTACTTAAAGGGATGATGGTGGATATGCAATGGCAAACATTCAAGGAGAGAATGGGGGAACTGCAATAATTGTTTATTTCTGTCTGGCACAAAAGTAAAATGGGAAAGGTGGCCAATCCATGGCTTACAAGGGAAATTAAAGATAGTATTAGATCCAAGACAGAAGTATACAAATGGACCAAGGGATTGAGTAAGAAGGGGAAAATACAGTACAAGAGTAAGCTTTCAGGGTCATAAAAACTGACTGTAAAAGTTTCTATAGGTATGTGAAGAGAAAAAGATAGGTGAAGACAAATGTATGTCGCTTACTATCAGAAACATCGGGATTAGGGGGTAATGTATTGAGATGGACAGAGTGGCATATTTTGGTTCTGTCTTCAAAAATGAGGACACAAATCAGATACTAGAAATGTTAGGGAATGCAGGGTTTAGCGAGAGGGAGGAACTGAAGGAGGTCAATGATAGTAGAAAAATGGTGTTGGGGAAATTGATGGGATTGAAGGCGGATAAATCCCCAGGGCTTGATAATCTACATCCCAGAGTACTTAAGGAAGTGGCTCTAGAAATAGTGGATGCATTGGTGGTCATTTTCCAGGACTCTATAGACTCTGGAACTGTTCCTGAAGATTGGAGGGTAGCTAATGTAACTCCACTATTTAAAAAGGGAGGTAGAGAGAACAGGGAATTATAGACCAGTAAGCCTGCCATCAGTCATGCTTTATTTGGATTTTCAGAAGGATTTTGACAAAGACTCACATAAGAGATTAGTGAGTAAAATTAAAGTGCATGGGATTGGGGATAGTGTATTGAGATGGATAGAAAACTGGTGGCAGACAGGAAACAAAGAGTAGGAATTAACAGGTATTTTTCAAATGGCAGGCATGGGCTGGTGGGGTACGGCAGGGATCGTTGCTGGGACCCCAGCTATTTACAATAGCTGAATGGCCTCCTTCTCCTATTTTCTATGTTTCTGTTTCTAAGAAGATGTATTGCTTTCAGAATTGTTGCCAAGTTTGGGACAAATCTTCCATACTACTAGTTCAACAATCCCAGGAAGGAACATAACTGGTTAATATTCTGAGATGCAGGTTCCTCTGCATTGGCCTTAATCTTTGAAGGAGATTTGTTAAGGCCAGTGGCATCACTAACCTGTCCCAAACACTCATGGAGGATTGGAAGAGCTCTTACATATACTCAGACCATAATCTCCCAATCTCTGGAAAGTGGCATCAAGATTTTGAAGGTGTTCATCTTCAACCCTTCCAGTGACTAGGATGCCATCCAGATAGCACTGAATTCTGCTCAGTCCACTCAGGATCTGATGCATTGCTATTTGAAACAGTGCAGAAACTGATGTGATACCAAAGGATAATCTTCAGATCAATTTTGCTGAAATGTCTGCCTCCTGTCAACCCCGCAAACAAATCATCAATATGAGGTCATGGGTACTGTTCAGCACATAACACTGGATTTATGGTGACCTTGAAGTTCCCGCAAATCCTTACAGATCCACCTTTCTTGATGACTGGAACTATTGCCGAAGTCCATTCACTGTTGCTGACAGGTTCCAAGATTGCAGACTTCACATTCTCCGCCGGCGGGAGTCTCCGTTTTGCCGGCGCCCGGGGGTTTCCCGACGGCGTGGGGCTGCCCCACAATGGGAAACCCCATTGACCGGCCGGTGTTACGGAGACTCCCGCCGGCCGGTCGGGGCAGAAATGTGGCGGGGTAGGTAGGAGAATTTCGCCCCACAAATCTCTCTAAGTCAGCTTCCACCTAAGGCCTAATAGCTTATGGTGCAAACCTTGCCTTCAAGCATTTTGCTCGGCTTGCTTCTTTTATTTTCAGTTTAACTGTAATATTTTTCATGCTCCCTATTTCTCCATCGAACATGACAGTGAGCTTCTTTAGCATTTTTGCGAGGCTCAATTCTCCATTGGTCATCAGTTGACTTTGGCCCAGTTTAGTCAAATCTTCTCCAGCCATGTTAGACCGATCAATGCTGGATAGTTTCCCTTTGACACATGTGGAGACAAATCTGCTGTGTGCCCATTAAGTTGCACGCACAGCTACTGCAATGCGGCCCTTCACTTCTCCTGTATATATTTTCAACACAATCCTTGATTGCCTTAAGGGAATATGTTTCAGTTTCTACTTGTAGACAGTCGCTGGCACCAATGAGACTGTTATCCCAGTGTCAACCTCCATTGTTACTGGCTGTCCATGCAGCAATTTAGTGACCCAATATCGGTGTACCAGCAATGGCTAGCACATACAGTGTTAATTCCTCCTCTGACTCTCAGCCTCTAATTTTCCTTGACCCTCTTGTGCAACATGGACATTCCTCCCTTTATTTTGTTTAAATACTACCATGGTTGCCTTGCCTTTCATCATTACTTAGGGCAAGCTTTTTCTTCCTGCAGACATGCTCTGTGTCCTTTTTTCCACAGCGTCCAAATACCACCTGCGGGATTCTCTGGTAGCAGGATCGTTCGCTTCGCCTGCGGCTGACGCATGCCCACTGGTTTCTCAACGGCATGGGGTGGCCACAATGGGAAACCCCATTGGCTGGTGAAGGAATGGAGAATCCCAGTGGGGGCGCGCTGCGCTGGAAAATGGGGCTGGCGGGACGGAAAATCCTGGCCCATGGTCTTCACACCAACATTCAGCTGCAGAATGCCTTGCTTTTGCACATTGGTAACATGTCCGAATCTTGGGTGTCGATTCAGCAGCCATTTTGTATATTTGAGTACACAAACTCAAAATTGCTGAGCTCCCTTTGCAGCCATAGAAACAGTGATTTCCGTAGCCTTCTGCAGACTTAGATTATTATCAATTAGTAAACATTTCTGAATCACTTCACTGCGTAGACCACAAACAAATCTGTCCCAAATATTGTCATTCAACACATCTCCAAACTCACAATATTCTGCAAGCCTTTTAAGCGCAGCCATGAATTACAAGATTGACTCCCCTCTTCTTGGATTATTTTATAGAATCGAAAGCGCTCGGTAACCACCAAGGGTTGTCCTAGTATATTATCTGCGATCTCATTGTAAGTCTTGATGCCTGGTTTCTCAGGTAGCACTACAACTACGGAGGAAATTAAATGATTTTCTCCCCCCATCACATTCAGGAAAGTGAGCACTACAATATCTTCCGCTATTTTATTTGCCTGCGTAAAATAGTCAAAACATTCAGTAAAGAAAATCAATTGCTCCACATTTTCATCAAATGATCGACCACACCGAACACTCCCGCCATTTTTCTATCATTGGAGAATTCTCGCAACCATGTTTTCAGCAGCTACCTTGCATTCCTCATACACAAGGCAACAACCCAAGCTTATTTATTACAGACAACTATACAATCTGTTCTGCAGGCAGGTTACCATTACTCATGTCCACCTAACCGGTTCTCCGTAGCACATATCGCGCCAGGTGAAACCATTTCCTTTCAAACTTATCTTTCTTTCCAACTTTTCTTGGTAAATTCCTTCTTCCTGGGTGGCTAGCCCATGTAAGTTCGTTGTCCTTGTTGCCAGTTTTTATGTTGCGTTTGAAGGTGTGATACCAGGGAGCACGGAGATTTAAAACAACAGAGCTTTTTTAACAGTGTGTTATCCCTTACATAGTTGTTATTCTCTCTGTTTCCCACACTAGGACTTAAAATGTCACTACTGATGAATACATTACCACAACAGAGATTCACTAAAATTAATAAGAATCAATGCAAGTACATAACAATATGTAACGTAATATTTGTATTATTATCAAGCCTTTGACTCACTGAGCAACACGAGAGGAGATCTATTGTTAATTTATCTGGAGCCTTGTGCACGCGACACAATTGACCTGCCATGTTATTTCCACTGTGAATTGCAATCACATTTTAATTTTTCTATTTGTCAAACTAAGCTGTGATTCCGTTCCCCTAGTTGAGTCCATTAGCTAGGTGGCATTGTGGCTCTATTCATTTGATAGCCTGTATCCCTGATTGGGTGGATTCATTCCAGCCTTTGTCCTCCCAGCACTATCATGGCTCGACAGACAGATGTTCTTTCCAGACATGCTTTCACAGCTTCTCCCTTTCCCTGCTTCTTTATCTGTTTCTATTTTTGTTTTCTTTTAGCATTTTTGAAGTGCTCCTGTCTTCAATACTGTTGCCTCGACAATGTTTTCTCAGTGTTCTCAGCGTATTTTCATATTGGTCCTGTTGGACAGTGTGTTATTATTGACCAAGTGCATGATATGTTTTCGATTGGGATTACTCCATTGTTGAGTGTTTATTTATTTCATACTTTTTCTCACTCATTTCCATTTTTGATTAGGGCCAAAATGTGTGATTTGTTGTTGTTTTTCCTGTCCTCTTTCTCACAGCTTTGTTGTATCGTTTATACATTTTTAATCGCCCTTTCTTATCATGTACTTTTTGCTTGCCTCTCATTTTATTTACAGTTCATTTGCTGAACAGATTCTCCGTTCCTGAGATGAAGTGCTGATGCCGGGGCAGGATTAGTGGAGTTCTATGACAGCACGATTGGTGCCACACCTGGACCGATTCACTGACCGTTAAGGGGCTAGCACCAGCGGCAAGTGAACATAATCAATTCCACAGATAATTAGGGCTGGATTCTGTCATGGTATTCAGGTAAACATCATGGTACAAACATACATACATACTGATGGACAGATCAACAGACGAATCAACACACACACAACACCACAGCCAATCACAGGCAAGAGCATACACAGTACAAAACAGGGAACACGACACTTCCCGCTCATTCCAGCAGGAGACAGCTCAGGGCACAGAGCTCACAGCAAGCCACTCAGACATCCACCATGTGCTGAGTGCCACTCCAAGATAGTGTTAGGAATAGGTCCACAGATTCTAGGGTTATGATCGAACCTCAGTAACCAGTTTACCACTGTCAATAAATGTTAGTAATAAAACTGAGTTGTACCATTCGCAACCGTGTTGGTTTGTCTGTGTAGCAGAGTACCCAACACATCAGATTCTCCGATCCTGCGGGATCCGTCCGGTCCTCAGTCCGGTGAGGGGCTGGCAGCCGCACAGCGTAAAGTCCCCGACTTTACCTGCAGATATGGCTGGGTCTGTGGCCATGCAGGTGTGCCGTGCTGTGCAACATGTAGCCGGCCTAGTGCGGGCCGGCCTGCCAAAAACTGTAACCAGCCTTGCCAACCCTGGACCAGCCGCCACCAGTCCCCCCAACCCCCCGGAAGCCTCCCTTGCCAGTGGAACGGCTACCCCCCCCCCCTACCCTGACTGTGGCGGCGATGGACTCAGTCCGCAGCCGCTGCAAGATCCCCGAACGGTGTGAGCACTCGCGAGCGACGCTGTTGGGGACTCAGCCCATCGGGGGAGGGCCTCAGGTGACATCCTGAGGCCGCCCATATGGCGTGCAGCATACTCCCCGAGAATGCCGTTTTTGAGGGGGCGAAGCATCGCAAAAACAGCATCGGCCCCGATTCCAGCGTAAACGGGGATTCTCCGGCCGATCGCCGAACGGGATTTCGGCGCCGCCGATCGGAGAATCCAGCCCATGGTGTGGGATTTGCCAGATTTGGGATTAACACTCAGGAGGCTGACAACCTGAAGCTGCAAATACATGCTTCACTCCTCACACACACCATCCCAGTCAACAAGATGGCAGCAAGAAAAGTGGTACCAAGTCTACAGGGGCCGAACTGGAGACCCTGCTGGATACGGTGGAGGAGAGGCAGGGAAGGAGGCTGCCAGCCTCCACCACTTGCTGAGCCTGGACGCAGGTGGCAAAGGTCCAGGTGCACACAGCTGATCCGGCACATCAGGTGGAGATAGGAACACCCGAGGGGGTGGACGATCGGAAGTCTGGTCGACCCCAGGGACTATTTTGAGTTTCTGGAACGGACAGTCCCATCAATTGTGGAGATGCAGTCACAGAATCAAAGACTGCATGGGGGGGGGCAATGGAGGGGAAGGTTTTGCACATGGGTCAACATGTCCAAGGCCTGGGTCAATCTGTGCAGGTGGTGGTCAAGGCCTAGGACAGGGCTGCCCCATCCCAGGCAGCCATGTACCAGAGCCACCTGGACATTGCAGCTGTGTTCCAGAGCTTGGCCCAGTTACAGCAGGCCATGGCTGAGAGCATTGGCGGCATTGCCCGGGTGCTGGCTGACGTGGCAAAGACACAGAGGGGGGGTGGCCCAGTCCCAGAGGGACATGTGGCAGTCACTGGCTTATGTGGCACAGACCCAGAAGCTGTTGGCACAGTCACTGGGTGATGTGGCGGAGACCCAGACAGAGGTGGTCCACTCCCTGTGCTCCATGGCCACGAGAATGCAGACTCTGGCCGAGACAAAAGCGGGCCTCCAGGACTGACTAGGTGGCGGGAGAGCCTCAGATGTTAGCTCCGCTCGCAGCCCCTTCCCGTGTAGTAGCCATCAAGCAGCCCGAGGGAGGAGAAAGTGATGGGGCCCGTGCTGGTTGACACCCACAGGGGAGGAGCCGGAACACTGCAGCACTTTGGACTCCACCCTCCCCCCCAACCACCCCCCCCCCCCCCCCCCCCCCCCACCAACCCTCTTGTCCCTGGCATATTGAATGAGCAGCGGGCAGAGCAGGGCCGCACAATGCTACCTGGGAAACCTGAGCAGCAGACTGGAACATCCAGGCCCGGTCTCACCAGAAAATGGCCACCAACAGGGACCCAGGCCGCAGGGCGGGAATCACAGCAGGCCGCCTCCCTCCTGATGTACTGCCCAGGGACCCACCTAGACATGGCATTAGGGCTCGTCAGGCCAGAAATGTAGATACCAATTTAAGTTGGCATGGGCGAAGGGCACAGCATAGCGTTAGAGGCTAGGGCACCTGTATATATTTATTCACATTAAACACCTGTGCACAACATTACAACCTGTATCAGTGCTCTGTCGGATGGGTGTGAGGGGTGCGCTGGTCTGGGCTAGCTGCAGAGAGGTTGCAAGGGGTGGGGTGGGCATGCAGAGTACCAGAGCTCATCCTAGAGCAGGTTGTCATCATCCTCCATCCTGTGGACCAGACCCGCTGTTACTGCCAACCCAGGCCCCCCACTCCATAGTGAGTTAGCGGGTGTAGACATGCATGATGCGCTTCTCATGGTCACACACCAGCTGCTCTTCATTGAGTGGAACTGCTTTTGGTTTGTGAAGACCAGGCTGTCATCTGCAGGTACTCGTAGGGCATCACAGGCTGGTGCTTGGGGGCTCGTAGTGCTGTCTCGTTGCTGGACGTGTCCTGGGGTTGTGGCCGAGGACATGTCGCATGGTTTGCTTGTGGGTTTGGGTAATGGTGTGGGACAGGTGGGGTAGTAGGATTGGGTGGGCGTGTAGGTGGTGGGGTGCTGGGGTTGATGCCGTGGGGTGATGTGTGGCTGGTGGGGTGTTGGCGTGAAGGGGTGATGTGTGGCTGGTGGGGTGCTGATGTTGGGGTGAAGGGGTGATGTGTGGGTGATGGGGTGAAGGGGTGATATGTGGGTGCTGGGGTTGGGGTGGTGGGGTGATATGTGGGTGGTGGGGTGTCTGGGGTTGGGGTTGTGGGGTGAAGTGTGGGTGCTGAGGTTGAGATGGTGGGGTGTTTGGGTTGGGGTTGTGGGTGGTGGGGTAATGTGCGGGTGGTGGGGTGTTTGGGTTGGGGTGGTGGATGATGTGTGGGTGGTGAGGTGCTGATGTTGGGATGGCGGGGTGTTCGGGTTGGGGTGGTGGGTGAAGTGTGGGTGGTGGGGTGCTCGGGTTGGGGTGGTGGGTGATGTGTGGGTGGTGGGGTGCTGAGGTTGAGATGGTGGGGTGCTGGGGTCCTGGGTTTGGGATGGTGAGGTGATGTGTGGGTAGTGGGCTGCTGGGGTTGGGATGGTGGGTGATGTTGGGGTGGTGGGGTGCTGAGGTTGGGATGGCGAGGCGGTATGGGAGTGGTGGGTGCTGGGGTTGGGATGGTGAGTTGGTATGGGAGTGGTGGGCTGCTGGGGTTGGGATGGTGAGGCGGTATGGGAGCGGTGGGTGCTGGGGTTGGGATGGTGAGTTGGTATGGGAGTGGTGGGCTGCTGGGGTTGGGATGGTGAGGCTGTATGTGAGTGGTGGGCTGCTGGGGTTGGGATGGCGGGCTGCTGGGATTGAGATGGTGAGGTGGTATGGGAGTGATGGGTGCTGGGGTTGGGATGGTGAGGTGGTATGGGAGTGGTGGGCTGCTGGGATGGTGAGGTGCTTTGGGCGTGGTGGGCTGCTGGGATTGGGATGGTGAGGCGGTATGGGAGTGGTGGGCTGCTGGGGTTGGGATGGTGAGACGGTGTGTGAGTGGTGGGCTGCTGGGATTGTGAGGCAGTATGGGAGTGGTGGGCTGCTGGGGTTGGGATGGTGAGGCGGTAAGGGAGTGGTGGCTGCTGGGATTGGGATGGTGAGGTGGTATGGGAGTGGTGGGTGCTGGGGTTGGAATGGTGAGGCGGTATGGGAGTGGTGGGCTGCTGGGGTTGGGATGGTGAGGCGATATGGGAGTGGTGGGCTGCTGGGGTTGGGATGGTGAGGCGGTATGAGAGTGGTGGGCTGCTGGGATTGAGATGGTGAGGCAGTATGGGAGTGGTGGGTGCTGGGGTTGGGATTGTGAGACGGTATGAGAGTGGTGGGCTGCTGGGATTGAGATGGTGAGGCAGTATGGGAGTGGTGGGTGCTGGGGTTGGGATTGTGAGATGGTATGGGAGTGGTGGGCTGCTGGGATTGTGAGACGGTATGGGAGTGGTGGGTGCTGGGTTTGGGATGGTGAGGCGGTATGGGAGTTCTGGGATTGGGATGGTGAGGAGGTATGGGAGTTCTGGGATTGGGATGGTGAGGAGGTATGGGAGTGCTGGGATTGGGATGGTGAGGCGGTATGGGAGTGGTGGGCTCCTGCGATTGGGATGGTGAGGCGGTATGAGACTGGTTGGGAGGTTGTGCCAGTGGGACACCACAACTCAGTGAGGGTTCACTTGGTTTCCCGATGCCGACCCCCACCTCGGCGACTGCCTCCTTCACGTGCCGAGTGACCAAGCCCAGTGCCCGCTGCTCCGTGACGATGAGGTGCCGCAGGTCTTGCGGGCCCCTCCAATCTTCTCTCTGTCCCTGTGGTTGTGCACTGCTTTCTCCTTTGGGAGGGGGATGTGGGGAGACAGCTGCGTACTGTTGGGCAGTTGGCCATGGGCAACACAGAGGGTCAGCAGATGATGGCCTTTGTGAACAGGGCACCCGGCCATGGCAGGAGGTGTTGGTACTGGCATGCGGTGCAGGGTGGGGTGTGAGCAGACTACGGGTCGGGTTTGGCCGCCCTCCGGGTGGGGGGGGGGGGGGGGGTGCGTTATGGGTGTGTGGGATGGGGGTTGGTGCCAGGGGCACAGTGCTGTCTACTCACCCGTGCCACCCTGAAAAGGTCATGCAGTTTTTTTCCGGCACTGCTGGCCAGTCCTGGCGGTGGGGTCCACGGCGCTCATAGCCTCGGCCACCTGCGCCCAGGCCTGGTGGATGGCGGTGGATGGCAGCCTCCTTCCCACCCCGGGGTACAGGGTAGCCTGCAGCTCCTCTATGGCATCCAGCAGGGTCTCGAGCTCTGCGGCCGCGAGTCGGGGTGCCACTCTTCCGGCTGCCATCTTGTTGTTGGGATGAGTGTGTGTGGGGAGTGGAGAGCTAATATGCAGCTGCAGCTCGTCAGCCTCTCGGTTGCCAATCCCTACCCCAGTGAAAAGGACACGGTTATTCATTGGAACTGCTGTAGTTCCATGTGGTGCCAGTGCTAGCCCATTAACAGATTCTGATTTGCTCCGGGACTGGTGCCGTTTCCTTAGTCATAGAACACCACCAATTCAGTCCCGGCATCAGCACTTAGTCTCTGAAATGGGGAATCTGACCCAAATACTTCAAACATTGTAACCACCATAGCAACACGCTCACCTCCAAATAAAACACCCTGGGCTGGATTGTCCATTTCAGCAGCTAAGTACCGGCGCCAGCGGAGCATGTGTGGTCTTATACGACCAAATCATGGGCATACAACCCATACCGATTCCGGGACTGGTGAGGAGCTGGCTCCAGCGCCGACAGAAACTCCCGCCACCCATGCCGAAAACGGCTGTAGAATGGCCGGGTCCCGGGCCAATTGTGCACACGGCTGACGAACTGCAGCAGTCGTACCGTACGACATGGTGCCGGCCGTGCACGGACCCAACCCACCTTTCGCGACCCCCACAGCCTTCGCAGAAGTACCCCTGGCCAGCAGCATGGATCCTGGCCGAGTGTGGTGGCGGTGGACACAGTCCGCAGCCACCACGCCGGGTTCACAATTTGTGTGACCATATGTGGTCCGCGCCATCGGGAACACGGCCCATCGGGGGCAGAGCATTGTGGGTGGCATCGGGGACAGAGCATTGTGGGTGGCATCGGGAGCAGAGCATTGTGGGTGGCATCGGGGGCAGAGCACTGTGGGTGGACCGGACGGTGACGTCCCAACGCCGTTACAAAGGTGCATCCCGACGATGCCAGTTTGGAGGGGGCGGAGCATGGCTGACCGGCGTCAAACTGGTGCCAACCCCAATTTCGGTGTTAAAGCCCATTCTCCGCCCAATCGCCAAACACTATTTTGGTGTCGGGCAATGGAGAATCCCACCTCCTAAGTGTAGTTTCGAACTTCACTATTTGGTCAGTAAACTATTGTAGATTCTGTGAGAATTTGATTTCAATTTAAATAAATGGAACTGAGAATCGGATGGTTTCTATAATGGGCAAGCAATCCACTATGTCAGCTTACTGCGCAAGGAGGAAAAATTAAAGATGTCGGGTGGGACTCTCCATTCGTTGATGCAAAAAACGGGAAACACGATTGGGCGGAGACTCGGTTCCGACGCCAAAATCGGGCTGGGCACCGATTTGACACCAAATCGCAATTCTCCGTCACCTCGACAGCGGCATCAATGCAGTCCACAACGCATGTACAGTAAACACCATTTGCATGCCATTAGTGGGCCTGACCCGGTATTCTCCGGGGCCTCCACGATGCTCTGCCTCCGATGGGCCGAGTTCCCAACGGCATGGTTCACTTGTGCTTTTAACAATCGTGAAACTGGCCTGGCGGCTGCTGAGGGAGGAAGAGGTACAAAAAGTGTCCAACATCACCATAGTTTGCTGACAGTTGTGCCACTGGCCAGGGGGCTTCTGCCAGGGCTGGGGAGAGTAGCAGGGGGTGGCCAGGAGGTGGGCTGTGGGGTCAGGGTTGACGGGCACGGATCATCATTACCGCAGACGGAAAGGCAGCCATGCAGCTGCACACGCCGCTGACAGCTCACTGTGAAATTAGTGCCATGGGTTGTCCAGGTGTCCCCCCCAGGCCACCACCTTGGGTGCCCTCTGGCTCCAGATGCCCCATCAGCTGCATGAGCGTGCTCCAGTGCAACCAGTGCCATCTTGTTGGGTGGGATGAGTGTGCGGGGAAGTGTAATGTGGGGATTATAATGTGTATGTGCGGCTGCAGCTAGTCAGCCTTCTGAGTGTCAATCACAGACCCGGCGAATCCTGCACCATTTTTTATTGGAATCAATTGAGTTCCACGTGGCGCCAGTGCTAGTCCCTCTGCAGTCATTGAATCGGTCCAGGTTCGGCACCTGTTTTGCTGTCGTGAAAGTCCACAAATTCAGCGTCGGTGTCAGCACTTAATCTCAGGAACAGAGAATCCTGTCTGCTCATCTCTACTTCACCCCTGTCTCACAAAAGCCTCATCCTGTAATTTCTCAGGAGCAATGCTACAGGAATTCAGCTATTAATACTGAAAAGACTTACATATTTACCTGAAATAGGTTGATGCTCATGGTAAGGATTTTCCCAATATAAATGTTTACAGATGATTTTCCATTGTGAGACGTTGACATACATAGATCGCCACTCAATTTTGTCATCGGCATGCAAGAGGTTAACGACGTTCTCCAGGCTACTTGCAGATATATTCATTAATCCTACGCTCACCATCATTGCGAAATGATAAATTCCTGCTTGTTGAAGGCAATGAAAGGTTTAAAAATATCCTGCAATGCAAGATATGAAATAACAACCTGCCATCTGCTATTGGCAGACTAATCTCTGCCAGTCACAGGTAGAATTTAAAACTTGGCCAATTTTTTTTTAAATGTCCAAACAGTCAGATGTATCACAGTCCCAGAAATAAACCAGCAATTTAAATAATGTTTTAAAAATCATTTTGGCATCAAGTTGAAATTTTAGTTAGCAGAGATAGCAGGACAATTAGAATTGCACAGTGTAAGTGTCGAAAGCAAGTACGAGTTGCAATCATCATGGAGGTCAATTTTAATAATGCAGATTTAACATTCAAAAAGGATCAATAGTTTAAATGAATGCTGAACATATATAATACATAAACTCGTACATATTGCAATATAACAAATTTAATTTGGTGTTTGTTATATAAAAATAAAATTAAACCACTCTCTAAGGTGCTAATTGTGACACTGAAATTCTACAAAGTGTTGGTTTCTGTGGACCCAAATTTCTGTGAACAAGGAGAGAAGCAATCTGAAACACTGCAGTGATGTGTGGAACAAAAAGGGCCCTATCTCTATTTGTACGTATGGCTTCATGTTCCCATTTTATTCCTGTAAACGTGGTAGAATAATGGTTGTGACATTTGATTATTAATCCAGAGCCTTGGATTAATGATCCAAAGATATGAGTTCCAATCCCATGACAGTTACTGGGAATTTGTATTCAGATAGTTAAATAAACCTGGAATTTCAAAAGGCTGATATCAGCAATACTTCTATTGAAGCTACTGAGTTATTAAAAATAAACCTGAGTCACTAATGTTCTTTAGGAAAAATAATATGCTGTCTTTATCTGGCCTATATTTGACTCCTGGCTCACTGCCTTTAATATTTACTGTCCTCTGAAATAGTCAAGCAAACCATTCAGTTGTACCAAACCGACAAAGGTTCAAAATCACGGCTTTTCTCAAAGGAAATTAGGGAAGGACAATGAATGATGGTCTTATCAGCAACATTCACACTCGGAATTCATTTTAAAAATGACCAGGCAGTATGTTTCCATGGCTTGAATTTTGAGGATGATGGGGGCTCGAGGAACACATCCCCACCCAATTTGAGAGTCGCACTGGCATTTTACCCTTTAACAAGTGTTAATTAGCATAATTTAGGACTTCCACCCATCAATCCCATCTTGAAAACCTGCTGACCAATCGGACTGGTCAGCTGCTTTCCAGTCTCTCCAACAACAGTGCTGCAGTGACCGAGAGAGGCACAGCACGGAGCTGCAAGAGCCGAAGTCCCAAGGCTGAGGGTCCAGGTAAATGGCAGGGGTCCCAGGACAAGGAGGTTAGGGAAGGCCTGGTGAGGTGATCTCGGGGGATAGACCAGGGGGTAGGGATGTTTAGAGATCATCAGGCTTTAAGAGGAGGTGTCCCCAGTTAGAGGTGCTGATTGAGGCACCTCTTCATCCCCCCCCCCTCCCCACTCAATATTGACCTTTCCTCATTTCTGGGTCATCCCCCCCCACCCACTACCTGCCTCACACCAAACTGTCAACTACCTGCCTACAAATTAGGGTTGGACGAGAAACAGCCCTTAAGTGGCCATTAATTGGTCACTTAAGGGTCTCTATTGAGGAAAGGCTGGCTTCATGTCCGAGAGCCTATCCACCCCAGAGTAAAATTGCTGTGAAGTCAGGGTGTGTGTGGATCCTATTTTGTAATTTCCCACCTTGGAACCCATAGGTGGAGTGGGGGTGTAACATTCTGGTCCATGTATATTTGCATTCGACACTAATACTAATGGTTCTGCAGACTACTGTCTTCAACTATGTGAGGGAGTGTACCATTGAATAGTATTTATCGTATTTATTATTGTCACAAGTAGGCTTACATTAACACGACAATGAGGTTACTGTGAAAACCTCAACTATAAATGGCAGATTAAAATGTCAAGCAGACTGGGGCTAGGAACCAATTAAGTGTGAAAAGAACATTGGACGGAATTCTCTGATAATGGGGCTATGTCTCCACACCCATGAGAAAACGGGCGCGAATCACTGTGGACTTTTTTCTAGACTGTAGGCCACTAATATCATACATTAACCCATTGCAATTGAGATGAACATGTGACTTAACCTCAAATTTGAAACCTACACAGAAGCCTATAGAACAGAGCTATAGGTTAATTCAATGGTAATATAAGTAATGAATTTTATTTAAACATTGTCTGAACAGATGAGACATTTGCTGGGTTTGGGGACCGCACATGTATCACAGCAGATATTTTCAACTTTCTGGAATTGGTGAATGTGAATGAGGAATCGGGTACACACTCAAATCTCCAGTGGCTGGAAGTATGTGAGCTGTATGTTGTCTGTAACCTTTTTCTTCCATGTAATCCTTAGTTTATAAAGTCGAGTAAGAGCCGCCACTCCTGCCCCCACTGATAAAACATCTTTGAATGAACAGTAAATCTACAAATTCTCCTCAATATACATATACCTAGGCATGTTTCAGAAATAAAGGAACACATTTTCACACTTGTGGTCACTCTATTTGAATACTGACCAGTGTGGTGCTACAAAAGATGAAGATATCTGACAGTTGTGCAGAAGGGTTGTATGTCAAGAAACCAAACTGTGTTGTTTGCATAGTTCTTCCTGTCTGCTCAACTAACTGGGTTTCATAATTGCTACAAAATATGAAAACCACAGCATGGCAGGTAGCAACTGATAGGCCATAAAATATTTATCTGGCTTAAGAAAGCCCTTAAATTGTTGAATGGTATTAAAGCTGCATATAATGGCATAGCTGATGATTTGTGACACTTTATACCACTGCATGCAGGATAGTACACTTAGGTGGGTGGCAATATATAGGCAGTCAGTGAGAGCAACATGTGATATGAGCTGTTACTTAGAGTATGAAACACAACATCTGATACAAGCTGTCAAGGGATCCAAGTATAACATGAGCTGTCAGTTAAAAAGCACAGTGTGAGATAGGATTTGAGTCAGAGGACAGTGGAGAAAAATGAAAGGACATGAATGAAAATGCTACATACAGTCTTATCTGACTGGAAGCATCTGCACTTTTGGCATTTTCAACAGAAATGAGCTGTCCTCTCATCTGGTTGATGGATCAAATGGTTAACAGGATTTTTGAAGACAAGACCTTTTACTGAAAATGTGATTAAAAAAATATGAGATGGTTTGGAGGGGAAAAATGGTCCATCGCTGGAAGTATTGTTTGGAAACTTAACAAATGTGAAATTCTTTGGTAGTGATTGCAAATGCTTTACAACTTCAAGATTTGAAAAAGTTGTTTTAAACTTTCAAGCTGATGAGAAGGGCCAAAATGATCTCTTCCAATTTTTGATTTTTTTTTTGTAATTCCAATAGTCAATGCTTTAATTAATAATACTGACTTCATAGGACCTTGGTGTGACCACATCTTGAGTATTGAAGGAAGGGTGCACCTGCCTTAGAATTAGTGCAATGAAGTTTCACTAGACTGATTCCTGGGAAACATATAAAACCTTTAGAGGTTTGTCAGGGTTGGTGCTGAAATGTTGTTTCTCTGACTGGAGAATCTAGAACTGGGTATCATAATTTTAGAATGAGAGGTTGGTGACCTGGGACTAAGATAACAACAAGAAATAATTCACACTGATGGTTGTGGATTTTTGGAATTCCCAACTGCAGAAAGTTGTGGATGCTGAGTTATTGAGAATATTCCAAAACTGAGATTGTTAAATTTTGGAACTCCAGGGAGTTTGAGTAATGGGGATAAGGTAGGAAAGTGGACTTGCAATAGAAATAATTCATGATTTTGTTGAATGACGGAGCAGCCTGGCCTACTCTTTCTTCTATTTCCTTAGTTCTTAAAAATAAAGCATAGAATGAGGTGATCAATTTTGATTTGGACTAAATGTGGTTTTACATTTCCTACATTCATAATTTCAAGTTGGAAAAGGCATTAGACTGGAGAAAGGAAGTTGAGGTTTGCTGTTAAAAGCAGACGCCCTGAATTTTAAATATTCGAGTTATGTTTTTAAATTAAGATGTGGAGATGCCGGTGTTGCACTGTTGTGGGCACAATAAGAAGTCTTACAACACCAGGTTAAGAGTCACTAGCTTTTGGAATGCAGCTCCTTCATCAGGTGAGTCAGAAATTAAGAATCAGAAAGTTTGCTCAGAAATCTGTCATCATATAACAAATGAAGTTAGAGAATTATCTTGTTTTACCAAAGAAGATACTTTGGTTTTCTACTTGGGACAGTAGATTAGAGTTTAATGGTGGTCTTTACCAGGCAACACCTTTCCATTGCCTGATCAACCAAGAATTCAAGAAGATTGAAATGAATCAAAGGAAAATATTTGTGTCTAATTAAATCCTCATTGGCACTATTTTAAATTCCCAAATTAAGCCTTCAGAAATTCTCAAAGATCCAAAACAATTAATTCCATGCACATGTGAAACACCACTGCCTGGACAGCTAATTATTAATGTGAATTATCTCTCAGATTACCATTCTAAATTTATAAACTTTAAGGAAGCCCAATAAATTGCTTGGGCATTTTTTTAATAAATGGCTCTGAAGCAGGTTAGAGCTGTTCTATAGACTGATGAATGTCCAAAAGATATGCACCTACTTAGTTTTAATGTGCTTGGTAGTAAAATCAATACTTGACAGTCAAGTTATAATGTTACTGTTTTGTGTTGTTTACATCTACAATTACTCTCAGCATAGAGGCTGCTTAATATGCTGTACGTCTCCATCAATTTCTGTTTTATTATTAATTTCCAGCATCTGCAGTATTTTGATTTTACCACTGTTAATGAAGTTTATTTTGAAGTGTAATGTTGGGAAAGAAAAACAGCCAAATTAAACACATTAAGGTCCCACAAGCATCAATGAGATTAATGATCATGTAATTTGTTTCTGTGTTGGTGGTTAAGAGATAAATATTGGCCAAGACATCAGGTGAGCTTCCTTGTTCTTCTTTGAAGAGTCCATTGGATCTATTTGACATCCATGGAGGGTCTTGATAGAAAAACTTCTCCAAACAGATGGCACCTCAGACAGTGCAGCACTCTCGAGTTAGCCTAAATTATGTTGCCAAGGATGTTTGACCCCAGGAACTTCTGAAATGGAGGTGAGAGTGCCACAACTAAACCAATGTGTTTAAACAAATGGTTAACTCCATTAAAATGCTGGAGCAAACAATTCGACAGAAATATTTCATGGATTCATGTTCAAATATGGCACAGCCTAAATGATAATAAAGGATTTAACCCATCAATCTTTTATAACCTTTACTATTCTGAATTCCGACAAGCCCCGGTCATTTCTGCGGACTTCCCGATCAAAACTCTAAAATGTCCATCAATTTCTATATCCCACATTGGCATCTCCCTGTCTTCAACATAATGGTTCCATTGTCTCGGCTGTTCACTCTTTATTCGGCATGATAACCCTCAGTCCTACTCGACTTCGACGGCTCCCCACACCTGAAGGCGCATGAGGCAGAAGCTCACGTCGTGTTCTTTAACTGTATGGGTGCCGCTCTGCATGAAGCACCACCGGCCAGGGAAACTGTCCCATCCTGACCGGGATTTAAGCTTGATCATCGTTAATCACGGCATGAAGCACCATCAGGACCGGGAGTTGAGCTGGACCAGGAATCTCTAACTCCGAGGCAGGAACGCTACCCGCTGAGCCACATAGTCTCATTCCCAACCACTTAATCAGTATCTTCCTTTTTACGGATGAACAATAATAATTCTATCTCAGAGTCCACTCCTCTGCAGCACCGTCAATCTCTAATTTTGTTCCAGATTTTGTCATTTTATCCTTGCAAGACAAGGATTATCACCCCCCCCCCCCCGCCCTTCTAATCCTGTATTTACAATCCAAAGATTCTACCTGGATCATTGATTCCAGTGGGCATTTTAAACAACGTGTTGACTGGGAGTGGAAAGCAATTTTTAAAAATACCGAGAATAAAATTGTAACCAGTATTATGGAATGGCGAAGCTGATTAAAAAAATATTGACCAAATAGCCAAGTAAATGCTGGAACGTCATTTGATACGTTGGTATAAATAACAGCACCACTGAGGTACAAGCTGGAACTTTAAACACCAAGTTAAATCAGTGACCTTTGAAATGCAGTTGCAGCGCTTGTTTCAAACCTTGGTCCCAATGTTATTAATGCAACATTTTAATGTGTGTGAAAGTGACCTTGAGTGTTATAAGTTATACTGCGAGGGCGCTTTTAAGCAACAACAATGCATTGTGCTAAATGGTTGCATCGTTCTTGCGGCACTGCAGCGATCGAATCGTTTCTTTTTAAATGTGTTTAGCAAGGGCATATAATAACACTGCAATGTTCATGGCACCGGCCAAGTACGAATGGTGGAATTTTTAGATCAACTCTCATAAGAATTCACAAAAAGGCTGTACTTTATTTACTAAGTTACTGGTATCTAAAAGTAACCCGTGTAAACGGAAAGAATCCCCGGTGAAACTAACTTTTCCCGTCGCACGTTACAAAATACAAGGCGAATTTATTTAGTGCCTTTAATGTAAGATGCATAGCTTTTATTATCATTCCTTTTTTGATTGCAGGGAAACGCTTGTAAATGTTGATTGTCTGAACGCTGCTTGCTGCGCGCTGACCAATGTCTAAAGTATGAACCAATCTTCATTGCAATGCATCACACTGCACACATGGGCTCAATGGATTGTGATCGCCAGTCAGTATTTAATGTTAAACTGCTGACTTCCAGATTGCAGGGAATCGGTGAGTAGACAGTATCGCGTGTGTCTAGACCCCTTCGGCTCTTTTTAATGTTATTAGAACACAAGGGGGGAGATTTTCTTTTCTGTAACTTTCGGTAAGCTTCTCGATATGGCAGCCGTTATATGTCAAGTAACTGTAAGAGATCAGTGTCTGTGAAGTGCAAGATTCAACAATGCGCTCATTATGTCGCACTCTGCCCCGCTCAGAGATCTACCTTGATATACCACACCTGACTGACTGGAGTAAGAAGTCTTACACCACCAGGTTAAAGTCCAACAGGTTTGTTTCGAATCACTAGCTTTCCGAGCGCAGCCCCTTCCTCAGGTGACTGTGTCCTAACACGTGTCCTAACTCCATTTCTGGGCAACTTCTTTGCAACGTCAGAAATTGAGAAAATACGAAGGCAGGCCCAGCCCACTCGTCTTATTAAAAATAAATCTGTACCAAGTTTTTAAAAAAGACATTGGGAAATATCTTAATGAACTATCCAGACACGTTACAAATGTAGCTTAAAATCAGACTGAAGTTGCATTCAGCATTATTCCAAGTTACACTGAGATCAGCCATGACCTGTTTGGGCTGGTGTGTCGATGTTCCCCCCAAACTTTGCAGGAAACTGTGTTAAAAGGCATCTTTTGAAATGCAGCTGGAGTCATCAATATGAATTGATGCGAGGCTGTTTCTGGAGAGTTTTCACTTTTGTTCTCTGCAGCGGTTGCACCGATGTCTCAGAACCCACTTTTCGTGTGCAGAAACGTTAGCCGATGCCGGGCTCGCCGCTAGCTGAGGCCGGACCGCCGTTCCCACTGACAAAGCGGCCACGCTGTGAGCGGAGCACAGGAGTGACACACTCGCTGCTTCGGGGCTCTGACAGGTCCAGTCAGGACTGACACACTCTTTCTCTGCGCAGGCGGACAGACCGTGGGATTAAATGCAAAAGTAGAAATTCAGGGCGGGGGGGGGGGGGGGGATGGAGGGTCTGTTCCCAGCATCAAAAAAGCAGGCACAAATGGGGTGGAAAGGATAAGGAAAATGGTGCAGCTACATTGAAATTAAAATGAAAGTTTTAACGAATGGTGTTTTTTTATTTGAAATATTAAAAGGGATCATTAAGAAAAAAGTAGTAGATCGATAGATAATGGTTCCGGACATGTTGGAGAATTGCTGGTGTGGGAGCCACATAAGTGCGACCAAATGTGCATTTTTTGAATGCGTTTATATTTCAGAAATGAAATACTAAATCTTGTTAGTCTAACCAAACTCTGCGCTTAAAATTCACCATTTCTGCATCCATTCCCGACATGTCATGCACACTGTGTTCATTTTCTGTAAATTTAACTTGATAAACTCGATCTGAGGAAGTTTCGATTGCCAGTGGAAAATGCCACAAGAGCCATTTGGCTTTGTGCAGAGATACACTCTGCCGCTTGGTGACGCTAAAGAGGCGTCAGGCAGAATATTAGCACATTGATCGAGATCAAGGTCTTCAGAGCCCCAAGTGTTGTGCTAACGATGAACAGATTTCGCGCGAAATATCTTGAAAATACAATGTGATCTTCAGTTCAAAATAGGAGCCTGGCTGATATTTACATTGCGTTTAGTTGAATTCGTCTCGGATTTTTTTACTTTCGAAATTGATACACAGAAAATCAGGGTAGCAGTTGTTTGATGTCACCCTCCACCCGTATCTCACCCGTACTCTCTACATCTGTCAGGAAAATGGCTCAATTCTAAACTAGCGACTGCAGGCTCAATTTTTCATCATTGTCTCAAGAGATTCTCTTTGGCTCAAGCAAATAAGTTTCAACTTTAACACATCGGTTCTTCTCTAAGAGTGTTGCTATTTTAACGCCTGATTAGTCTGTCAACTCGTGTGTTAAATTAGGAATCGGTTTTAAAATCTGCCATTTTGGAGACTTATATTGGAAGCTCCATTCTTGACATTAGTTGTACAATGGGTTTTATTGCGTAATTCACACCGCAGTCCGACTGGAGACCATTCTCAAAATGGAAATGTCTAACCAAAACCATTCCAGAATAAAATCGGGTGGTGTCGTTTCTATCAGCACTTTTTGTTCCCGTCACCTTCTAATAGTTATAATATTTGCGAAGAGCCTGGTCCATGTGTTGTGGACCCGAGTAATGATTCCAGCAATATTTTCAGCAGTTGCTGTAGAATTATTTTAAAAACACGTTCTTGGAAAATATAGACAAGTGTATTATTAAACAAGTCTAGACTTTACTGGGTTTACAAACTGCCGTCTAAATCAGGCGATGGAGGAAATTCTTCATGAGTTGGTCAACCAGGGAAACTTGGGGACATTTGCAAAGAGGTCGAGTCTGTTAAGATTGACAGCAGTATTACTCCCAGTAGGAGGGTAACTAGGAAGTAAAGCAACCGGTTGATATTCGAAGTGACCCCAGAGTGTTGCATCGCCAGCTAACTCTGAGTTTCTGCAAAAGCCCAATGTAAAATGTCCTTGAATGTAAAATTGTCCAAAAGAGATAATATCAGACCAATACCTTTCCGGCAATGGAAGAAACTTTATTTTTAATTAAATGCAAGAAGAATGATGTGTTATTGTTTATTTCAGAAGCACATTCTGTTGGCTATGTGAGGGAACCAGCCGTTCTTTACACGACTATTGAATAACACGGACAATCATTGAGAAGATATTTCCCCAGAGATCCGTTTATCACACTCACAAAACAGAATGCAAACAAAAATGAAGTCACAGAAAGAGCCCAGCAAGTTCTGAGACTGGCACGCCGCGGGTCGGAGAGAATTTGAGCTCCATTACAATATATTAGTGACAACATTCGGGTGGATTGCAGGTGGCGTTATCGGACTCTGGAACAAATGTAGTTTACCTTTGACGGTTGAACACTTGTTTCTGGGACAAGTTCTATCACAACTCCTGTGTTGGAGTTTTGTTTCCATCAGTGAAGGCGACTTCTCGACTGAGTTCGCCCCTATTCTGGAGAATGGAAGCAAAATTCTCACCAACAAATACTGAGCGGTTTATTATCAGCACCTGAGTTATATGTTTAACATGAACCGGGCAAGGGGAAGATGTGACCTCGCTGAGGGACACGATTAGCTTATTTTGAACCATTGGTGGGAAAGTTTCCCTTGAAAAATGTATGACAGGCCTCAAGGTAGTAATCTCATGTTCCTCTTACAATTTATAATGTCGCCTGCATCTCGGAAATAAATCTGTAGCCTTGAAATGACTCCCATTTTGCCAAAGGGTGAAATTTGCAAGGACAATTTCATTTGGAAATCGCCACGGGATTTTGCTCAGGGTGAGAATCAGTCGGTGTACCTACCGCATGGCAATCCTGGCCGTTTGCGACATATTCAGAACATATGTATCCGGCGAAAATGACATTATCGATAAACATTGCAGGGTGGGGAAAACCAGAGAGGAAAACTCTTCCAGGCCCCATCCCACCTCCAACTCTGTGCACCCCTTGAGGTCATCAAAAGGATTTGACTGGAAACTCAAAGCAATTTGGACGCTAAAATTGTCAGCTCCGTGGGGGCGGTAATATATCCTGAAGAACAAAAGGGTTATGTTTTAATCGAGTGGCTAACGTTGCAACATTGTAGATTATTCTGTGCAATAATATTCATGTCAGAGACCCAAGTATCAATGTCATCACATGGGATCAGTGAAATGTTTCTGGTCTGGTTACTGTAAGGTTTATTCCCCCTGTTGTGACTGATTCAAACAGCTGGGCAGTTCCACGGGTATTGAAAATGCTCCAGCGCTTCAGCCACACGATTGTCCTTCGCAATGTATTAGCAAAGCAGTGATGCTAGTCGCAGTCAGGACGCAGTCCTCATCAACTAATCCACACCGGGACCTTTCAACAGGGCTGGCTGAGGGGCTGCGATCAAATGGAGGATATCTTCCCTGGTTTTGTCACTCTGATCACCACCACTCCATTTTACTCAGGGCAGGCCAGGAGCCAACCTGGAACGTAATTGCTCTACTTCAATAAGTTAAAAAATAATTGTGGGGATAATCTGCATTTGTATAGCGCCGTCCACCGAGGCAGACAGGCACAGTGCGCTCACACGCACCACGGGGGGTGGTGGTGGTGGGAGGGGGGGGGGGAGAGTCGGTCTACATTATCTAAACTTTATTTTCAATTAATTTGATCATTTCACAAGTTTCTGGCGATATCGCTGTTCGCGCCGATCACATTTGCCAAGGGAAACACGTACACCAAGGCGGTGGGGGTGGGTGTGTGGGGGGAGCAGAGCTTGCAGCAATTCTCTTCACATTCAATGTTTATTAAATAAATGCAGCTGACCGTTCTGAAGCCGTTAATGTGAAGAACTTGTGGATTGCGAGCGAACCGGTGACATCAGCCGTGCCAGCAAAATAGTGTGTGACATGAACAGAGAAAGATCCATTTGGCAGAGTCAATATCCCCCCCCCCCCCCCCCCTTCCCCCGGGAAGTTTCATAACCCGGAATGAGAGAGCGCAATATTGAGAAACGCCCGTCTGTCCCCAAGCCGTAGCATCTGCACTCCTGAGCAAGTGGTCAATCAATATTCACAAGTGATTTACTCGTTACTCAACAATGTGGTCCCCATCAGTAATGGGATCAACATAATGTTCATGGCCACCATTCTCTTCTGTAAGACTTTTGGCGCTGCGGATTTTGTTGGCACCCTCACTTCTGATTACAGGATCCAGATTAAAATTTTAAAAAACAACCCAAGTGTTCTTCAACTGTTTATATTTTCACGTGTGTGAGAGGAACGGGAATATCAACCTCTCTGGAAATGCTGATTTTTCATTATTTACCAATCAGCGCTAAGTTTTTATGGGTTACTGAAAGCGAAAGGAACTGTATTGGCATATTCCATGCTTTCCTGCTGATTTTGGAAACGATTTATTTTCCGTGGGCTTTAATGAACAATTCTCACGCTGTGGTTGCTAAGAAATGAACTGGCTCATCACAGATTTCAATAGGACTGTTTAAATATTTTTGTTTTATATGCACCGTCTACTTTTGCAACCTGTAAATATTTATGAAGCATCAAAGCTAATGTTATTAGCTATCAGCGGTATTTTGTGTTTATCTTGTGCACAATACATTATCTTTGAGACGCCAAACAGTACAAACTCCAAACTTGCGGCGATAAATGTGGGGTCCTCCGCTAGGCGGCGTGTCTGTGCTGCTCGGGAGAGCGAGGATTGCTGCTAAAAGATGGATCAGATTTTCTCGGAGCTGACTTTATAACGGAGTCAGTTTTAATATCCTTTGTTTCCATCTGTGAATCTTCCCGCGTTGTGCTAAAAGCAAACGTTATTGTCCATCGTGTGTAAAATATTATAGAACGCGTGTAATGGTTACCACGTTCAATCGGCAACAAGTAATAGTTTAGTTGCTTTATTATTGTATTATAACCCAACTCCGCATTCAGCCTCTTCT
Source organism: Scyliorhinus torazame (assembly GCF_047496885.1). Taxonomy (NCBI): domain Eukaryota; kingdom Metazoa; phylum Chordata; class Chondrichthyes; order Carcharhiniformes; family Scyliorhinidae; genus Scyliorhinus; species Scyliorhinus torazame. The sequence goes on along the minus strand of NC_092708.1, from coordinate 223,758,823 downwards.
TGACGGCTTGGGTAACCGTCCTGGCGCTAAATTATTTCCCTGGTCAATGACCAATATTGAAATTTCGTTATTTCCATATAGGCACCGCGACTTTCTCAAAACTGCGAAAATAAATTTGTTCAACCATTTATTTCAGGATTTTTTTTTTGCATTTCGAATATTTACAGGATTCTTCCAGCTGTATTTTAGGAAGTCCTAATATTTGATCCTATTGACTCCGCGAGAATGATTGGGGCGTCCGGTTCGTAGATTATGGGGAACAAATGTTTCCTTCTTGGAGTGAGAGGGATATGGATATGTGGTAAATGATGCCCACATACTTATTCACGGCCTTTCCGGACAGGAATGGACTGATTTAGGGAGAATCTCGACCGGCAGTCATGTGAAGGTAGTTACGAGGTTTTTGCATAGTCTGCAACGTTAACTGCACCAGGAGCGTGTCGAGACAAGCAACTCATTTGGACTAGGTGCTGAGGGAGAACTGCTATAGGTAGATTTTACACAAAGCGCTCTTACTGCAACCCTGATATTCTCTGGGCTGTGCAGATGGAACTGTGTTTTAATATTTATAATTATTCAGATTGCGAAAATTACATCAACGCGAACGAATCAGCAAATGAGAATAATTACCAAAATTACCGATAAATAAACTCCCCGAGTAACATCCAGCCACTATCACGGCATCCGGAATCTGACACAAAATATTAATTATTTCTTAAAGTGCCGTTCAGGAAGGAAGCTGCCATTCCTATTCAGGTTAGAGCGATAAACACCCAATATGGCAATGGGAGTTTTTTGTTGTTGCAGGCAATCTGTGTTTTCCCCAATTCCCGACCAGTACCACTGGGTAAACACCGAGCAAACACAACGTTGCTGCAAAAAGACACAAAGAGCCACTGGAGATTGAACCAGCAAGCTGGGCATTGCAATTAATTTTCACACCTCATGGGCCCAGATATTGAAGTCAAAGCCATACATAAAATTAAAGACGTTCTCCCTTTAAAAGGTCGATTTTCACAACAACTGATATTAGGAACAGTGATGTCAATTGAGTTTCACCAGAATTGGTCAAAGTTGGAGCGGTTCAATGCAATCCGTTTGAAAGACCATTGTTTACATAGGGGTCGATTTTTCTTTCTACAGAATTTCTTTGTGTGTTCCTGATGCAGTTTCAATGTCCGGAATACTGCGGCAGACAGGATGCCAAACAAGTAATATTTAATATAGATCTGAACGCTCTTGGAACGAGATTGCAGCCGTTCGCACGTGATCTATTAAAGCTTTTTGCTGCGGTCCTACTTTTCAAGGAAACCGCGTTTAGTTGGCGATTGCAGGTTGCTGCTCAAAGGGTTGCATCAGTTTTAATAAAACGATTGAAGTAAACCACAAATTAAGACAATTGTACATTTTGTACGGTTACGTCGAGCGTTTTATAAATAGTTTGTTTTTATTGGCAGAACAACCGCCTTATGAAGGGAAACGTCAGTCTTTTTTTTACTTGTTTAAACCCACGGCGTCACACCATTTGCAAATCAAGTCAATATTTGAAATCGTTTTGTTAATGCGGCGCTCCAATAAAGTAAACGCCGGCTCACATTGTCAGCCTGGGTAGATTCTAGTTTAATCTGGGACAGGACATTTCAAATGAAATTCTCGCATATATGGAAGAAAAGGTTACTGCTGACTCCGCATGAGAGAAATGTAAATTCAAATAGTTTGAATTGACCAAAAAAACACCGATTACTTATTTACTTGAACACCTCCCAACATCTATTTTAAGTTTAAAAAAATACTCCCCGCCGAAGATTAAAACAGAAACATAAATAAATAAACATAAAAAGAATAAATATTGGAAGGCGCTGGAAGAATCGTCGCTTATGTTTTCCATCCAGTTCAATGCATGACACATGCGGCTATTTCTCATTGAACTACATAACCCTGAGCCTAATATGGCGGGTCAATAAAACATTGATTATCGGTATTCGCCGTTTGTACCTGAATCCTCAGAAAAACAAAACGAAATGAGGTTGCAGTTATTGAGGCAAATGTTTTAATATTTAAGAATCTAAGCTTCACAAACTGCCATTTGCCCATCCAATTAGCTGAACTGTTAAATGAGCACCGAAGAAGGCCGGATATAGGCAGCCAGTATGACCAATTCATAAACGAAGTGGCTGGACAGTTCATATCGTTGCTTTATATTGCACGGAAACGTTGACTGAAATCTTTCAAAATGCTCTTTTTAAATAAGAGATTGTAACTTTTAGTTTTGTGTATGCATTGTCTAAACTCTTGTCATTTCCAAAACTGTTGGTTATTCGAGATGTTCGACAATAAAGGGGAACTTTCGAAAACAATTTTTGCTGTACAGGTTTCTTCGGATGCATACTTCACGTTTACCTCAACCTTAAATCAGAAGCATTAACAGCAATAAATCATATTGATCTTTGATCATTTCGGATGAGGTTTTTTTAAAGGCCTTTAGTTAATTAGAAAATAATTCGCCAGCATGTTATTTATTTTCTCATTGGCACCATTTTATTTATCTTTGACTCAGTCAGTTTCAGCAGGTTGCAAAGAAGTTTCTCTGTGTCATGGTTCTGGATGAAAGTATTGTTCAGTGCCAAGACCTTCTGCAGTGTAAATGCGGGGTATATTTTACTGAATATCTAGATCCGACTCGGGTTTACTCAACACCCACACAGTAAATTATTCAGTCTGCTGAGACGCGTTTACAAGGGTTAGAAACTGTACGCTCATCGATTGTTGGTCACGCCTCAATGTGATGTTGCGTTTTCTTGTTCGCTAGCATGTGCACCTCAGGACCTATGCGTTTAGGAAAATGTTCTGTAGGGCGAGCTAAAAGAAAATACCGCAGGTTTTGTGGATAGCAATGTTGTCATGCAAACAATCGTTTCTGACACCTTCTGCATTTCGACCATAGATTATACATCAAGATCGATTCGTCTCAATCTTGTGTTTTCTTTGTTTAAGGCACTCCTCTGACATTGCCTAAATGTTGCTTATGATTTTATTTTTATTTTCAAATGCATTTAGTGCTGCTAGACTGCTTCAGTTACAATTACTATTTGCATTACAATTTGTTTACACTGGGACCAATCCACAATGAGCGGCTATCTTCTGGCTTTGTGTGTGCGCGCGTGAGAGTGGGTATGTGATAGAGTGAATGTGTGAGTGACTATGTATGTGTGTAGATGTCGAGTGTGTGCGAATGTGTGAGAGTCAGAGTGTGATTATGACAGAGAGTGTGTGAGTGTGTGTATGGGTCTGTGAGTGAACATGTGTGTGAATGTACGAGTGTGTGAGTTAATGCATGTATGACTGAGTGACTACTTGTGGGAGTGTGTGCGCGTGTGTGAGTGAATGTGTGCATGTGTGTGTATATGCAAGTGAATGTGAGTGTGTGTGAGTCAATGTGTGTGAGCGTGTGTGAATGTGTGAGTGTGTGAGTGAATGTTTGTGAGATAGTGCGTGTGTGAGAGGGGGTTATGTGTGAGTATATGTGTTAGAGTTTGAGAGAGAGAGAGAGAGAATGTGTGAGTGTGAGTGTATGCGAGTATATGTGAGAGAGCTGGAGAGTGTGTGAGAGAGACTGAGTGTGTGCAAGCGTGTGAGTGTGTGTGAGAGGGACAGTGTGTGTGTGAGTGAGTATGAGTGTGTGTGAGAGAGTGTGTGTGAGTGTGAGTGTGTGTGTATGAGAGCGAGAGTGTGCGTGTGTGTGTTGGAGTGTATGTGGTTGTGAGTGGGAGAGAGCCTGTGTGTGAGAGCGTGTGTGTATGCATGTGAGTGTGTGTGAGAATGTGTGTGTCTGGGTGTGAGTGTGAGTGCATGTTCATGTAAGAGAGTGTATGTGAGGGTGGCTGTAGGAGAGAGAGTGTGTGGGTGTGTATGGGAGACAGACAGTGTGTGTGAGTGTGTGAGAGAGTGTGAGTGCATGGGTGTGAGAGAGAGAATGTGTGTGCAAGAGAGTGAGCGTGTGGGCATATGAGAAAGTGTATGTGAGGGTGGGTGTAGGAGAGAGAATGTGTGTGTGGGTGTGTGTGTGAGAGAGTGTGTGAGTGAGAGAGTGAGAGAGTGTATATGTGTGTGAGACAGAGAGAGAGAGGTAGTGATTGAGAGGGATTGAGAGAGAGAGGAAGACTGTGTGTTTTCTTTCCTGCAGTTTTCAGGAGAATTTCCCAGTGACACAATGTTATGATGGAAAGATGCTGCAAATGACAGCGCCGGTAAACGTTCATCTTAATCATCGGGCTCTTAATTTAGTTTGGTGCTGGTTTTAGTGCTTAGCAGCCGCTGACAACCTACAGGGAGTTAATGAGTGACGAAGCAGGGCTGCTACACCAAGTAACACTTTCCTGGTGCGAAGACCACTAACTGGGAAGTTTAGTTCACTACTGTTTTCGCAAACCTAATAATACAACCTGTAACAAAAACCACTTCTTCAGAAACATGTAGCACTCTAAATACAGAAACTTTCAATCACTAATTATTAGCGCCTGCAGTCAGTTAAGTGTTTTATTTAGTTACTTGGGGAAGAATTTAATCACTGATTCCTTCAATCGTCTATCAATCCAAGTCTATTCAGATCACTTGCAGATCAAGAAATTACATTTGAAAAACATAATTCCCTTGGTGCCAATTCAACAAGTGTATTTTTGTTCAAATTCAGGACAAGATTATCTATTTTTTGGGGAATGACCACCACTGGCAACATTCAGACAAACCTCGCAAACAATATAAGAAATCAGAATTGTCCTGAAATTCATTTATTCCTTGTTATCAATTCTACCACTGGTATCATGGTTACTTCAGTTTTTGTTATAATTCCAGGGGCTTCAGTCCTGGGTTTATATTTCTACTCTCATATGTTTTGCTGAACTGCACCAACCCAGTTAACCTAATCAATAACACATGGAACTCTTGGTGGAGATTGTGGGGTTCTTTTTTCCAACTTTATTTAACCACATTTATAAATCCGTTATATTTCACCATTAACTGTATACGGCAGATAGGCAACATTTTCAAGGTGCAACATCTCAAATATCACATCAGACTTTTTGTAAATCCACGCTGATAAGCATCGCATTATTAGAATGCATTAGTATGGATGGTTCCCCGTGACAGTAGGAAATATGTAATACCCAGGAGGCCACTTGTATGCAAGAGTTTCTTTTCATTGAAGGTCAAAGGTAAAATTCTGCAGCAGACACAAAAACAATATTAATTTTTAAAACTGCATTTTCAAAACCTCAAACATTCATAACACAAAACATGCAACACCTTCAGGGTATATTTCTGCACATATATTAAAAACCGCTGTGCCAAACCCTCCTTTCTTATGTGACGATAAATGGGAGAAAGACTCTGAACCAACATTGATTGCAACACATTTCTCAGTTGATTTCGCTATTTCGCCTTTCTCGATTTTTGCTTTCGTGGTTCACACCTGTGTTAATTCATATTATTACACATTTTAATGACTGTTTACTTTAAAATTTGTGTTCACTCTCTTTGTGAATTCTGGTAACAATTTCTATACTGGCAGGTCGACCATTTGTGAGGGATAAAGGAATTTAAATAAGCTTTCTTTTAGTTGCCTGTTACTATATACATTATATGCTGTATGTATAATATATATACTATACTTACTGTAGTATAAAACAAGTTAACTTCAGACAAGCTTCATTAAAACTTACAAACGCAATTCCTAATGGTTCACATCTGTCTCAGTCTGTTAGCTTCCCTGAATCAATATGAAATCTCCCTCCTTTCGAACCAACTTATGAAACTTGAATTATGTTGAACAGAATTCAAAATATTATAATACACAACTAGCACCGTTTGCTTCTTTCGGTCTTCCAAAATCAGTTTGGAATACACATTTGTAAACGATTCAAAATTGTTATACAAAAATGCTGATTTAAGTATTGCTAAATCACAGCAACAACTGTGGTTCAATGCAAACAACAGCTGTGTCTATTTAAAAAAAACAATTCAATGACCGCTTGCACATATGAGCATGCAATCAGCTAATCTCGTTTTTTTCCTCTCTCTTCGTGTTAATCAACACTTTCCTTCCTGCATATCAGAGTACAAGTACTGTAGTTACCCCACACCAGTAAATGTTTATGTAACCTGTCCTTTCCCGGGAATCCGGTTACGCGAAATCATTTCATGCTAGAGTGAGTAAGAAAACGAGCAGGTCAGACGAGACTTTAAATATAAACCGAGAAAATAAGCGAACGGTTTACAATTTGCTCCCCCCCCCCCTCCCACACACGCAGCATATGAAACAATTTATGACCTTACACAGAATTTACTGGTGACCTTTTGCCCTCAGATATTGCACTGTTTTGAAATAGGGAACTCCCTTCAGCCGATTTCAGTCCTACCACAAAGGATGCAAATATTTAATTCCTTCCATGCCTTTGAATGTACTTTCTAGGTTAGTTCGGTGACTGGGAAATGTAGTAGAGTTTCTTGCAAATGCCCTGGTGTTTTTTTTAAATGATATTAGGAATCAAATCCATTCACCATTCTCACTTACAACACAGCCTCATTTTGGCATTTAAACGCGCTTTGTTTCTTGAAGCCGAAGTTTAATGCTGTTTTGCAGATATTAACTTAAAATATTCATCAATTTATACCAATTTCAATTCGGGTGTCAAAGTGCCTGCGGAATATAGCAGCAAGAGTGTGTGCCTTGTTTATATTTTACTCCCGCTGTATTATTAAGTTAAAACGAGAGTTGCCGTTTTATTTAACACATGTGTTACCAGGAAACTGGAATTGGGATCCGCTGCCCGGCCGCTTGGTTGAGGTGTTCCGTCCACACAGGGGCTTTCCGCCGTCTTCGATGTGATGAATCCAGCCACTTCTGCAGTTTAACGTTTGCAGACAAGGCGGCGTCCCAGCTTCACTTGGCGTGACCCCTGTCGAATAAAATACCCCAGCCCCAAATAAAGCAGGAAAAGCATATGATAAATGTCAACACTTTATAAGGCGTTGTAGCAGCAAATAGCAAAATCGCAGTCAGGTCTGAAGGGATAAGTAGAACGCGAAGTATTTGCGCATTAATACCCTTCTTCCGATATTTTTCTGAGCATCTTAATGAATTAATATTTAAGAAATGGAACAAAGAGGCTACATGAACAACTCAGGGTGTATAACACCGGCTACATTGACTCATCTGCAATTTAACATTGGGCCCTGCTTGTTCAACACTCATTAGTTTTGAGAAATAAAAGAAAAAGATCTACAAAGCCAGGATTTTATTGGTTTTGAATAGACATAAAGTCACAATCAATCTACAACTGGTTATCCACAATGTCCCATCCGCCATCATGGATCCAAGATGACTGATAGCAAAAGAATCAGAGCGAATGATGGAGATTTGGATGAAACGAACAGACTGGCGAGGACGGGATGTTGGTTTTGGAGAGCGGGAAGGGATTGCTCTGGGATCGGGCTTGCGGTGCCAGCCAGAGGACAGCCCCCCCCCCCCCCCATTCCCTGACTGCCTCTCTTTCCACCCCCTCCCCCCCCCCTTCCCCTCATCCGTGCCCAGTCCCAGCCGGAGCTCCCAGCCCCAGGCCTTGGCCGGGTGCTCACACATCACTCACCCCAAGTTATTCCCATTCCATCACATGCCAAAGGAAAGCAGGTTGAGACTGGGAGATTGGATGGGAACATTGGGAAGGGGCACAATGCACTGAATCAATCAATACTCAGCCCTTCATTGCAGCAGCTTAAAGATTGTTATTTTGTAAACTGGGACTGCAAACCCCTCGGAGAAAGTAGTCCGGCGCCGCCCCCCCCCCCCCCCCGTTCCTGCTCTGTTTTGAATCCCGCAGTTCTGCAAAGGATAAACAAACTTGCAACGAGAAGAGACAAACATTGACATACCCGCAATGCTGGGTGGAGGGGGGTTTGGATAGTGTCGGGAGAAGGAAGCAATGGGAAGAGAGTGTGGGCCTGGAGGCGGCGGTGGTGCGGTCCCTGCTCACTTCCCGCCCTGGGACTGGATCGCTCCGCCCAGGGGGGCCGCGCCGATTGGCTGCGGCCCGGGCCGACGCGCAGGCGCGCCGCGGGCTGTGATTGGGCAGTGAGTGAAAAGGTTGCAGCGAGTGTTTGCAGCCGAGCGGCCAGGGGCCGGAATGAATTGGAGCAAGCTGGCTCGGCTCGACGTGTTTTTAAGAACATGAAGTAGTGGCTCTTTTTTTTTACTACATGAGTTGCCAGCGTTTGCGATTGCGGTCCAACTGTGCTGCTGTAATTTTACCTGTGTGTGATGTTGGACATGGGAGATAAGAAAGAAGTGAAAATGATTCCGAAATCATCCTTCAGCATAAACAGCCTGGTGCCCGAAGCGGTTCAAAGTGACAACCGTCACCGATCTGCCCCCGAACAGGAGGACAAAAACATCCTGCCAACGTTGGAGTCCAAGTCTGAAAATACTCTCAGCAAAAGTGACAACAGCTCGGCGGAGCCGCCCTGCTCTGAAGACAAGGAGAAGCAGGAAGAGAAGAAGGTGGACGGCAAAGAAGGAGACGCCGGAAAGGAAGGGGAAAAGAAAAATGGCAAATATGAGAAGCCCCCGTTTAGTTATAACGCCCTGATCATGATGGCCATTCGGCAGAGTCCCGAGAAACGCCTCACCCTCAATGGCATCTATGAGTTCATCATGAAGAACTTCCCTTATTACAGAGAGAACAAGCAGGGCTGGCAAAACTCGATTCGACACAATTTAAGTCTGAACAAATGTTTCGTGAAAGTTCCGAGGCATTATGATGACCCTGGCAAGGGGAATTACTGGATGCTGGACCCATCTAGTGACGATGTCTTTATAGGTGGCACCACCGGCAAACTCCGCAGGAGGTCCACAACATCTCGAGCAAAGTTAGCTTTCAAGCGGGGAGCGCGCCTCACCTCGACCGGACTGACATTCATGGATAGGGCAGGTTCCTTATACTGGCCCGTGTCTCCATTCCTGTCCCTTCATCATCCCCGAGCGAGCAGTGCATTAAGTTATAATGGAACCACCTCACCTTATCCCAGTCATCCGATGTCCTACAGCTCGGTGTTAACTCAGAACTCTCTGGCAAACAACCACTCATTTCCAACATCAAACGGCTTAAGTGTAGATAGACTTGTTAACGGAGAAATTCCTTATGCCACTCACCACCTCACGGCCGCGGCCGCCTTAGCCGCCTCGGTGCCATGTGGTTTGTCTGTTCCGTGTTCAGGCACATATTCGTTAAACCCCTGCTCGGTAAACCTGCTGGCAGGACAGACAAGTTACTTTTTCCCCCACGTTCCTCACCCTTCAATGACTTCTCAAAGCAGCACTTCAATGACGGCTAGGACAGCGTCCTCCACGTCTCCGCAGGCGCCTTCAACTCTCCCCTGTGAGTCTCTGAGACCTTCTTTGCCAAGTTTCTCTACAGGACTTTCTGCAGGGCTCTCTGATTACTTCACACATCAAAACCAGGGGCCCTCTTCAAACCCTCTAATACACTAACAAATCCCTTCGAAAAGACTGTAAGTTAACATTTTACACACATTTGCGTTGTAAATAATTCTCAAAAAAAGCCCAGGTATTTTTATTCAAGCCCCATTCTTGTCTGCATTTTGTCAAATCCCGTAGGGTTGTTTGTTTATTCGATTTCAGCAATGTGCAATTTGAGGCGGGTTAGATAGCAAACCACTAGTTAAATTAATGTAGACTGTGTATTTAAAACGACTACATTCCAACTAAGTTTAAATTAGAGATCTCTGTTCCAATAGTTCCACCGAATGTCCATGTTTGCAGTATTAGAATCTATCTCTGCTGGGTGGCTGCTGGTTTCAATATCGGCGGAAAAAAATCACACTAAAAATAATCAAAATTTAAAGTTTGATTTGTATTTCGTAACCTTACTCAAAACATGCCTAACCTTTCGGTCATTTTATCATTTGGTTACAAAATGGTTCATGTTTACTTTTAGACCAAAGACGGGGCGAGAAATGCACTCCTTGTTTAAGAGAACAAGTACTTTGAAAATAATTCCTAGTTTCCAGTTTACAACACTGCCTGCAAAGAATCAGAAGGGGACAAAATTGATGATTGTCTTTTAGTTTGTGTTGTGCATAATTCGATGTATGTGGTCACTAACAGTTTCCCTTTTCAGTTCCTTATGTAAATGTAGTGAAATGTGTAAACCTATTGTACTTAAAGGATAAATTTTGCGGACGTGTAACTTGTGTTGCTTAAATGCTTCATAAATTCCTTGAGTGATTGTTAATGTCGTCTCAAAATTTCATGATTGTGATATTGTGATCATATGCCCGTGTTGTCACTTAAAATGTTTACTATACAAAAGGCACCGAAATAAAAAAAATAGGTTACATTCAGAAATGTTGACATCTTGTCCTTTTCTTTATCACCGCTAAATGCAGTAGCGATTTGCAGTAATATTTTTTAAATGGAGGCTCTCCTGCCCTGTGCATTTTGGTGCCCCATCAACAAGAGAGGGAAATCTACCAGTCAAAGGCAATGCAAGTCAGCGTTATCCTGGCCTAACTTCTCCTCTTTCAGTCACCCATGTTTAACCTGAATCCACCCTACAATGTCTGAGCTAGGTTCCAATGTAATTAACATTTTCAATTTTTACCGACAAAACTAATTGTCACAGTTCTTAACATATCCTATATATTCGCACAACCTGTCTTTAGAACCGTTAAACTTTCAGCATATTACAAATGATAGGTTTTAAAACGAGCAAGCATAGGTTAGAAATTATTTCTAATAGGAGTACCTATCAACATTTATTTTGCCTGGCTAGTCCTTAAACCATTTGTCCATCATGTGTCATTTATTTAAATTATAAATCACCCAGAACTCGCTGAGGTGTATATTTTCAAACAGTTAATATAGTTGCTCCTGTGGTATATTTTTGATGTGAGCAGCAAATCTGGTTTCACAGAGCGCGGGCCCTATCCTTTTACAACCACAGGAGTCTGTGCATTTTTTTTAAACAATGGATAATCTTCGGAAGATATCTGAACAATCCAATTCAGCCTGCAATGGCACATATAAAATAGAAACGTTTTTAATAAGATAATGATCCAGCAGAAAACTTAGTTGAAAGTTTATAAATTAATATTTTCTTTGTTTTATTATTCTGACGGCGAGCTATTATTTACACAATTACATTGAAGTGTAAGGCCAGTGTTAGAACAGAAGGCTGTCAAGGGCTGCGTGTACTTTGGGTATCTTGAAGATTCAGAAACAGACCCTGATTATTAAATAAAATCTTTAGTATAAATGAGTGTATCAATGAGTTTTATATACATTTATTATTTAATTTCAGATTAAATGAATTTATACAGCGATCCGCAAACTATTCCTTTTGGCGTTATTACATATAACTAAGAATTTCAAGCCTTCTGTGATAATAGACAATTGCTCCCCCTCGGAAGATACCACATTATGAGAAAACGTTAACGCATTTCTTGCAAATCCGATCTGCCTGTTGTCCTGCGCCGGGGTGCTACCCTTATTTGTTCTTCTTGTACCACATTAAATATGCCCACGAGTAATGCAAGAAGAGCTAGTGCCTCTCACAATAGGCCCGAAGGAAAATCAATCTGTGCTTTAGATGTTATCACTGCAATGTTAAGCGGGGTTACACAGAAGAAGGAAATGTGCCTCGTGAATTAAACGCAGTCAAATTTATATGAAAAAAGAAAAGGAGAATTTGCCAGGCGCTATTGAGGGATCTATTATTAATACTTTTTTGACTGCTAAAGAAACGTGAAGGTTCATTTACATAGTGACAATACGCAGTGACGTTGGCTGTGTGCGGCTGACTTCTCCATACGTCTTACGGAGAAATGTATATCCCGTTTCTTTCCTCAAAACCGGCGCTCCGTAACTAGAAAATAAAGTTCATCTATCTGCTGATAATATGCCGTCTGCAGCTTATTAGGAAAATAATGAAACACAGAGCTTCTTTATTTAGGTTAAAGACACTCGTGCTTTTCCAATCTGTGTGGCCCGGTTACATAATTAACCTCAATGTAACTCCCAAAAGAACATTATACAATTGGGGGAAAGTTTAAAGGTTTTTCGTAAGGTACCGTTTTACGGAAAGGACAGAGAATCGACCTCCTCTCTTTACCTGTGAAGTTTCATTGAACAGGGACCAGGAGCCGAGATGCAGTTGTCCTGTGTTTGGTAAGTCCACAATGCATTTCTTCTTTCAGTAATTAGACATTGGTTTGCAAAGGCTGTTTGAAACATATGTACGCGTATATTGCGCCGCATAGATTTATTCCATTGTTGCCCTTGAACTGTGATTGAATTAGATTCTGGGACGAAGGCGGCAGTCTATCTAACGCTCTAATCGCCACCAGGAGCGGGAATTCGGGAGTTTACACAATTCATCATTTGAAGAGTTTATGCTAGCTCCACATTAAAAATTGCGTGGTTACCGTAAAAACTCCCGCAGGGTATTCATAATAATGCCAGAATAAGCATCCAAATACTTTTTGTGATTACCTACAAACGAACGGAAATCCAGGAGTTTTTATAAACATAATATAGGCCTGACCTAGGGTTTACAGAAGGCCGAGTGATTCAAACAAAAGGGAAAGGTGTATTTAATATGACAATTGTATTACAATTCTATTGTCAAGTTGCTTTGTGTTGACGGATTGGGAGGAGAGGGGGGAGTGCTGGATGGCGACAGTATTTCAGCTCACGGTGATATTCAGCTGTGACTGTAGGCATACTGCCTGGAAACACATCTCTCCAAGCACCTTTACTCTAAAACACGCCTAGTCCACTGCCAGCAAACTTAGGAAATACAACCATGTTTAAAGCTCCACGAGGAGGTTACCTGGTGGCTTTGTTGCGCCTAAATAAAAGTTTGAGAATTAAATATTCACTAACGACCAGGACAATATCTCTAAACTAATGGTTTCAAAGAACAATATATTTTCAATGCCGAAGTAACTCATTTCGAAGGCAAATATTATATTTTACAACTTGGCTTAACTACCTCGAATTTATGTTGAAAAGGTCAGATTTAAAAAAAGAAATCAAAAAGCCAAAGTATGTGGTGTACATTGTCCCTGTTGGTGTTTTAGATCTCAGAGCGGACGTGTATCAAGTCTAAATGTGGCGGTCTCATACGAGTCCAATGCAGATGGGAGCTCAGCATTGCACGGGGAAGCTCCGCTTCGCGTATCAAATGAAATGTGGCGGTGTGAAAACTTTTATAAGGTTCTGGTGTGGAAGGTTGCGTCCAGCTATCTGCCTAATATCATATATTATTGTCAGCTCTGTGCTATGTCTTACAATGTAGGCGATTCTGGGATAACACGTCAAGGTATAGTCGAAATCAGTCATATCATTTCCAATAATTCTATTCGGAATCTGATAACTCGCAAAATATGATCTCAACACTGGAGAAAATACCCTCCCCCCCGACCCCCCAACATCGTGGTTTCTTCGAAAGTGCAGAAGTTTATTCATATTACAAGTAACACTCCTCCCTCGGTTGATATTTATTCATGTTTCTCCTAGCTCCACAAACCAATGTTAGATTAAAAAATCTCGACAGTTCTGGCTATTTGGCAGCGTGTTTTGTTGTTTGGTTATTTATTTAACCCGTTTTAAAGCGAATTTTCCCTGATAACTCGGGATCGAAGTTTCGGCTCGACCCGTTTGGGTCAACCCTGGTGTTTGCTGGGTGAGTCAGAGGTGAAGGTGAATATCATTAGAGGTTTTAGGATGTGCGGAGGGTGTCCAGAGGGCGGAGTTCTTGCGCACTGTAAACTTTACAGGCCAAACTTCACTATAATCGTCTGGAAACAGATGGCATCGCATAGAACCGGACCAAGACTTTAGCTTCAATCACCTAATTCTAGGTAGGTAACCAGTAAAAGCAACACAGGGATAACTGAAATACAGCACAATGCTAATAAAAGGAAACAACAAATATTCCCTAATCCGGGATAACTAAAATGTGAAGTAAATCTGAATAAAAGCGAAAAAAAATCAGCAAGCTCAATTTGCATGACGATTTGATGTTCTTACGGAGGCTATTAGTTTCAATTGTTTGATGATTTAATTTTTAACGTTTTAAACAAACTTTAGCTGTGGCGACTCCTTTAGTGCAGACACTTAGATGTAAGGTTTTATTAATCTGATATATAGTAATTAAAAACAAAGGAACATCATTACCAAATGCTGAAATGGTCCTTTTTGGGGGCAATGATATTTTTGGCGCTGTTGCCGACCACCCTTACAGTAATTTCTATTTATTTCTGGATAAATAATCTGCAAATTGTTCATTGGCATTAAACGTACATGTAAGCGTTTTAGAGAACATTCGGGTTACACGTGAGGCGGTTACTGAGTACACTAAACGAACCCAAATAGCGAAAATAGAACTATTGACAAAATAGGTAAAACTGCACATTTACAAAAACTGATACTTGAACTTGTTTCGTAGATCACCATGTTATGTGACGAAAAGCCGAGAGGATGTTGATTTTTAAAAATGTTATATCTGCACAAAAAGCCATTGTTCGGTACTGTCTTTCACAGGCAATATCAACAGAAACCAATTGGCTTCGCATTCGCTCCATCGACATTTCCGGCTGAATGTTCTCAAAGTTCCTGTGTTTCTATTTAAAATATCAATTCTCAATTCTTTGAAATTATGTAACCACGCATGTATGTAACTTGCAGTTAGCGGAAGATGTGAATGTAAAATTCATCACTTTAAATTAATTTCAAACACTATATTAGTGCAATAAAAAGCGTCCTCTGTGTTAATTGCAATTAAAATGCGAGCATTGCGTTCTCTGTCGCACGGGGTGCTATTGAAACTCTTTAACTCCCTTTAAATTTGCGACACGTTTAGCCAACCATGATATATTTCACTTTCATTGGGATCTAATCCTCGCTAAAGATGTGAGGTATATGTTCTGAGTCATTTTATTTTTACATCTTCAAGGTAAAATAATAAACATACATTTTAGGTTATATACATTCGGGTATGGCATGTAGCTATTTGCTGTTTCGGTAATAGGTTAAATGGTAAATTCTAGTTTGACTTTTAACAGCTGATTCTCAGCACATATAAAATATTGGATACCCTTCATGGATTTTAATATTTCCATTTCGTTAATACCTACATGGTATTTTATATATAGTTTGCAAATAGGGGTTACTTTCCAAATGATTATTTATGCCTATATATAACATGTGGTATCTTCATTTCTGAACGAGATGTACTTCGAAATATTCTAACTACCCATCTCTATATTATTATAAATGTTCATATACATATATCTATTGACAGATATTTCTAATAACCTTGAAAATGAATGTTTTTTTTCAACACACATACAAAACATTATGCAGCCGATATAACGGATATTCTTATATACACATATAATAGATCATAACTCGGACTGTTAGTCGTCTGCTAAAACAAATGCTGTTTTATTATCTCCAGGGTTTAAAAACACGTGTTTGTAAATGCATGTATTTGCATACGGACAGACTAAACAGTTAAATAGTTGGTGCAATTGCCCCTCACAGACTGGGCATCGCGTGAGTCACAGAAGTCGTCCTGTTGTTGAACATTATTGACTGTGACAGGTCACTTTGTTTGTGGTGCCTGGTGTAGTGAACTCAGTATTTTCTTCAATTTCAACACACTGAGTCTACCATAGAACTAAGCACATTTCTCTGTTAATTCATCTTACATTTCCAGATATTTTCACGGAAACTTCAAACTGTTCTCGCCGCTATGGTTAAGATTTCTAAAGTTTGCCAAGTCTTCACGTTGTACATTTAATACAGGCAATCATCAATATTGTTTGTGATTTAATGTATGCTTGAAATTGAAACGCGAGTACTACCGCCAGAAGACAGATAAGTTCAGCTCCCTTTCCGCTTTGATTTTCTTCTGACAACCGCTAACCTTTAAAAAAACAGAAGTTTGATTATAAAGTCAATGGTCGCTTGGGGGCGCTGTTGGTAAAGCAATGAGAGTCTCCTTCACTCGATGTCTAAATCTCACTCTTTCTTCCCCCTTTCTTTCTCTCTCTCGCTTTTCTTCACAGCTTGTGTCTGTGTTTCCAAAAACATAATGCATGTATTCGATTGTCTTTTGCACATTCCGCATACACACCACTATCGGCACCAAGCGAGTTCTTTTCTCACGGTCTCCAGAGTTGAAGGTGTCAATCCCAAGTCAGGAGTTGCCTTGGCTCCTGAGACAGCAATGGACTCACTTCCACTGCGCTCAGAGAAGAATCGGGTCCCAGATTTTCTCTGGCAAACCCCAGCTCCTGGAACTCGCCTGGTAACGACCCAACCAGAATAACAAGGCGAATGAGGCGGCGCTCAGAAAGATGCCCACAGATTTAGCAAACATTGCATGTCCACTCAAAGAGCAAATCGACCGCCCCCCCCCCCCCCCCCCCCCAAAAAAAAAAAAGTCTGTGCTACCCTCAATATAGAATAATAAAATATATTGTTTAATTGAGTTATTTGGATATTTAGCAAAGCAGAAATAATTTAAGAAATACAAATTGTCGGTATTTTGTGAATAATTATTTTACCTTAGGGAAACTATGAACACAGCTAATTTATAAACAATTGTCTACTAATCAGTTCAGACTAAATGTCTTATTGGTTTGTTATGAGGAATGATGAATTCTTTATCACCTGGGAGCGTAAATATGTTTTGGGTATAATTCAGCTAACACTTAACTGCACAGATTTAATAACTTTAGATTTGATAGCTCCTTTTCGTTGGATTTTTGATGTCGCTTAATATTTTGACACATGAAGTATCTAACAGACAGTAGGATTTTTCATCATTTAAGTACTTTTTTATCAAGCTGTCATTGCGCAACTGTCTATTGTTCCCACTTGTGTAGGTAAAGTCCGCTGAACAGCACGATTGATCTGATTTAACTGCGAGCTTAAATGTTCGATAAGCATGTTTTTTTTAAAAAATCGGTTGAACTTTAGAATAACATTCTTTGTCTGTCACGTCACGGGAAGATATAATTGAACTGTGCCGCACATCTCTAACCGCTCTTAAATATTCCGTTTTTCTTTCTCTAAGATGGGCGCCAATGTGTGCACAAACTAAACTGACTATTGGTGTATGTTTTACAAGTAATGCATAGAAGCAGCAAACAATGGCTTTCACTCCAGGGATTTGATTTGTAAAATAATGAAGCTGGGTTTTCTCAAATCTCGGTATACCGACTGGCTGTAAAATAGAAAACGGCGTGAAATATATAGGGCTATAACTTTGATATGGAAATGTGGTGTTTCTATTTACAAGGAAAGCCAATGTTCCCCTTAAATCGAAAGAAGCACCCATCATACCTCTTTCTCTCACCTAAAAACACAAAGCTGCACATCTGTTCAACTCGATTGCCGCAAAGATTCTGATTATTGGAACAAAAGCTGTGATTTTAAATCATTGACAGTAAGAGTTTGACCGCGTGTCTATTAGAAAATGATTTCAAAACTCCAAGTGGAAATATACATGTAATTGCTGATTTTAACAAATAAGCAGGAAAGGCATTTCCATTGGTGCAATGTCATTAAATACAGGTACCTTGCTTGGCATACTTAGAAATTTCATTAAAAAGGGTGGAGTGAAAGATTATTTATTTAGCATAAGTAACTGCGGGTATCATTTTACAGCATCTGACTTTGACGAGTAATTGAGAGAAACTGAAGTTATCTGCTGAAGAACGCGTCCGTGATAACTCTTACACCACGGAGAATTCTGGACAGTGAATAGACCCAAATTTATTTTAAAAACATTTTTCTCAACCGAATTAAATATCCAAGAAGAACAATAGCAAATTTGCAACGCTATTTTTTGTCACATAAAGTAAACATTTTCCTTGTATGCCCGCGTTCAAATGTCAAATCTCCCCATAAAACACGCAACGTTCACACCTCAGTATTTAATATAAGATGTTGGTAATTGGTTTAACAATTACACTACACCTTGTCTTTGTGCATTAACAGTTGATGGACCCTGTCATTTTTTTTAACAATAATTATCTCCAATGATTCATTTCAATTCCCCTTCTCGCTAAAATTAATTTCATAAATGAAACCACGTTTTCCTTTTTCTCAGAAAACATGTCATTTTCCGATCCCTTTCAAAGAGATTCCAATCCGTACGCATCCGTTTTATTAGACGTTCTCTGAAACAGAAAAAAAGATATATTAACATTTTAAGGCAATTTATTTTGTTTAAAAACGACCTTAAACATGAAATGGCGGAAGCTGTACAAAATGCAAGTTATGTAAATATTCAAGTCCAGAAGAAGACGTCGCCTTTCGAGCGATGCCAAATATTAAAACATTATTTAAATCGTGCAAATAAGAATTGGCTCCTCTGATATTATTTGATATATTTAGGAAATGGAGAATCTACTCCTATGTAATTACATTGTAGAAACCATTTGGGACTCGGTGGGAAGTTATTCGGAGAAGCGTGTAAATAATATTCGATTCCGAATGGGATCCTAATGTGCATCAAACCTCGGACTGGTGCACACAATTATAGGCAGTATTGTTGGGGAGAAAACACCAAATCATAACATCTAGTAGCTCGCAATGGTATAAATTACACTTCTGACCAAAAAAAATCATCACTGCAAATACATTTCTGCTGATAAATTAACATGAATCAAATAATCAAATACCGAGTTGAACTCCCAACATGCCAGTGTTGCTAACGAATTGTTTGAATGTCACTACTGATAAACAGAACTCAGCAAATTTCATACCCAGTAAGAGGCGATGGTATAGACAAGAAATAATAATTGTTGTTTTCTATCAAACTTTATCGTAAATTACTCATTCACCCTGGGTAAAATAAATTAATGCCGAAACCGACTTTGGTGTTTAAAATACGCTCACAGTGCTAAAAAAAAAACCCCACTGTTGATAGCATTGCGTAAACATGTCAACCACACATTTAAAATGAGTCATTCATCAGAAATTGGTCACAAATTATACAAGGTTTAATTTGTATTGATTTGCGTGCTTATCTATTTGTGAAAACTTTTACGTAATTACCTACATAGTCATTGGCTTGTGTTAATATTACCGTATTGTTTTGAAACAAATTTCTTATAATCGCAGAGAACATGGCACATGTGTATTTTTAACAATCTATTATATCGGTGGTAGGTTGTTAAGCGCCCTTGTAAGTATCGATGGCACTTTAATCCAAATGTGCAATTTTCAGGCAGAAGTTAAAATCTAAAGTATGTTATTTGAATCCTTTGCAATTGACGAGAAGTGTCGCTTAAAATATACTCACTGCTCGTAACAAGTAATAAAGAGTACTTCCACTGAAAAAAGAGTTTTACTTGTCACTGTCCGGGGTAGTAAACATGTTGGTGTTAGCAGACGGTCCATGTTTTGTGTGAAGGATTTGCTGTTGAATCGTCAGTCGGAAATCTGTAACATTTTTCCCAGTTTCGTAACTTTGAATATCTTCAATGATCTTGGTGTTTGTTTTAAATTACCAGTATTAATCGACTCATTCATTAGATTTGATGGATTTATAAATTGCCAGTCTAAGTATGTTTTTCTCGACATCATCCTTAAATCACTCTGATATTGTTCTGTGGTTCATTGAAATAAAACTTGTACGTAGGGTGATTTCTAACGTTTCATCCATGTCACCATTAGCATAAACATTGAATAGAACCATAGCATCCTTGCAGTGCAGAAGGAGGCCAATCGGCCCATCGAGTCAGCACGACCCTTCGAATGAGCACCCATGCTCATGCCCACACTACCCATGCCCCCCCCCCCCCCCCCCCATCCCTGGAACCCTATAACCTAACCTGCACATCCCAGGACATTAAGGGGAAAATAAGCATGGTCAAGCCACCTGACCTGCATATCTTTGGACTGTGGGAAGAAAACGAAGCACCCGGAGGAAAACTAGGAGACACGGGGAGAACGTACAAACCCCACACAGTCATCTCAGGCCGGACTTGAACCCGGGCCCCTGGCGCTGTGAGGTAGCAGTGCTAACCGTCGTGCCGTTCAAAATCAAGATGTATAATTGAGATTATTTGATGCTGATCTGTAGCGGTGTATTGCAGTTTCTGTGGTAACTTATTTTATGGCAAATTACTTGAAATAATATGTATTCACGCAATGAGATTTGCGCCAATAGTAGGGAAGTTGGATAGTGTCTATGTACCTCGTGTATCTATCTGCTCCTATGTGTATCTGATTTCTGTGTGTATCTGCCTTGTGTGTATTTGTCCCGATAGGTATCTGTCTCCAGTGCGTGTATCTGCTCCTGTGTGTATATCCAATGTATGTGTGCATCTGTCCATGTATGTATATCTGCTCTGTGTATGTATGTATACCTACCCTGTATATATCTGCCCCGGGTATGTGTCTGTGTGTTTGCTCCATGTAATTGTGTGTATCTGTCCCTGTGTGTGTTCCAGCTCTTGATGTATATGTTTGTATCTGCCCCTGAGTATGTGTGTCTGCCCCTATGTATGCCTGGTTATTTGTGTATGTGCATGTACCTTCCTCTGTGTGTGTGATCTGACCCTGGGTGTATGTGTGCATCTGCCTGTGTGTGCATCTGCCCTCTGTGTTTGTCTGCACCATATGTGTATCTGCCCTTGAGTGTATATGCCTCTAGGTGTGTGTGTGTGTATCTGACCCTATGTGTTTGAGAATTTGTCCCGTGTGTGTGTATCTGCCCATGTGTGTTTGTGTGTATACACTCTGCGTGTGTGTGTATGCGCCCCTGTGTGTATCTGCAGCGCTTGTGTCTATATCTGCTGCTGTGTGTATCTGCCTCAGTGTGTATCTGTCCCCATGTGTGTGCATCTGCCCCTGTGTATGACATATGAGGAGAGATTAAACAGTTTGGCCTTATACTCGTGGGAGTTTAGAAGGATGAGAGGGGATCTGATCAAGGTGTATAAAATACTAAAAAAGGGATTGATAAAGCAAACATAGACCAAATATTCCTCCTTGTGGGGCAATCTAAGACAAAAGGTCACAAATATAGGTTGAGAGGTGGTAGATTTAAAACTGCGATAAGGAGGCACTCCTTCTCATAGAGGGAGGTGAATATGTGGAACTCACTGTCCCTTAGTGCGGTGATCCATATCATTAAATGGTTTCAAGAGGAAGATAGATATATTTCTGATAATAATCCCGGGTGAAAAGGATATGGGGAATAGGGAGGGAGGTGACTTTGAGACCAGGAAGAGATCAGCCATGATCTGATTGAATGGTGGAGCAGGCTCGAAGGGCCGAATTGCCAACTTCTGCCCCTAATTCCTATGTGTGTGCATATCCCTCTGTGTGTGCATCTGTTCTGTATGTGTGTGTACCCCTGTGTGTGTGTATCTGCCCCATGTGTGTGTGTCTGCCTAGTGTATGTGTGTGCATTTGCCACATGCGTGTGCATCTGCCCCATGTATGCGTGTGTCTGCCTAGTGTATGTGTGCATTTGCCACGTGTGTGTGTACCTGCCCCATGTGTGTGTGTCTGCCTAGTGTATGTGTGTGCATTTGCCACGTGTGTGTGCATCTGCCCCATGTATGTGTGTGTGTATCTGCCCCTGTGTGCGTGCATCTGCCCATGTATATGTATCTGCCTGTATATTTGTGTGCATCTATCCCTGTATGTGTTTCTGCCCCTGTGTGCGTGCTTCTGTCCCTGTGTATATGTGTGCATCTGCCCCATGTGTATATCTGCCCCTGTGTAGGAATATCTGCCCTTGTGTGCATGCATCTGTCCCTATATATATGTACGTATCTGCCCCTGTGTGTGTGTGTGTATCTGCCCGTGTGTATGTTTATCTGCCTGTGTGTGTGTTTGTTTTTGCCCCGTGTGTGTATCTGCCCCTGTGTGCAAGCATCTGCCCCTCTGTGTGTGTGCACCTGCCCCATATGTATATCTGCCCCTGTATGTGTGTGTATCTCATCCTGTGGTATGTATCTGCCTCTGTGTCCGTGCATGTGTCCCTGTGTATGTGTGCGCATCTGCCCCATGTGTCTCTCTGCCCCTCTGTGTATGTGTATCTGCCCCTGTGTGTGTCGATCTCATGTGAATCACTACAACCTGTAGAGTCGGCACTCAGTTTGGGCAGCGCTGTTTGAAAGTCCGGATTATTTCTTTCTTCTGACTCGCCGGCCCAATAGGTTGAGCTAATGCTGAGGGCGTCGTGTGAATGAACTAGAAAACACTCGACAGGTCGTGAATAATCGTTTTAATGAGTGTGTAAAGCATGCGACGGGGTGCAGAGAGCTGTCGGGTTAAACAAACAACTTGTACCCTGATGTAATCCGATTGTTAAAGTGCAAAGTGGTGTCAATCCAGTCTTCCGTTCCGTTGGTTAAAACCACAGCTCCAACACGCGGGAGTCCAATTGTCCCAATTAAAGAAAAATAACAATATTTTCTTAACTTGAGTGTGATCTTGTTTAATGTTAGTCTGGTTTAGTCAAGCATCAAGTCAGACAAAAAGGTGATTTGTGATCGCACTACGGTCTTTAATCAAAGTCCAAGTTAATGCACAATGTATTTGCAACCCATAGACGGCAATGCATTAATATTTTGTTGAAAACAATTTGTCTATGTAACGTATTTATTTCTAGCAAAAAACAGCGAATGAGGGCGAACAATGCAGACCCTCTAGCATCAGTTAAGTGCTTTGATATTTTATACACAAGGTACACAGTGAGTTGGTTTCATGAGCATTTAAACTATATAAAGCTGAGTTTTTGAACGGGACGAAGAGACGCTGACACACAAACAGGCCCGAATGCCCTCCAGTTCCAACACAATCACGTGTTTCCAAACTGTTGGCCCACGTGTGAAACTGTCTCAGAATTAGGAAGATGTTCGCATGCACCGCTCCCAGTGTATAACCGTGAAGTAGGCCATTGTAATTTTCATACAAAAGGATCGAAATAAATACTTAGTTTCAATTAATTACGGCGACGTATCGCCCAAGCATAAGAAAGTGAGCGACGTAGCGAAACAAATGCCTTTGCACAGGGGTCTGCCTCACTGTCCAGTGCTGATCGCAAAACTATTTTGGAATCCATTGGTCACTTTTAAATTTCCAGTTGCAGTCATTTCAGGCCGCTTGTCCCGAGATTCCGAGAACAATAATTTGGAAAATATGCTCTGTGCGGAGAAAAAAGGCATTTCCAAAGAATTTTACAATCTGCTGGTAACTTGGTGTTAAAATAGATCATTGTTTTACGAATACTTATGACAGCTGACATTACTGTTGAACGATGCGGACCTAGTTATGAAGAACATTTAGTCTAGCCGCAATATTAAAGCATCAGCCCTATTGATTATTCAGCAATATTCCTCCTGAAGCAAACCTGCATGCGTTGATATTCTTTTATGTTCATTAATTGCTATTAATTATTTTTATTTTGACATACATAATTCAAAAATAATGCAAGTAAAATATTGCCTAGTAAACAGTTCAGACAGAGTTACAGTAATTATACAGTGGAATGAAAAATCAGTCCAAGAAAATTGAAGATTTACAGGGTGTAGACAATGAGTGGTATACAATTGGCCTGTTCTCCTGCTTCCCAAGAAAGATGCGAGGAAAGTAAAATAATTATAAGTGTTGATATTCCAGAATTGTTTCAGTTCATGTGTCAACATTACAAGGAATTGTTATATACCTCTAGGAGCCAAATAACCCTAATAATCTTTACAATATACCCCCAAATTGCTTTTTATTCTAGCTGTTTGTTTTCTCTGCGTTGCTGTGTAAGTAAGATGCACTAACATATGTTTACGTCAATACAGCTGTGCTTTAAGAAACGTTTGTCTTGCTGAAGTGAAAACAGGGTACAGAAACAAAAACATTCACAACGTCAGACGCAGGCGGGTGACAATTCTTAACACGTCAAGAGTAACCCGCCAGTTTCTGAGGCAATGGGAATATGCAGGGGCTGCTATCAGATACCGATTTGTCCAAATGTTGTGTAATTTAAAAGTCGATACCAAACATAAATTTTCGAATTCGGTCTCATGCCTGTACACAGCGTCAGGGCATGTGAGTGTTTGCATCACTGGCTGCTGGAGAAATACACTTCACATCTTTCGATCAAAACCCCCTTTTACTGCCAAGCGAAGTCATCGCTTCAAATCCGAATCATTTGTAGATAACACCCCACTGCGCGAAGCTTTAATGATTTCACTTACTGTACTTGGATTAATGAATAAAAATATAACCACATATCCGCCTGTGATCAATTGCAAGTGAAAAGGAGGGCGGATTGACTTTGCTGAGGGTGCGATGGCCATGCCTCGAGTCTCGCTGGCCGCCGCTCGGAAAACGGAAGGCGGCAGCCAAGCTCGGCCGCCAGTTTGAACATGCCACTCGTTTGCTTCCTTACGGCAGTCAGTGTGAACGGATCTGTTAGTCTGGGGTTTGAGATAACATCTTCCTGAAGGCATTGGCCCTAACCAGAGCGATTCTGAATTCTTCAGCACCCCCAACATAAATAAAGCTGCCCCTGATACTCACACAGGCGCTCAGACGGTAGGTAGGGTGAAGAGCACTCCAACGCTGGAACTCACTGCCTGACCAGGTGTCCTAGAAACCAATTTTAGACAACACGAAATATTGTGCAAAGGAAGGGTGAACGTGATGAATGCAATTCTGGTCACAGTGCATAGAGACAATCCATGGCATAAAGTGCTCTTTTGTACAATAAAAGCAGAGTTCGGCGCCGGTGCGGGTTGCGCACGTAAATAGCAGGGTCTCTGCCGGAGTAGGAATTGCTATTGTTAAACGCGCTGAAGCCATTGTGTGGAAAGTAAAGGCGAAAGGGCAAAAGCATTCTTCAGATTGAGTTTCTTTAAGTATTCCCTCTCGAAACAGTTCACTAGTTTTCGGAAAGTACTGTATTAAAAGTAAACATTCTAAAATTCACAAAAGCAGATGTTGAAGACTTGCTGCCTCCTTGGACACATTGTGCGTTGTTTCATTATAAGCAACATTTCAAAAATGAGGACACATCAATTTTTCCAGACGATCCTGGTGATGGGTGTCTTGCCGCCTTCTATGTTTTGGAACTTTAGAATATCAAACACTAGCAGGATATATGATTGAATGTAAACTCTGGAAAAACTGAGATGATCAAAATAAAATTCACCGTAAAATTGTACCATTTGAAATCCTCCAGTTGTCTACGCTCACAGCATCAGATCAATGCAATTTTAGCATTTTGTTTCTATGGAATAAAAGACGCTTATTTAATTTTTCATTTTTAATCATTGTGCGTTTCGGATCTTTTAGAAGTCTATTTCCAACTCTGTAACTATAATCTTATCTTCAAAGGCTGGTTACAGCTTTGTCTAACAGTTGAACCAACACATTTTGTGTTAACTGTACTTCTATTTAGGATTTAATAAAACAACAAATTTCTTGATAAATATGCAATGCATCACCATTTAAATTTGCTGAAATTAATCTGACATTGTTTAGACGTTTCATCATTATAGCCAGATTGTTTCAGTTGCTTCATGTAAAACAAGTGAAATGTAGCAATTTAAATCAATGTAACTGATAAGTCACTGAATATTGTATAAAGATAAAATTACGCGATAACCTGATACATATAACATGTATTATCGACGATTCAAATGATTTAACTCTCTTTCGAGATACCACGGCTTCTGCTCAAATAAAAATCAGAACCGACTCAGGCACTTTTTGTTGGCATTTGCTACCAACGCACATTAATACACTATCATGTTGTAAAGATTTTAGACGGAGGTAGTGCCGTTATCTTTGCATCATTTTGTTTTCTGTAAAGTGATGGGAATCGTTTACACTTTTCTCCGATACGTTAAAAACACGAGTTTATCGGTATAATGAAACCTTTTGGTATAAAGTGTGCGCTCTTAGATCGCATATTTCCAAAATTACATACCAGACTAGCGAGCTGGTAATTTCTCACCATTTCTCAGCTGTTTTTAAATATAAACAGAGATTGGGTTGAAGCTAAAATGAGATATTTACCATTTAGGCATAGCTAGGTTAACAGGAACAAACTTAGCAAACAGCTTAATCTTTTCACATAAAAACACGAGCTTACTAATACATTTAATTGATAGCGGTCAGATTTATAACTTTGTTGATTAAAACACAGTGTTAGACTTTTACTTTGAAACTGACTTGCACACGTATAAAATACAGGTCATTCACTTGGCTTGGCATGAAGGACGCTATCCAGACCTCTAACCGTTAACGTTGCCATTCATACAACACACCCAATAAATTATCAAATGCGTCACCTTGGTTGAAAACATCTTCATACACCACACTGGACCAATAAGCAATGCTTTCAAGGGTTATTTTTAATTTGATTCTTCAAACGTGAGCTTCAAAAGCATCCGCATATTTATTTATTTTATGTACTTGTGGAAATTGTATATTTAGCTTGAAGAATCAAATCTAGGCGCGTTTGAGGAGTGGAAAGACCAAGACATCATTAATGTTTTCATTTAAATAAACTTCAACCCAACCTTCCGAACAATCTCCAGCGTATGAAAATTTTACATTCGGAAAATGTTAGTGTGTTCAATCTTCACTGCATCTTGAATATCAGAAAATATTTTTTAAGTTGAGGATTTCTCCAAGAATAAACAGAACGCCACATACATTTA
Organism: Scyliorhinus torazame; assembly: GCF_047496885.1. Lineage (NCBI taxonomy): Eukaryota > Metazoa > Chordata > Chondrichthyes > Carcharhiniformes > Scyliorhinidae > Scyliorhinus > Scyliorhinus torazame. Next base: position 223,732,048 of record NC_092708.1, on the reverse strand, counting down.
CTATTAGACGCTGGCGTTAACACAATTAAGTGGATAAAACAATTACTTAAACTGATATCTGGGAGTCTCATTATTAGCCATGTTGCTAACAAGCAACTGGATAAACAAAAGGTCATTTTGTGTTGAAAATATGACAGTATATGATGAACGTTTATTGTAGAAATTGGATCTATTTATTTTTTATTTTCTTGGTCACTTTAAGGGAACAGGATTACATTTGGCCAAGATAACATTAGCCTTATAATTTGGAAATAATTTAGCCAAATGTGTGAAAGTTTGATGCAACTACACCATCAAGTCAGAATAGAAAATAAAAGCTGATCTATGGCAGCTTTTTAAAAACAAAAGTTCTATTTGATAAAATGAAATAACGCTTTTACATTTTATATAATTTAGAGACCCTGATTTTCTGCACTGAACGTTGAGGTGATTTAGAGTAGTTTGTCTCTTTTACCTTTGGATTCTGGGTGTGATAAAGCCCAGGCAGATGGGATGAATCATCCTCACAATTTGATGCTTCTTAAGGGCTGTAACTGAAACAACTTTGTGCTGCATTAACCCAGTTTTCATTGGATATGAGTGTACAGCAAAAAAAATCTGTCTGTAATTTGGCAGCAATTGCTGTTGATTGGGTAGTCTCACTCAGATAGGCCATAATGCTGACTTGATGTGTAGTAAATTGGATTGGATTTGTTTATTGTCACTTGTACCGAGGTACAGTGAAAAGTATGTTTCTACGAGCAGCTCAACAGATCATTAAGTAAATGGAAATATCAGGGCATGATCTTTTAGTTAGGGCAAGAAATGCTTGAAATAACACACAGAACACACAATACTGCCTATTCCTCCAGCAAATATCAGCTATCTGCCAATATGCTTGTCATGTTTCTTGATTTAAAAGGTTCAGTGGTTTTCAGGTTAACACACTAAGGGAAATTAATAACGATCTCGTCATACAAACATAAAGTAATTACCGGATAATTTGACATTTTCTTATTTAATAATTTTGTTTATTTTTAAATGTGTTTATCTGCTCCAGAATACTCTCTATTACCAAAGCTGAAATGGTAAACATAATTTGAATTATTTTTATTTAAATGACAATAGAAAAACAGTTTAAAATATATTTACAAACATAAAATTACATATTTTTTTGTACACTAGAAAGAAACTGTTGCTAACATTAATAATGTGCTTTCCATGCATTCCATATTAAAATAATTTGGGACCATTCATGTTCTTTTAATTTTAACCAGCTCAAGATTTATATCTTGATTTTTGATAGCAACAAAATAATTTTTCATATCGTGAATAATGTTATAATATGATTATCAAAGTGGTCTTGATGCAATAACTAAGGTATATTTCAAAACCACACAATGTTTACTTCATTAATGTGAAATGTTCTATATTCACTCCTTTACATATAAGTATCTAAAGCAGGGCAACAATTATCATTGAGAAGCACTTGAAATATCTGCTGACAACATGGTATGCAATTTGTATCGTAGTATGGTATTGGGTGAATGCATAAATATATGAAAATGAAGGACAGGAAGAAAATCAGCTGGACATTTTGTTTTCTTATGATTAGTTTCATTTTGATCAAGTCATATGTTTGGTTATTTTACTGAACCATTTGATTGCTTGGCTACCAAGCGACCACCAATTCCTCAACAGGATAACATATTATAAAAAGCCAATATCAGTTTCAAAAACAACACTACATGTGCTAATTCAGAGACTGTACACTCCAGTGTCTACTAATTACTTATGCAAGAATGTGCAGACATCACTGAAGAATAGAGGACGTAGAGTTGGTTAAAACCAACAATTACCTCATGCTTTAATTAACAATTTGTTCCCGATTCCTAGCACCCTGCCTTTGCATTCATATAGTAAAACAATACACTGGATCCTTATTTACTAAAAAAAATATACATTCACGTTCTCCTTGATTTGTGAATAAAGTGTGAGATTTCACAGTCTAAGCTTTTATTGTGATTTATCAACATTTAGTTAGAGTGTGACTAATTAAGAACATGTGCACATTCAAGACTTTGCAATTGCACAAAAAATACATTTACTACACAAACAAACTAAATTTGCTCATTCAGATATTATAATATTAGAATGTCTGAACTGACTAACTTTATGCACATTTGTCTCTTATCAATTGTACTGTAAGTATGTCAGGTACTGCTGAGCAAATGCAAACAAACCACTGCCATAATGAGAGGGATATTAGTAAATTAAACCAATTGTGTCAATGTACGTGCATTCGTACGTGCACCCTTGGTAGCCAGGGAAAGGGTTGGCCCACTGAAGGATAGGCAAGGGAATCTATGTGTGGAGCCAGAGGAAATGGGCGAGGTACTAAATGAATACTTTGCATCAGTATTCACCAAAGAGAAGGAATTGGTAGATGTTGAGTCTGGAGAAGGGGGTGTAGATAGCCTGGGTCACATTGTGATCCAAAAAGACGAGGTGTTGGGTGTCTTAAAAAATATTAAGCTAGATAAGTCCCCAGGGCCTGATGGGATCTACCCCAGAATACTGAAGGAGGCTGGAGAGGAAATTGCTGAGGCCTTGACAGAAATCTTTGGATCCTCGCTGTCTTCAGGGGATGTCCCGGAGGACTGGAGAATAGCCAATGTTGTTCCTCTGTTTAGAAGGGTAGCAAGGATAATCCCGGGAACTACCGGCCGGTGAGCCTTACTTCAGTGGTAGGGAAATTACTGGAGAGAATTCTTCGAGTCAGGATATACTCCCATTTGGAAGCAAATGGACGTATTAGTGAGAGGCAGCACGGTTTTGTGAAGGGGAGGTCATGTCTCACTAACTTGATAGAGTTTTTCGAGGAGGTCACTAAGATGATTGATGCAGGTAGGGCAGTAGATGTTGTCTATATGGACTTCAGTAAGACCTTTGACAAGGTCCCTCATGGTAGACTAGTACAAAAGGTGAAGTCACACGGGATCAGGGGTGAACTGGCAAGGTGGATACAGAACTGGCTAGGCCATAGAAGGCAGAGGGTAGCAATGGAGGGATGCTTTTCTAATTGGAGGGCTGTGACCAGTGGTGTTCCACAGGGATCAGTGTTGGGACCTTTGCTGTTTGTAGTATATATAAATGATTTGGAGGAAAATGTAACTGGTCTGATTCGTAAGTTTGCAGACGACACAAAGGTTGGTGGAATTGCGGATAGCGATGAGGACTATCTGAGGATACAGCAGGATTTAGATTGTCTGGAGACTTGGGCGGAGAGATGGCAGATGGAGTTTAATCCGGACAAATGTGAGGTAATGCATTTTGGAAGGGCTAATGCAGGTAGGGAATATACAGTGAATGGTAGAACCCTCAAGAGTATTGAAAGTCAAAGAGATCTAGGAGTACAGGTCCACAGGTCATTGAAAGGGGCAACACAGGTGGAGAAGGTAGTCAAGAAGGCATACGGCATGCTTGCCTTCATTGGCCGGGGCATTGAGTATAAGAATTGGCAAGTCATGTTGCAGCTGTATAGAACCTTAGTTAGGCCACACTTGGAGTATAGTGTTCAATTCTGGTCGCCACACTACCAGAAGGATGTGGAGGCTTTAGAGAGGGTGCAGAAGAGATTTACCAGAAGTTGGCTGGTATGGAGGGCATAAGCTATGAGGAGCGATTGAATAAACTTGGTTTGTTCTCACTGGAACGAAGGAGGTTGAGGGTCGACCTGATAGAGGTATACAAAATTATGAGGGGCATAGACAGAGTGGATAGTCAGAGGCTTTTCCCCAGGGTAGAGGGGTCAATTACTAGGGGGCATAGGTTTCAGGTGAGAGGGGCAAGGTTTAGAGTAGATGTACGAGGCAAGTTTTTTACGCAGAGGGTAGTGGGTGCCTGGAACTCACTACCGGAGGAGGTAGTGGAAGCAGGGACGATAGGGACATTTAAGGGGCATCTTGACAAATATATGAATAGGATGGGAATAGAAGGATACGGACCCAGGAAGTGTAGAAGATTGTAGTTTAGTCGGGCAGTATGGTCGGCACGGGCTTGGAGGGCCGAAGGGCCTATTCCCGTGCTGTACATTTCTTTGTTCTTTGTTGTTGTTTGTTCGAAAATCCGAAAGTGGTCATTTGTCCTTATTATGGTCAAAGTTACACTGTTACTCTTATTGTCAGTTTATATTGAGGCTATTCTAGCACAAACCGATACAGAAAGCATCCAATCAGATTAGTTTTCTGGATGAGGAAAAGGTGCATTTTTTCTGTGCATTTGTTTCTGCACACTACGGGCGGGATTCTCCACTTCGCGATGCCACAAACGCAAACCGTGATCGGGCATCCGGCCAAAATCAATCTGTGCCGGTTTGGGCGCCATGCTCTGGAATCCCTTGCTGGTGGCCATAATGAGGTTTGCGTCCCGTGGCGGCATGCAAAACCGGAATGTGATTAGCGGGTTGGACCCAGTATGCTCTGCCCTTCCTCGATGCTCTGCCCCTCTCAGGCGGATGCCCCATGGACGCTAATCACTACACGTATTTACAAACGTGGGCTGGGTGCCATGGCTGTGGAGGGGGAATGGGAGGCGAAAAGAAAAACGGAAAAACCATTGAAAACTGTTGGGCATGCTGGGGGATGGCTGCCCGGTCTGGGTACAGCAGCAGGGAGTGACGGTGCCAAGTCCGTGGACTTGGAGTGTCCCCCTCGGGATTGGGGTGGCCTGGCTCAGACAACCATTGCTGCAGTCTGTCTTTTAAACGCACTCCTTTGGTGCTACTTACAGGCACCTGGCTGCTCACACAGCTGAGTGCTGCCTGTGTCCTTTAAATGTTCAGAAAGCCTCTGGTTACTGGGAGCCCAACCAGGCCGCCCTTCTGGACACCCTCATACCCCAGCTGTATCATCAAGGGCCAAGCTCAATTAAGAGTCCACCAGGTGTTGGCACTCCTCAGAAGTGCTGCCCCATTGCAGAGGAGGCAGGGAATCAGCAAAGCTCACCCCAACCAGAGGACAACTGCACGTGGCCTTTGGAATCCTCCCTTGTTCTCCGCTCCTCTCAGAGCAGAGGACTTACCAACGCCTCTGAATCATCAGCTGTCTCCTCCTGGTGAGACTGGCAGGACTGACTGCCTCTGCTACCACGTCCCAGGCAGTGTTCAGGAAGTAAGGTTGAGTTCGCGGCCCACGCTGGGGAAGAGGATGTCCCTCCGCTCCTCACTGGCATGGAGCTGAGGGTCCAACTCAGACTCCTGACCTCGGGGACAGGTCTTCTCTGAGCCAGCTTGGTAGCTGTGGTGAGTGCGTGGTAAGTGGAGCGCTTAAAAACAGCCCCAGCTGCCTGGCTCTTTGCCGCTGTAGCGCACAATGACTTACGAGAGAGACGAGAAGTGATGAAGTCGATTGAGGCTTTATTAAGCGAGACTTGTCCCCAGCAGTTCAGCAACAGAATGAAGCGGCGGGGAGAAGCTCGGGTTCTTATACTCCGCCTTCAGGGCGGAGCCAGGAGTCAGCAGCCAACCAGGACCCGGGATCTGTCAGCCAATAGCATCATGGCTTCACAGTCCCACATGACCCGTAATACATACCACCACAGCCGCTAACTCCAGTCCCAGAGGTTAGAATGTCCACAGGGCCAGGAATTGCTTGGAATTCGTGCAAGCAGAATGCTGACCCATTAGCATGTCCTGAATTGCTCCACAAATAGCACCGCCAATGGGAAAATAACAATTCAGTCCCTCGCCAGCACTTAGTGTCCCAATGGAGAATTTTGCTCCACATGTCAGAAACTTATACTTTAATGTAGTTTATTTAACATAATAAAATACCTAAAGATGCTTCATCAACGTCTTCCTGAGCTTTCACCAATTTCATTCGAAATCAACCACAAAGTATTGCACAAGAGCAATCCAAATGTAATATTCCTTCTTAAATTCCTGTCCATTTCTGAAGAGCCATTTGGTTGGGTCTTAACAGGAAAATACCCACTTCGCAAGAACATGCTCCTCTGGAACAGTCCAGTTGTAATTGAAGCTTCCAAGCATGTGGAATTGAATTCTGGTTCCAATACTACTAAAGCACAAGGGCTGGACTCTCCGTTCCTGAGACTAAGTACTGACGCCGGGGCAGAACTCATGGACTTTCACGACAGCAAAACGAGAGCCGAACCTGGATCGATTCAGCGACTGTGGAAGGACTGGCACCGACACCACGTGGAACACAATCGATTCCAATGAAAAACCGTGCGGGAGTCGCTGGGTCTGTGATTGACACTCAGGAGGCTGAGAAGCTATAGCCCCATACACACATTACAATCCCCACACACACTCATCCTAGTGAACAAGATGGCACTGGTTGTGCTGGTGTGCGCCCATACAGCTGATGGGTTGGCTGGGCCAGAGGGCACCTAGGGGCGTGGCCTGGGGGAGGGGGGACCTATATGACCCATGGCCCACATTCAAAGTGGGCTGTTAGCGGCGTGCGCAGCTGCATAGCATCCTTGCCAGCTGCGGCAATGGTGTTCCGTGCCCGTCCACCTCGACCCCACAGCCCTCCTCCTGGCCACCACCCGCGACTCCCCCTTGTCCTGGGAGAAGATCCCAGCCACCGGCACAACTGCCCGCAAACCATGAAGATGGCGAACACTTTCCGTGCCCCCTCTCTCTCTCTCAGCAACCACGACGCCGGTTTCACGATTTTTAAAAGCACAAGTGAACCGTGCCGTCGGAAGGCGGAGAATCGCGGAGGCCCCGGAGAATACCGGGTCAGGCCCGTTAATGATATGCAACAGTGTTTACTGTACATGTGTTCCGAATCACATTGAAGCTTCTATCAACGTGACAGGGAATTGCGATTTAGCGTCAAATCGACGCCTACCACAATTTGGTGTCGGAACCTTTTCTCCATCCAATTGCGTTTCGCAATTTCAACATCAGTCAATGGAAAATCCCGCACAATATCTTTGTGCTTTAATCTATTGAGACATGGAGAATTGAGTTCTTATAAAAGTTGTACATGTTAGGCGGGAATTTCCGTTTCTCAGAGTGTTGACGCCAACGCAGAATTCGTGGACTTTCACGACAACAAACTGACGCCACATCTGGAATGATTCCATTACTGTTGAGGGGTTAGCACTGGATCTACATGAAACACAATTGATTCCAATGAGAAACGGTGCCGGATTCACCGGATTCGGGATTTGTATTCAGGAGGCTGACAAGCTGCAGCCGCCTATACACACTTCACTCCCCACACACACCATCCCAGCCAACAAGATGGCAGCAAGGAGAGCAGCTCCAGCTTTACTGACGCCGAGCTGGGGGGCCTCCTGGACGTGGTGGAGGAGCGGCGGATGACCCTGTACCCAGCCCGGAAAGGAAGCTGCCAGCTGCCGCCATTCATCGTGCCTGGGCACAGGTGGCATTGGCGGTCAGTGCCACCAGCAACACCGGTTGAACACCGAAAGAAACTGCATGACCTCCTCAGGGTGGCCAGAGTGAGTAGGCAGCACTGTGCCCCGGCACTAATCTGTGTCCCACACACCCGTAACGCTACCCCCCAACCCGGAGGGCGGCCGGACCCCCAAACTGTTCCTCACGCCGGTACCATACTGGCCGCTATGGCTGGTGCCCTGGTCACTGAGGTCACCAGCTACGCACCCACTGGGCTGCATGAGTTGGACTGTCTTACATTGTCATTTCCTGTTCCACCCACCCGCCTTTCCAACCCCAGGAGAAGGCTGCGCACAACCACCAGGAATGGGAGAAGACAGTAGGGGGACCACCAGAGCTGCAACCCTTCACTGTGGCCGAGCAGAGGGCCCTGGACATGGTCGGTGGCCCGGAGGAACGGGAGGTCACTGAGGTGGCGCTCGGCCACGGGCGACGAAGTGAGACCTTGCTGAGTTGCGGTTCCCCGTGACACGTGTGTCAACCCCCCCAACTGCTCCCCACCACCCTCACCCCCACACCACCCTCACCCCCACACCACCCTTATGCCAACACCACCTTCACCCCCACACCACCCTCACTCCAACATCACCCTCACCCCCACATGACCCTCAGCCCCACACCACCACACTCCATCCCCACCCACACGCCCATCTCCAATCCCCCGCGGCCCGCAGTCTAAACATGCGTCTCGTCTTGTGCCTTACAGGACCTGCTGGGGATGGGGCTGGTCCATCAGGCGTCCCCCGCCCCCAGCCAGTGCCACAGTCGGAGCCTCCCCATGAGCCCAGCAGTATTGGGAGCAGCTAGGACACCAGCCCTCCACTCGAGACTCAGGAGACCCCAGAGCTCGGGTCAGAGGGTGACAGTGATTTTCCGTCACAACTGTCTCCAACACCCTCCACCATCCCAGAGACACTCTCCTCCATTGGGCATGTTCATGAAGAGGTTCCTGGGACACTATCTGGTGCGCACACACACTTGACCCGGAACAGCAGGTGGAGGTAGGAACACATGAGGGGGCGGATTGCCGGAGGGCAGGCCGATCCCAAGAACCAGCTGCCATTCAGACAGGTCCCGGGCTTCCGAAACTAGACAGTCCCATCAATAGTGGAAATGCAGTCACAGAGCCAGGGACTATATGAGGGGTTGTCGGTGGGCATCTAGCACCTGCAGGTGCCGATGGAGGAGTCCAAGCTGTTGCAGGAGGTGGTGCCGACCATGTGAGCCACCCAGACCAACATCGCATGGGTGGTGTCCGTGGTGGAGGCATTGGGGTCAACAGTTTTGGCTATGGATCCAAGGCCTGGGGCATTCTGTGCAGGGGGTGGCCTAGGCCTAGGGCTGGGTTTCCACCTCACAGACAGCCATATGCCAGAGACACCTGAAAACCACAGCGGTGCTTCAGAGTGTGGTCCAGTCACAGCGGGCCATGACTGGGAAAATCGGTGCCATTACCCAGGCGCTGGGTGACGTGGCGCAGAAACAGAGGGAAATGTTGTAGTCATTAGCTGATGTGACACAAACCCAAAATGTGGTGGCACAGTCGCAGCTTGATGTGGTGCAGTACCAGGTGGCAATGGTCTACTCTCTGTGCTCCATGGCCACGAGCATGCAGACCCTGGTCGAGACCAGAGCGGGCCTCCAGGACTGGCAGCGCCAGGTGGCAGGGGAACCTGAGAGGTTAGGACTGTTTGCATTCCCGTCCCATGGACTAGCCCGAGGAGGAGGTGATGGGGCCCGTGTCGGTAACTCCTGCAAGGGAGGTGCCGGAACATGGCAGCACCTCGGACTCCCCCCCACCCCCTCTCCTGTACCTGCCGCATCTGGTGGGCAGCGGGCAGAACTGGGTGCCACCACGCCCGCTGGGACACCTGAGCAGCAGCTGGGCCCATCCTGGCCCAATCGCTCCAGAAGACGCCCGCCAACGGGGACCCAGGTTGCAGGGCAGGAATCACAGCAGGCCACCTCCACTCCTGCTGTACCATCTGGGGAACCACCTAGACGTAGCGTTAGAGCCAGTAAGGCCAGGAAATTAGACACTAGCTAAGTTGACATGGGTGCAGGGCACAGTTTATTTGTAGTTAGGGCACAAATATGTGTATATTCGTTCACGTTAAACACCTGTTGCCACCGTTACAACTTGCCTCAGTGCTCTGTCAGATGGGTGTGACGGGTGGGCCGGCTTGGGCTGGCCGGGGGAAAAGGGGGGAGGGGGGGGGGCGTGGAGGGGGGGCGTGGAAATGGGCAGATGTTGGAGGGGGCGGGGAATGGGTGGACCGTGTGGGTGGCCTGGGCTCCAACCCCACCCCTTGACCATCCCCACCACCATTACCCCAGGGATTCGGTGGGGCTGTGTGATGGAATGGCCAGCTCGCATGCAAGGATCACCCAGGTGGACGGAGGAAAGTGCTACCGTGGGCAGGAGCCAGATGTTGTCAAACGATGTGGAGCACCAGAGCTCATCGCAGAGCGGATCATCATCATCCTCCTTCCCATGGGTCAGACCCGCTGTTACTGCCAACCCAGGGCCCCCACCCCGTAGTGTGTCAGGAATGTATCACGGAGGGAGATTCAGGCGGCAGATGGCCGATGGGGGAGGGGAGTGATGGGGTGTGGGCTTGGGATGCGGTGTCCCTGCCCCTGGCCAGTCCCCCCCCCGCCCTCCACCGCACTGCCCCCGCCCCTCAGTCGGTGAACTTGGAGGAAATCAGAGTGTCCCGTGCTTGCTGGCCCTGCCGCACATATTGTGTGGCCTCCCTTGACTACCTGGCCCCATGTCCTGCCCATCCTCCCCCTCCCCTACATCCTCCTCGTCTGATGAAGCCTGTTCCCCCTGCCGCCACCCCCCCCCCCCTTCTCCGGCCCCGGCAGCCTCCACCCCCCCTCCCACCGACCCAGCCAGCCCGGCCAGTTTCCAGTCTGGCAGCCCACAGTCACTCCTCTCCATGCCCTACCTCCTCTCTCTCTCCCTCAATAGCCACCACGCTGGTTTCACGATTTCTGAAAGCACAAGTGAACCGCACTGTCGGGAATTCGGCCCATCTGAGGAGGAGAATCATGGAGGACCCGGAGAATACCAGGTCGGACCCGCTAAAGACACGCAAACAGTGCTTACTGTACGTGCTTTCCGGTACGCATTGGCGCTGTTGTCAAAGTGACAGGGAATCGCGATTTGGCGTCAAATCGGTGCCGCTGCGATTTTGGCATCGGAACCTATTCTCCATCCAAACGTGTTTTGTGATTATGGGGTCGGCAAACAGAGAATCCCGCCCGTTATTTTTGAAAGCTTAAAACATTCGACTTAATTTACACTATTTTTTCCTATAAATTTAGAGTACCCAATTCATTTTTTCCAATTAAGGGGCAATTTAGCGTGGCCAATCCACCTACCCTGCACATCTTTTGTGGTGGGGGCGAAACCCACGCAAGAAAACACGGGAAGAATGTGCAAACTCCACACGGACAGTGACCCAGAGCCAGGATTGAACCCGGGTCCTCAGCGTGTGAGGCAGCAGTGCTAACCACTACACCACCGTGCTGCCCTTTTACTTAATTTATACTAAGCGCCCAATGGAAGTGGATATAGTTTATATGTAATTGTTTCAACAACTGAGATGCAGTTATTCTGCTTGTTAATAAAACAGTGAACGTGATGATTTAACGTCTTCTAATGTCACAGAAGTTAATCATATTTAATTTAAATTTGTAAGAGAATTCAAATGAGCGATAGTATTTGGAATGTTTACATTTCTGATAAGACTTTATTATTTGCTTATTATCCTGTGATTATTATTTTGGATAATTATTGCATGTGCAAAATATATCAACTAAAACTTCTTCTTTGGCACTTCGTTTCTGCTTAGTTACAATGAATGAGCCTATGTTTGTTTTTGTCAATGCTGTTCGCGTTATATTTAATGAAAATAAATGCTTATAGTTAACACTTATGTATAATTCTACTCCTATTTTAATACATTAATTTTGAAGCTGGTGGGGAGGATGATGCAGTGACACTGTAAGGATAATACAGAAGCTTATAAATTGTTAGATTGTACTTTTGGCTTGTAGCAAATGTAATAGCAAAGACTTTGGGCGGCATTCTCCGTTTCTGAGAAGTGTTGGCGCCAATGCAGAATCCGTGGACTTTTACAACCGCTGCCGCACCTGGACCAATTCTGCTTACCGTTGAGGGGCTAGCACTGGTGCCATGTGGAACACAAGTGATTCCAATGAAAAACAGTGCGGGATTCACCGGGTTCATGATCAACACTGGGAGGCTGACAAGCTGTAGCCGCATATGCACATTATAATCCCCACACACACTCATCCCAGCCAAAAAGGTGGCACTGGTTGCGCTGAAGCGTGCCCATACATCTGATGGGTTGGCTGGGGTCAGAGGGCACCCAGAGGGTGGCCTGGGGGGGACACCTATAAGACCCAGGGCACTAAGTTCACATTGTGTTGTTAGCGGTATGCGCAGGTGCATGGCTGCTTTGCCGACTGTGGCAATGATCTTCCGTGTTCCATCCACCCGACCCCACAGCCCACCTCCAGGCCATTCCCCACTACTCCCCCTGGCACTGGCAGAAGCCCCCCGGCCAGTGGCACAACTGTCAGCAAACTATGGCGCTGTTGGGCACCTTCCGTACCCCCTCTCTCTCCATCAGCAGCCACCACGCCGGTTTCACGATTCTTAAAAGCACAAGTGAACCACGCCTTCGGGAACTCGACCCATCAGAGACGGAAAATCGCGGAGGCCCTGGAGAATACCGGGTTGGGCCCACTAATGATTTGCAAATGGTGTCTACTGTACATGCATTCCGGAATGCATTGACACCGCTGTTGAGGTGCCGGAACATTGCGATTTGGCATCAAATTGGCGCCTGCCACGATTTTGGTGTCGGAACCGAGTCTCCTCACAATGGCCTTCCCCGATTTCAGCGTCAGCTAATGGAGAATCCTGCCCATTTATTTTCTGAAGATCCTTTTCCTGCTTATTATGTATGGTATAGGGTACAGTAGAAACCCCTTTATGATAGAAACTAAGGGCAGAATTTTCCAGGCCTGTCATAGGCAGGCTTCATAGTGGGCAGAATTGGAAAATTCGGAGAGCGGTCAAAATCAGAATCCTGCCTACAGGAAATCAATTCAGAATTTTCCCCTCACCACTTTCATAGCGGGTTGATGGTTTCCCACTGATCTGTGTTGGGAATGCCATTTACATGCATTTGCACGTCGTGAATACTCATTCAAGATGCCACTTGCTGGATTCATGATCCTCCTCCCAATTGCGCACCACACCCGTGTGGGAAATTAAATTGGTCTACTCACGACCAGAATTGGCCTGCAGTTGTCCACCCTCACAACGTTATGACTTTTAGGTGGGTGCAACATTCAAAGCCTATTTGAAACAGTGCCGTTCTGGTCTCTCAGCGATGCCGATGTGCTGCCACAATAGGGTTGATCTGTTTACAGTGTGTGCCTCCGTACTGCAGGTGTCAGGCGGGGCTGCACTCTGAAACAGAGACCAGCATTGTGAGTGGGATGACAGAGACATCAGGGACAATGGGGTATATGGTGAGATTGGGTGTCGGGGGAAAGGGGAAAGCAGATCAGAGACCGAGGATGGGGAAGCTGGAGACTGACATGAAAGACGAGAATGCATACAGACACAAAAAGGGATGGATGGGAATCAAACTTCATGAATTGGAAGGGATGGATCCAGACTTCAGAATGGATTAGGGGGCGGTTGTGATAGTATGGAACAAAAGGGATGGATTGCATAGAGACTCAAGGTGGGGAATACAGGGAGAGTGTGTTGTGGTCAGTCATGATGGAATGGGAGAGCTCATTGAGAGACAGTCATAGTTCCTCATCTGGAGCCAGAGGTCAGAGTGAGAGATGAAAGTCAGCCCTCGAGCCATGTTACAGTTCTATACATGGCATGCACATAGTCGTCCCCCTCCAAGGAGGGGCAAGGCCTATGTGTTCAACTGGGATAAGGCACAGCTTGGCGTACATGGTGTGTTCATTGCCTTACAGCCGGTGATGGTGGGCTTGTCTGGCTTGCTAATGGGCTGGAGGTGGGATGGTCATTGTTACAGGAGGCATATGCAGCCTGTAAATGGGTGAAAGCTCATAAAAGGGGTGGAATTCTAAGCTCTCCTGGGGGCATGGGGGTTTTCCCGTGTGTACATGGCCATACACATGGCCTCAAGATGGGGAGGGGTGAGATTCACATTGGGCATGGGACATCAACAATAATGGGTTCAGGGGGAGGGTTAGAATGTCCACCACAGTAATGATAGGATCTAGTTATTGATGGAGGCCGGTAAATAACTGGAGTAGGCTCTACAGGCACATCGTGAGGTCAAAGGAAGATTGGAGGGTCCCGTATACTGACAGGGAGAGGGTTGAAAGTGATCTCAAAGTAAAAATGCAGCACCAACATCTTGAAAACCTGAGGTTATTGCGCAGTTTAAAATTGAAGCTGGAAAATAATCTGCATGGGAGGGGGTCTGAGTCAGTGTGGGAGGAACCCACAGCTGGGTTAAGTGGCCCTTTCAGGGGCACCCCCAAACGGCTTCGAGTCACAACATCGAAAAGGAGTCAGAGGTGAGGGAGAAGAGGAATTCTTCTTTGAGAAGGTGCAATTGGAGCCATTGCCTTTTTGTTCACTTTAATGAGAGACTGTAGGAATCATTGGTTTCACAATACAATTGCTTCATCTGAGCTTTAACAGAGAGGTCTGTTAGAAGGAAATTCCAGGCAACCATTATCGAAGCACAACTGCTATATATTAGCCAGATCATCAATGAAAGCTTCTAATGTGTTTTCATCAATTGGATAATGGGCCAAAGGCATCCAGCGATTGCTCTCCTGCAAGTTAATCTGGATCAGTATATTAGACCAGAGCTTGCAGGAGTGCCTTTGGTAAAGTAGCACATTTCATTCATGTGCCAAGCCCCTTCCAGCCTCAGTGGGATAGAGATGTCCAGTTTCAGGGTTGGCATATTGGTCAACTCAATCTGTGAGTTTGAGAGCTGCAAGGCTGCATCAGCGAAAATCTAGTAGCACAAACACAGCTCTAGGGCATGGCACTGGCCTTTTTGCGGGTGGGAAGTCGATGATAGTTCCCCAGTATTAATTAGTCTGTTGAATTTATCAGTTCACAGGGAGAAGGAGGGTGGAATAATAGAGCCTGTACTCGCTGCTGCCTTTTGATCACAGTGATCTGATTGACGAAGAGGAGAAGGGCATGGCGCTGCCTAGCACAGCTTTGAGAGGAAGCCCAGCCTCAGGACCATGATCCAGGCGAGCCCCAGCAAGACCGAGAGGATGAGGAGGTCAGATCCATCCCACAGTGGTGACTTGCACAACCAAGGGTCTACCGCACAAAATGTTCCTATCTGGAGATGAGTGACAGACAATGCTGAGCATATCTGCAGTTGTCAAGCGATGTGATGGATCATATCTACCACATTCTGAGGGAGGATCTAACGCCCATTCACTGGGAGCACATTCCCTGAAGGTTAAAGCTGCATTCAATTATTTTTGCCTGCAGATCATTCCAGGAATCTACAGGGGGGCCATGTGCCGCCTTATAATCTTCAGCACATAACTGTATCGAGGAGGTGACAGATTTCCTCTAAATATGACTCATCGTTACGTGAAGTTTACACTCTATGAAGCTAGTGCAGCTGCTAGGTTTCTGGGGTTTGCAGCTATCTTGGGCTTCCCTTGAGTACAGCGTGCAATCAATTGCCCAAATGTGGCATTGAGAGCTCCAAGGCCGCAGACCCTAATGCTCATTGACAGGAAAGGGTTCCACTCCCGAAATGTTCAACTGGTGTGCGATCATCTGACACACTTCATGCACATTTGTGCGAGGCACCCTTAGAGTTCCCATACAGCCTGCTCACTCCCAGGTGCCTCACATATTCAAAAGGCATCAGCGATTACAGGGTTGGTTGCTTGGGGATAAGAGGTACCCACTGAAATGATGGCTCATGACACATGTTCATTATCCTCAGTTACTCTGAGGAGAGATACAGTGCAACGCATAGCTCAACACCATCCATCATCAAGCAGGCCATTTGTATCCTGAATATGTGTTTCTGGTGATTGGACTGTTCAGTTGAGGATCCACAGTGCTCTCCACAGAGGGTGTCCCACACAATCGTGACCTGTTACGTCCTTTACAATTTGGCACTTCATAGGAGCCATTCCTTACCAGAGAGAGACATGGAGGAGACGGAGTGTTCCTCGGACAATGAAGGACAGGAACAGCGGGGACCTGAAGAGGGGGTGAAGGTCAGCTTCCATGTTAGGATTACATTGAAGAACAACAACTTGGACGACGTGCCCATGTCAAACTGAGAGTCACAAGATTCCAGGAGGGGTAAGATGAAGACATCCCTGCTGTGCCACTGCACTGAAAGGCCTTTACAACCAGTAACAGTGAGATCAAGTGCAGCATCCGGACTTATACCATCAACCCTCATGATTTACCAAGCCCTAATCTTTGGAAAGGCCAGCGGTGAACTCTATTCATGCATCCTGGGAAGTGAAAGTCAGCACAACAACACACATACTGTGTCAAACAACTTGGTGCAGTCATCACCACCTTAATGAGAAACCTTTAGCAGGGACTGAGATGTGTGCAAGGTTGGAGATTACCAATGAATACAGCCTTCTCGTTTTGAGTAACAATTACAGCTAACTGTCCAAAGCTATTGAGCAGCCTAACTCCACGAACGTCTCGTAAGGAGTAGAGGTTACTAAACAATTTTCAAATATTTCCAGTAAAGATTTTGACACATCTCCCCGACATAACACAAGGGCCAAGTAACTATCACGACTCAGCTACACATGACACAAATGTAAGGCTCACAAATGAAGGCGAACCCAGACTGGGAGTATGGCTCACCCTCACAGTAAGAGTGTAGATAGATGCACAAACACAATGTTTTCAAATAACGAGACAATTCTCATAAATGGCAAATGTATTTACAGAGGTGCATGACATATACAGTGATTGAACATCCATGACCCAGAAGTGTTTTTCAAAGTTTCTTAATTTTTTCTAACCCTACTGTGCATCCCCCACATCCACAGCAGAGGTGGAGGCAGCCTGCTGATTGTTACATGTTGTTGTCTTTGATGACTTTGGTGGGCGTCTTCTGAAGGGCTGCAACCTGGAGGGCCCTGGCTCATTTTCGGTGTCCTGCTGTGGGACAGGTGCACTCCCCTCGGCTTGTACAGCTAGAGGCGATGGGGTCACTGGAAGAAGGGATTCAGATCAGCTGGACACTCACGGAATCACCTGGGTGGATGGCCCTGGCATGTCCAGCTGCTGGTCCTCTTCCTTGTCAATGAGGTCCCCTCCCCGACTCCTTGAGGAGAAAAAGCTCCTAGAGGAATTCAAGGTGCCTCATGCCCCTCTCGCCCAGCCACTGGTCGATCCCACCAATGCCTTTCATGATGGAGTGCAGGTCCTGCAAGATCTGCTGGAACAAGGTGTCCAAGGTGGCCGCCATACTTCCCATGTAAACCTCAAGACTCTCACATGGCAGAGCCATGACACCAGACTGAATGTAGACAGACTCCTTCATCCTTTGCTCTAGACCGCCTCTCGCAGCTCTGCCTGATATTCCACTGCCTGCCTTTGCATCTCCAGCATGTTAGTGATGGTCACTTCCGGAGGCTGATCATCTGACTCAGACAAAGCATGTTCTTATTCGCCAGCAGGCCAAGGACCTGAGCTGTCACTGTTTCCGAATGCTGCGGAGATGTGTCAGTGAGGTGATCCCCAGAATGTGACCCTGAACATAATCTAGACCCATGACCCACCAGGGTGTGTGTCTCTGTTCTGGTGGCAGGTCCAGGTGAATGCAGGGATGCATTTTCATCAGAATCATCCTCAGCATTGTTCTCTGTGGTGGCCTGGTGGCTTATGATAGCCCTAGTGGTTTATCGGGACCTGCTGGTGCCTGTAAGAGAGAGAAAATAGATATAGTTCATGAGCATCCAGAATACAGCATTACAATTCACTCACAGTGATTATTAGGATGTGACCAACTCATGGAGGGTTCATCTGTATTGGCTCTCTGAGAGATATCGCTGTCCCCACAGGAATGAGATTTTCTCGCCTGCCAGTTAAGTGGTATCCTCCTCAAAGTGGGACAGCTCCTGGAAATCTGCCATCTCTCCTCCCATTTGGGATATCCCCCTCCAGTTGTGGGCGATCTTGTCCTACTTGGAGAACAATGGATGGACTGTGATGTGAAGGGATGGAGCAGATGTTGGAAAGCATGCGTGCCCGCTACGTGTGCTGAGCCCGCTCCAGTAAAGGCTGAGGATGTTGTTTGTGCAGGATGATAGGTGAGATGCTGGTGATGTTAAAGTGTCTGTGAAACAATCAATGCTTTTGTGTCTCCTGTTAATATTGTGTGAGATCCCCGAGCAGTGTAACCCTTTGAGTGCCCAATGCCACTGTGAGAGTGAGATTGGAGGGAGTTGAATGTTGACTTTCTGGTGGAGCAGATGAGATCATTCATCCTCTTCCGGCACTGGATGGTGTTTCTCAGGCATGTGCCTGACCAGCTGACCTCTCTTGCAACCGTCTCCCGGGCCAGAGGGGTGAGGCAAGTGGGCTTCTTGGAGCAATTCCTTAGGTAGAGGACATCTTGGTGCTGGCGGACACCACGGATGAGGGTCTTTAGAGAGCCTAGGGGCAGCTTTTTTCTTTAGTAGAGCCATTCATTTCAAGAAGCTTTCTGCACACAGCTGGCCTAGTGTGTGTTCGGTTGATATTTAAACATGGCACCCAACCTTTCACCCCATTACATAATGGTGAGGCTGATAACTCACTGCTCATCCTGCCATGTGATTGCCAATGCATAATTAATGAGTTTCCATACCGTGAAATTGGGCACCATTTCCTGTCAAGCTACCCACCAGGAAAGGTGCCGTGAAACCTGCCCGTCATTGCACTTGGTCTCTGGGATGGGACATCCTACCCTCAGATATGAATTTAAATAAGCGATGAAGGGACTGAAAGTATGCTTACTAAATTTGCTGGTGGTACATAGATAGGTAGGAAAGTGAATTATGAAGAGGACATAAGGAGGTTACAAGGGATGTAGATAGGTAAGTGAGTGGGCAAAGATCTGCAAATGGAGCTTAAGGTTGGCAAATATGAAATTGTCCATTGTGGCAGGAAGAATAAAAAAGAAGCTTATTATCTAAATGGTGAGAGAATGAAGAGCTCTGAGATGGAGAGGGATCTGGGTGTCTGAGTGCATGAATCACAAAACGTTAGCATACAGGTACAACAAATAATCAGGAAAGCTAATAGAATGTTATCATTTATTATGAAAGTGGGAGGTTATGTGTCAGTACAGAGCATTGGTAAGACCACATCCGGGGTATTGTGTACAGCATCGGTCTCCTTATTTAAGAAAGGATGTAAATGTGTTAGAAGCAGTTCAGAGAACGTGTGCGAGATTCTCCGACCCCCCGCCGGTTGCCGAATTCCCTGGCACCGGATATTCGGCGGGGGCGGGAATCATGCCACGCCGGTTGGCGCCCCCCCCCCCCCCCCCCCCCCCCCCGCGATTCTCCGGCCCAGATGGGCTGAAGTCCCGCTGCTAGGATGCCTGTCCTGCCGGCGTGGATTAAACCACCTCTCTTACCGGCGGGACAAGGCAGTGATCTGGCCCCGGGGGGTGCCCCCACGGTGGCCTGGCCCGCGATCGGGGCCCACCGATCCGCGGGCGGGCCTGTGCCGTGGGGGCACTCTTTTCCTTCTGCCTTTGCCACAGTCTCCACCATGGCGGAAGCAGAAGAGACTCCCTCCACTGCACATGCGCGGGGTGCCGTGAGCGGCCGCTAACACTCCCGCGCATGCGCCGCCCGGCAATGTCATTTCCGCGCCAGCTGGTGGGGCGGAAATCAGTTCGGCGCCGGCCTAGCCCCTCAACGTCAGGGCTCGGCCCCCCAAGATGCGGAGGATTCCGCACCTTTGGGGCGGCCCGATGCCCGACTGATTTGCGCCGTTTTTGGCGCCGGTCGGCGGACATCGCGCCGATACCGGAGAATTTCGCCCCGTTTGCAAGACTAACACCTGGAATGTGCAGGTTATCTCATGAGGAAAGGTTGGAGAGGTTAGGCTTGTATTCACTGGGTTTTCAAAGAGTAAGAGTAAGAGTAAGATTGAAACATATTCAATATGTCAAGATTCTGAGGGGTTTTGACAAATTTTATGTGGAGAGGATGTTTCTTCTTGTGGAAGTATCAATAACTAGAGGTCACTATTTAAAAATAAGGGGCTGCCCATTTAACTCAAAGATGAGACTAATTTTTTTCTCTCAGAGTATTGTGGGTCTTTGGGCCTGCCTTCCTCAAAAGGCAGTAGAAACAGAGGGCTCGATTTTTGGGGTCAAATCGACTTGTGCGCAAATCTCATCATGGCCGCTAACTTTCGCGAGAGGACCATAATGCAATTTGCGCCGGCGAGATCGCAGAATGAGATGCCCCCCCACCCGCGCACTCCGCTCTTAACGTGATCAGGTTCACGCTCAGAAAAGGCATTAACCTGATTTCCATTAATTTCAACATATTTAAATCTCACTAAATGGCTTTACGCCATACCTCCCTGCCCCATGTGTTGAGTCCCCCCCTCTCCCGCTGCTCTCCCACCCCCCCCCCCCCCCCCCACCCCCCCCGACCCCCAGTGGGGTGACATGACATCAGCACGATTCACTAGTGGTTTTCAACATCAAAAAACAGTCGTTGTGACCACACTGAGGGTGCGGAGGTGCCCTGAGGTCTGGGGCTGAGGGCCGAAGCTGGGCATTGTCCCCTGGTATCCTGGAAGTGTCGGTGGCACTTCTGAGGCACTGAAGGGGGGCACTGCCAAGGGACAAACCATTCTCAATTGGGGGAGGAGGTCATCCCCTTATGTGTGGTTAGGGGGGGATTGAGAGGTGTGTGCCCGAGAACCCATTAAGGGGGGAACCATGACCCCCGATAATTCTGTGGGTGGCTGGGGTAGACCCAATACTTGTCGGGGGTGGGGCGTCCTCCATGGCTGTAGAGGGGTGGGGAAATTTAGTGCAAATCGGGCAGCTCTTTAAAGATGACTCCCAGATCTCTGTGGAGGCGGCCTTTCAGGATTTATTAGGCCCCGCTCCACCAGAGTGATGGTGCAAACCACGCCCACTGATTCTTTTCTGACAAGGTGTCGGTAGATCTGGAGAGAAAACCTGACTGTGTGTCTTGGGAGAAACGCATCCACTTTCAGTCAGAACCTGACACTTTGACCATTTTTTCAAAAAATTCCTCCCAGAGTTTCTGAAAGTTGTCAAGGCAGAGTTCGAAAGATTCTTGATAAAAAAGGGGATGAAAGGTTGGCGAGTGCATGTGGGAGGTGACAGTCAAATCAGCCATGTTCCTGTTGAATAGCAGAGCAGGCACGAAGGGCCAAGTGATCAACTCCTGCTCCAGTTCCTATGCCCGTATAAATTGTTAGACTGAGATATTAGAGATATGCAATCCAATGAATGGTTGCAGCAATATTGAACATAGAGTTTACTAGTTCATCTCCCATGCATCCTTGACCGTTTCAGTTAATGAGAACTGGAAAGTACAATTATTGGAGGTGCAAAATTTCAATGTTAGAAGTGAAACAGGGGAAATTTATGTGAAAACACTTTTTTCCTAGAAATTTAGAGTACCCAATTATTTTTATCCAATTAAGGGGCAATTTAGCGTGGCCAATCCACCTAACCTGCACATCTTTGGGTTGTGGGGGTGAAACCCATGCAGACATGGGGAGAATGTGTAAACTCCACACGGACAGTGACCCAGGGCAGGGATATGAACCCGGGTCCTCAGTGCTGTAGTCCCAGTGCTAACCACTGTGCCACGTGCCACCCCCTTTTTGTGAAAACATAAGAAGACATAACACAAGAGAAGAAGGTAAATATTTTGACTTAGCGCAATTGTGGATTTTTGGACGGTACCAAAGGTGGCTGTGATTGCACAGGCAAATGTTGGCCCATCTGAAAGTAAAGAAATGAAGGAAATGGCCAAAGAACAGAAATGAACTGCGGCTAAAGAAGATCAAAGGAGTACTAGAGATTCAACACATAAGTAGGCATCTGTGAGGAGACACCAGTGTTGGAAAGGATAAAGATATGAATAACTGTCATGTTTTAAGAACTATTGGTTAACTTTTCATGGACTTGTTATCTTGAATGTTATTTAAAGTAGGTGCAATGGAAAAATGATAGTTGAAATTGCAGCTGTCCAAATGGATACTCTTCTGTGGGACCTTTGCTAATCTATATTTTAAATAAATATTAGTGAGCTTCGGTTGCTTATTTGAGTTAATGAGGAACGTGTCACACTTTATTTTTTTCTCTGTTACAGAGTTAATGTGTGATGTACAATATGCAAGGCTTTTGACTATCTGCAACATATTACTTCCCAATGCATTTTCTATAACTCACAATAATTTCAGGTTCTGTCCAATTTGCATTACTTTCAGAATTAGTCACAGTATTTTCAGAAGAACCTACATATCTGGGGCAAGGAAGAGAACAAATATGGAAATCACAAAAGGAAGAGAGCGCAAAAGTGTTAAATCTAAAGCATGTGTACCCATGTGCACCAGCCTTGGAAAAGAAGCTATAAATACTCACATTCAGTAAAAGTAGAATAAACTTATGCTCTACAGTATAACCCCTGTCATCAAAAATGTACTTATACTGTGCTCTTGTTAAAAAAGTAGTGGTACAGTCTGGTACACTGTCAATTTTTTTGTGATAAGACGATGCTGGTATGTAATATTCTTCAATCATATGACAAAGATAAGACTATTATCAAGTGAACTGACATTGTCAGCTGGTGAAAAAATGGAACAAATTGTGAAGTGACTGTTAAAAGTTATTGTTGGGAATATATACGATATGCAAAATGCTGGAGTGTATCATTTAGCAAAAACTGAGCTCCGCAGCTGTTTGCCATATTTTTGGTCGAGCAATTCAAGGTGGGACTTGCTTTCACAATACTTGTGAAAGAGTTAACCAAAACTGTTACAGTGCTTATTATCAAGTGTGGGCATTTGTCAAAATCAGAATCCTGAGGAAATGGCAGAGAGTGTTTGAGAAAGTAAAATTCAGAGAGATATTTGAAACAGCTTTGCTGGGAAGGGAGAACATTGATTACAGTCGGGCAGGATGGTCAAGCAGCCAGAATGTAAGGCATTGTAGAAAACGAATAACACAGGAAATGAGAGCTGATGAAAATGGCAGGGGGCAAAAAGTAACTGCTCAGCAGGCCCAAACCACGTGGAAGGGCTGATGCAGTGTGGACAAGTGTACACAGTAAGAAGTCTTACAACACCAGGTTAAAGTCACCTGAGGAAGGAGCAGTGCTCCGAAAGCTAGTGATTTGAAATAAACCTGTTGGACTTTAACCTGGTGTTGTAAGACTTCTTACTGTGCTCACCCCAGTCCAATGCCAGCATCTCCACATCATGGCTACCATCGAGAAGTGTACAGTTTCACAAGCACAGTTTGGGTCAATGGGTTAGAATTCGCTGAGGTTTTTGCTGAGGATTGTGTATGCTTATGCTGCCAAATAGATTGAATTTAGCAATGAGGGTCTTTCAGGTGGGTGGTATGCATGCAAGAGTTGACCAACTTGTAGATATTTTTGTTGACATCTATGATTCAACGGAAATGGATGTATATTATATGTTAAGCGCGACCTTACGTCCGCACTCACCCTCTGTGGGATTGGCGGCGCGGGCGGAAACTCTCACGAGAATAGGGAAACACAATTTTCGCCGGAGAGATCATCGGTGTGATTTAACGGAAAAAGTTCTGTATTCAGATTTTCCCCGCCCCTTGCAACACCTTTCCAACACCTTTGGCCAGAAGTGATGCAGTCGAGGGGATGCATCCGGGGGCGCAGAGGTAAGTATAGCCCCTGGCACTGGCACAGGTTGGCATTGACAAGTTGTCACTGCCAGCGGGCCTAGTGAGGGCTCCATGGAGGAGGGTATTGATGTGTGGTGCAGGGTGAGTGCCGTGTATGCTTCTGCAATACAACTCCGAGGGTTGTGGGAGGGGGGATCGGAACTCCAAGGGTTGTGGGGGGGGGGGGGGGGGGGGGGGGGCGGGGGTGGTGCCCCGATACCCCTGTGCTGGGGGCCTGCGGGAAGCCATTGGGCTTCAATGCTGATCAGAGAACCCATTAAAAATGGTGCCCCAATCCCTTTGGACTTGGTTACTGGCTCTATGAAACCCCACTCCGCCAGAGTGACTGCGTAAATCACACCAACTCTTTCTTTTAGTCTGAGAGGCTCAGAATTTGGAGAGAAAACTGGTCTGTGCAACTGGAGAGTTACACGCCAGTTTTGTCACTGAACTTGGCACTTTACCTAATTCTGGTGAGATACCGCCAATTGGATCTGGCTATGATGTGATGCAGCAGGAGGTGGAGCAACTAACTATCGAACTTAGATAGGGCAGTTTATTAAGGAGGAGTAGCAGGTGAGCTGTGGTCGGATGAAAGGAAGGGAACATCATGGTCAGTTAGTTGAAACATTGGAAAGTAACAGCAGACCTTGGGGAATAGATCGATGCCAGTGCAGGTATTAGCATTAATCCGAGACTGGATGTGCTCTAAATGAAAATGAAAATCGCTTATTGTCACAAGTAGGCTTCAAACGAAATTACTGAAAAGCCCCTAGTCACCACATTCCGACGCCTGTTCGGAGAGGCTGATATGGGAATTGAACCATGCTGCTGGCCTGCCTTGGTCTTCTTTCAAAGCCAGCGATTTAGCCCTGTGCTCAACAGTTCCTCTAGTGGTTACAGGTGATGAAAAAAGTTCCTGCGAAATTTAACAGTTCCATGGAAAATATGAAGTGTTGTTTAATTTCCTGTATATCATTGTTACAAATGTTTTCATGAGTTTTCTCTAACTTTGGAAATAAATTTCCCAGTTGATGCTGCTGTTTTACAATTGTTATGATCCTGGATCAGGCCCCTAGGTTTTTGGTAAGATCCAGCAGGGGACCGATAAGATTCTGTTTAAAGTAGTGCTATGACTGGGGTGGTAGGAGTGTGCACGTTCTGTAGCCCCGCTATTCCGCGGGTCGCATCATTAGTTCAAAAGTTTAATTCACTCACCAAAATGGCAAATTATTTACCCCCGCTACTGTTAGACTCAGACTACAATAGACTTTAACCAGTTTTTAATAAATTCAGAATGATTGATTTACTATAAAACAAAATGCTTTTCTTTAAAACAGGTTGCAAGAATTGGTGAACACACAATTGTACTCTGGAAGTATAACAAGCTATTCATTTTTAAAAACATCAGAGCATGCAAACACACATACAAAACAAACAAAGGACAAAAAGATAAGCTTTGGACTTTGGAAGATAGGGGCCGGGATTCTCTCAGCCCGCGCTGAGTCGGAGAGTCGCCGGTGACGCCGAAAATTCCCGCCACGCCGCTCCGACGCCGGAAAAGCGATTCTTTGGTGACCAGAGATTCGGAGCCAGTTGCACGTGCGGTCGACGCGGGGGCTGTTGAAAACAGCCCCAGTGCCGATTCTCTGCGTTTGACCGGCCCAGTTCCAGCCGAGCTCCGCCGGCGTGGTTCCAACCTGGTACCACCCGGCGGGAGCTCGGGCCCGCGGCCACTGTGGCTGTCCTGGTGGGGGGGGCGGGAGGATCAGACTCCAGGAGGCCTGCCCGGCGGACAGACCCACGGTCGGGGGCTACCAATCGGTGGGCGCACGCGATCTGGAGGGTGCCTACCTCCATCCGCGCGGGCCCACTGTGTGGCTACGCCATGTTGCGCGGCACCGGTGCAGAAACGGCCACCACGCACATGCGTGGACCCGCGCCGGCAGTGCAGGGCCAGGTATTGGCGCCGGAGCAGCGCGGAGCACTCCGGCGCTATGCTGGCCCCCCTGTGGGCCACTGAATCGCTGGGCCAAGAGGCCCATTGACGCCGGCATAAAACACTCCGGTATTTATGCCGGTGTCAACACTTAGCCGGGATTTTTGAGAATCCCGGCCAGGCTTTTGCAAAACAAAGGATAACGTTTGCAAGGTTTTGATGTTGTCGATCTGCAGCTCCTTCATGTGAAAGAGGGCGGCTGGTCCCACTGGATAATAATAATAATCTTTGTTGGTCACAAATAGGCTTACATTAACACTGCAGCGAAGTTACTGTGAAAATCCCCTAGTCGCCACACTCCGGCGCCTGTTCGGGTACAGAGGGAGAATTCAGAATGTCCAATTCAAGTAACAGCACGCCTTTCGGGACTTGTGAGAGGAAACCGGAGCACCTGGAGGAAACCCACGCAGGCACTGGGAGAAGTTGCAGACTCCGCAAAGACAGTGACCCAAGCCGGGAATTGAAGCTGGGACCCTGGCGCTGTGAAGCAACAATGCTACCCACTGTGCTATTGTGATGTCTAGAGATTCTCACCAAAGGAGCTTCAGCACGGTAGGTCAGTGGTTAGCACTGTTGCTTCACAGCGCCAGGGACCCAGGTCCGATTCTCGGCTTGGGTCACTGTCTGTGCAGAGTCTGCATGTTCTCCCTGTGTCTGCGTGGGTTTTCCGGGTGCTCCGGTTTCCTCCCACAAGTCCTGAAATGCGTGCTTGTTCGATGAATTAGACATTCTGAATTCTCCCAGAGTGTACCCGAATATGCGCTGGTGTATGACAACTAGGGGATTGTCACAGTAACATATTTGCAGTGTAAATGTAAGCCTACTTTTGACACTAATGAAGATCACTATTATTATTAGCATGGGAGAGGTTATAGACCAAGACCAATTCAGATTTACAGGTTTCCCAACGCAGACAAATTATATTCAGTTGTGGATTATTTGGTGGCAGGTTGACAACCACAGATGGAATTTCAGGCAAGGCAGGGAAAGATCGAGTTGGGGCAACCGTTCTTCTTGGCCTATTCGTCAAAGATGGCTTCAAAAACAACGGGCAAAATTCTCTGGTATCGGCGCGATGTCCGCCGACCGGCGCCAAAGACGGCGCAAATCAGTCGGGCATCGCGCTGCCCCAAAGGTGCAGAATTCTCCACATCTTGGGGGGCCGAGCCCCAACCTTGAGGGGCTAGGCCCACGCCGGACTGATTTCCGCCCCGCCAGCTGGCGGAAAAGGCCTTTGGTGCCCGCCAGCTGGCGCGGAAATGACATTGCCGGGCGGCGCATGCGCCCCCCCAGGACCCCGCAGCCCGTCTGCGCCGCCTTGTCCCGCCAGTAAGAGAGGTGGTTTAAGCCAGGCCGGCAGGACAGGCATCCTAGCAGCAGGACTTCGGACCATCCGGGCCGGAGAATCGCGGGGGGGGGGGGCCGTCAACAGGCGCGGCACGATTCCCGCCCCCGCCGAATCTCCGGTGCCGGAGAATTCGGCAACCGGCGGGGGCGGGATTTACGTCAGCCCCCGGCGATTCTCCGACCCGGCGGGGGGGGGTCGGAGAATCTCGCCCAACATGTTCAAACTTAAAGCTCCTCTGTCACGTGATTTCCAGTAAATTACTAGCCTTTGTCTTTAAAATGTTTCTTTCCCAACAATTAAAATAATTGCAGTTAAAACAAACAATCAGCTCTCTCCTTTCAAGGACCACGCTGATCAGATAGCTGCAACCATGTGATTTCCTGGAAGAGGCATGCTAGTTGACAGTCCAAAATGATCTCACCACCTTGAAGAAAATCAAGTGTCCAAATAACGTAATGTACTTGCAAATGTTAAAAGAAAAGAAATCAAGCTTGTGAAGATGTTGGGTGGGATTCGCTGTCCCATCGCACCTGTTTTCTGGTGCGCCACTCCCCCCCCGACCCGTGGCAGCACGATCCTCCACCCCGGCAGCCGGCCAATGGGGTTTCCTATGGTGGGCCCCCAAATAGTTAATATCTCAGTGTGATGGTTCGAGAAATACACTGGAGGCTTCCAATAGTTAACAAGCGGGTTTATGAATGAAAGACAAAGGCAGTTAAGCAACAGGC